>NW_023596939.1:0-122223 GCF_011947565.3 Pollicipes pollicipes | reverse complement strand
TTTGTGCTGAAGTGGATTCAGCGCGAGGGTTCCGCAGTACACGTGGCTCTGTTCGTCTTTTTTCTGATTTTCCCCCAGGTGTTGTCTTTCTCGTTTTGCGCGCGCATCTCCGGCTTATAGCCCAGAATGCTTTAATGCAAGCCTCACGCGAATTGTTCTTACCTGTAACTCGCCACTCCAAACGTTGGCCTGCCGGCCAATCGGCTTCGTCCGACTTAGTTCCAATTTCGTACCAGATCCCCCACATATGCTCGCTCGGGCTCAGTGCCCTTTCCCGAAATAATATGGTCGAGCGTGCTGGCGCTGTCTCATTTTGGGAGTTTTATAAACCCTCATTGCCAGTGCATTATGTCTCATGGCGTGAAGTCATAAAGTCTTACGTGGCCCGTAAATGCCGCCACCTTTTGGTACGGATAAGCTCCAGTATGATTCGAGTTCACAGCCATGTGGGGTTGTAAAGTCCTCGTACCTGCCGGTTATGACGTCATTCGGTGATTCGGTGGTGCAATCAGCTGATGCGTTCCAGGTCCTGGCCTGCTCGTGTCTGGAATAGAAAAGCCAGCTACTAGGTTATCAAGCTGGGTTATGGCTGTATCTACGTGTGGTGTAAGAACTTAACGTGCTCCGAAGTCCGTTCACCTGTTTCGAGCCAAAGAATGTGGTAAGATGGGAAATCATCGTTCACATTTTTGTATCCAGGTGGCTGCTACGCGTGGCCTGTTCACTTCTGCGAAAACAAGACCAATTGCCTCGTTACGATGTGGCGTCAGACGCACCAGAAACCCCGTGCTTCCAAAATGCCTTTAAGACCTGAACTCACCTCTTTTCTTTTTTTGAGGATTAGCGTGGTGGCCTATTAGCAACTTCAGGCGGAACGGTGCGCCTGTGGTGGTCGCTGCCGTGGTGCCTAATCCGTGGGGCGTGGCTGAGCCTCTGGCGATCTTCCATCCACCTCGCCGCTCGCCCGCCCTCTGGCGCGTCCCCAGCGGCCGACCCCAATCACCTCGCGGCGCCGCGCCGCTAGTCACGCGCTACAGGGCCACGCGCCGTGCAGCGCGTGCAGCGTCCGTGCCCAGCGCGACGCACCGCCACCGCGCCTGAGCCGGTCATCGTCGAGCTGCCGTGGCCATCCGACACCGATTTTGCCCCGAGAATGCGTCGTTACGGCGGCAGGCAATGTGCGCGAAGGCCGCTGTCGGGCGCGTGACAGCCGTCCAGCGCCGGTGTTGCTGGGCCGCCGGACGACGGCGGAGAGGCGGCCGAGCCCCGCGCCGGCGGCACAGGACCCCGCCACCGGCAAATAAACGGCCACGGCCGGACGCGTGCGCGGCTCGCTGTTGACGGCAGCCGTTCTTGACGATCTGCTTCATGGCGCTGATGTGTTCGTCGCGTGCTTGCGTCGATGAAACCGGAAATGTTCGGGAGCTGCAGAAATTAATCGCAGTCGTTTTGTGTCGTGTGGCGTCTGTTATGCCCACGGCAATCGACGGGAACTCGCACGAAGTGCCCGAACATGGGATATTCTTCCTCGTGATTCCAACCACCACCGTGCTGCCTCGTGTTCACTCAAACCACGGTCTTGGAGCGTATTCGGAGCGCACCAAGAATGCTATTCTACGTGATGTCAATTATATGTGACGTCACGAAAAAATTTTGCCGGGCGTTCTCGCGGCGATTCGTTTTCTACTTACGTCTCCTTAACTGTCGTGACAATAATGCGTATTCAAAGACAATATTTTCGTTTACAGGTACGTACTGCTCATGAGAGTGGGAACTTTAAATTATGCTCCTTGCACGCATGAAACGCATTGTTTTCTCTCGTGGTCGGTCCTGGCACGTAAATTAACCTCTTTGTCGTAGAATGTATTGCGCCACTTCTGTACCATTCCGATCTAGTCGCTGAAAAAGATTCTGCGCGTCCGGCAAATGCTCCACGTGACGTCACGTAAAGTCTTTGTCGTCCGGCTCGCTGCGAATACACGCCCAGACTCTGCCGCGCCGTGTACCGGTCTTCCGTGAACTTGGTGAACAGGAATTACGTGTCAAACATGGCCACCACGGTGTCCGCGCTCTGTTCGTAACCGAGCGTTCGTGTCCTTCCGCAGGTGACTCGTCCAATCATCCGGACCACGTGCACGAGGACCCGGTGCACCACGAGGACCGGGTGCACAATGTTGGTGGTGTGCACGCGCTGCGTGCTGCGCCGGCCGCGCGGCCCACGGAGGAGACGGTGCCTCGCCCAAGCAGGAGCCCGTTTTCGGCTCGGAGGTGCGGCCGCCGGCGCAGGTCAGTGCGGCTCGCCCCCGAAGCGAAGGCGCGTGTGTGAGCGTGAGCGAGTACTCGCTGGCAGACAGCGGCCGCAGCGCGGGCAAGGGATTACGTTGATCCGCGGCGGGGGTTTGAGCGGCGCGGGTGTGCTATGCTGCCGGGGCGTGAATCGGGCTGAGCCTGGGGCTCTCTCCGACCCGCCCTCGTGTCCTGTCCGGGGCCTCGTGGTCTCTCCGGCCCGCTCTTGTGTCCTGTCCGGGCCTCGGGGTCTATCCGACCGCCCGTGTCCTGTTCGGGGCCTCGGGGTCCCTCCGACCCGGCCTGGTACCCGCCCGTGTCCTGTCCGAGGCTTCGGGGGTCTATCCGACCCGGCCTGATACCCGCCCGTGTCCTCTCCGGGGCCTCGGGGGTCTATCCGACCCGCCCGTGTCCTGTACGGGCCTCGGGTCCCTCCGACCCGGCCTGATACCCGCCCGTGTCCTATCCGGGGCCTTGGGGGTCTATCCGACCCGCCCGTGTCCGTCGGGGCTTCGGGGTCTCTCCGACCCGCCCCCGTGTCCCGTCCAGCGCCGGCCCGTTTTCCCGAGATTCTGGCCGGTTTATGGGGCCATTCATTCTGTGAGCTGGTCCCGAGTGTCGGCTTTAACGAAGCCGGCTCGCGTGTCGGGCCGGGCCCTGGTCTGTTTTCCCATCGGACGCTGATGCGGAGTCGGTGTGGATGAGCGTCCCAATTGCCGCCCAGGTTCGCCCAGCTTCAGAGCTGCGGGATCCTTGTTAAAAGCTGCGACACCTGGCAGTGGGGCGTGCTGGCAGCGCGGCACAGCGATCTATTGCCGTCCAACCATTCGTGGCTGCGCATGTAAAGTCAAAGCACTTCACCAGTGGAAGTCGTTATCTGAGGCTGACGAAGGCCGTCCTCCGGCCGTAATCCCGCGGGAAGCTGACTAATCTAGGAGTGGAGTGGATTGTCTGATAGCTGATCCGTCTGTTAGTCACCACGGGCCGGTGGCGCGCCCTCGACAGGCTGGCTCAAAAGGGCTGCAGCCGCCCTGGCTCTGTTGATAACGAGATAGCTGGCGGAGCGATCAGTCATACCGCTGTCGGTACTTTGTCGTCGCTGACGATATATACAGAGCTGCACAGGCGCTCAAAACTAATCACCAAGCCGTTTTGGCGCCGTACATGTCCAGTCGTAGAGTCCGGCAAGCCGTCGTCATTTGTCAGCGGCTGATCGTGCTGACAGAAATGAACTATAGCATGTCCCAACTTAGTCCTGCATCGCGCATCGCGGCGCTTGGGATGGGCGTCGCGTGTTGACCCGAGGTCATGAGGTCACTCCTCCCTGGAGCCGTACCCCGCCGCCGCCGGCCTCACACCTCGGTACCGTGCTGTGCCGTGGCTGACGTCCAGTGACCGACCTGCCGCCTCGGGCAGTGGTCTGGTGTGGAGGGGGCAGGCTGTCCCCGTCGCCGATCGTCACGCCTCAGTGCCGTGCCCGTGGCCGTGGCCGAGTCTGACGACCGACCGCCGCCTCGGGCGGCGGTCCGGGGGAGGGTGGAGGGGGGGGGGGGGGGGCAGCCGTCCCCGTCGCCGACCGTCACGCCTCAGTGCCGTGCCCGTGGCCGTGGCCGAGTCTGACGACCGACCTGCCGCCTCGGGCGGCGGTCCGGGGGAGGGTGGAGGGGTGGGGGGGGGGGGGGGTGGGGGGGGGGAGGCAGGCCGTCCCCGTCGCCGACCGTCACGCCTCAGTGCCTGCCTGTGGCCGTGGCCGACCCCCGATGACCGACCTGCCGCCTCGGGCGGCGGTCCGGGACGGAGCGGCCACCGAGGTCGCCTACGCCCGGCCAGCGGACGCAGCTGCGGCCGGCGCACCGTGGGCGGGGGCCGCAGCCGGCGTTCAGATCGCGTGGGTGGGGCGTGGGGTACGAGCGTGGCCTGAATTGGATGGCACTGCCCGCTGATTGCGGCGCTGGCTCGCCGCTGCTGTTGGCTGTGTCGAGCTCCTCGCTGTGCACGTCGTCACGGTCATTGTAATAAATCGCGGTGGTTGCCGTCGTGTAATGGTCGAGCGAATCATGCGGGTAAGGCCGTTCATGAGTTGACGATTGTATTCCCTGGGACGTGAATGGCGTGCCTTTCCGGCCGACATCCGGCCAGTTGTTTCACGTTTTCGATGTCGCCATGACACGTTCTGCTGCGTCATCCCTAACCCTGCACACCGGGCCTCGGCTGACCCCGCCCCTGCCCGCAGACGCCGGCGCCGGACGACACGTTCCTCGACTACATGGAGGAGCACGACAACGGCATCACCATCCCGCCGGACGTCACGCTGACGGCCTACGTCGACAACGCCATCGAGGACGATACCGTGCACGGCCGGCCGTCGTGGCAGCCTGGACGGCATGGGCGCCAAGGCTGTGGACCGGCACACCTCCTTCTTCGCGCAGCCCGCATCCTGGCAGGTGAGCGGCTGCGGGACCGGGTGGGAGCCGCCGTTCGGGGCGGCGGCCCGTTCTGTCGGCGTGCCGGCCCGGTGGCTCTCCGTGGACGTGCGCCGAGTGGTGCGTGGGGCTCGCTCTTGTGCGGTGTGTACAAGGTTGAACGCACGTGGCTGGTTTTGAGTGACGTGCGCCGTTTTGTTGTTTTATTTGGTCCGTAATGTGGTCCCGAGTCGCAGACAGGTGTCGAGCTTGTCCGCTGGGAGTGCTCTGGAATGGGCGGGTCGAAGGGACCGGGCCACGTCGACGGCGGGGAGCGCTGGTGTCGGTCCTCCCAGCTCCGCCGCGCCTCGCGCGCGGTGGCCCACTTCGGCGTCGGGACCGGTGCGGCCCCCGGGCTGCCCTCGGGAGGGCGACGGGACACGGCGGTCCGCTGGTGCCGGGCGCACGCTGGACGGCGGCGTCGGGCCCGGTGCGGCCCACCGGGCTGCCCTCAGGGGGATGTCTACTGGACCGGCAGTCCGCACTCCTGGTCGGCGGCGCCGGGGCCGCCTGTCTGGTCATCGGCGCGCGCTCGCACATGCGTAGGCTCACACCGGGTGTGCGGTCGTGTTTCTGGGCTGTCTGGGTTGTCATGTGGTTGCTGTGCACCCATCGCCACGGCGACCGCTTCGCCTGCTCTCCACGTTCCACGAACTGGCGGTGTCCGGGCATTGTTGTGGCCCACGTGCCAGTTGAGTGTAGTGTTGTGGTCGGCGGGAGCGGCGCCGGCGCATACCGTGCCGGGGGACGGCCACCGGCCGCCTGCCGCCCCCCCCCCCCCCCCGCCTGCCGCCCCCGCCCCCGGGCTCGGCTGGTAATCGCCGCTCAGCGCGGCGCGCGCATCTCATCCGGACGACTGCCGGCTGGCTGCAGGTGCGGTGGCCGCCGGCGCCGGCACTGGCGACTGGGGTGCGCCCAGCATGGCCGCCGGAAACTCGGCCGTCAGGCGGCGGGCCCTGGCGCCCTGGTCTCCGCCGGCTGCTTCTGGCGAGGCAGCTCTGGTCCCGACTTGGGAAATTGAGGGCGCTCACGGCAACTTGTGAGTCAAAAGTTGTCCTCGTGCAACGTGTCGTCCTGCATCGGTGTGAATGCTTTCTTGGTAAATTTGTTTCCGAGGTTCTCGGAACGAGGCGGACAACATATGGTTCTCGTCGCGAAGGCGTATTTAGTGTTCAGTCATGGAGCAAGGCCAGGAAATGAGCCTGGAACATGACTGTGTATACATGCCAGGCCTGTCTCGTTTCTGAGGTCCCCCTTCCAGAAACGCTTTGTATTACTGCTTGTCACACTATTGCCGGAATCGGACTTGTGCTTGACTCCGGTTGGAGTCGGAATCCGTCCCGGAATTGGCAGTTCTCGAGTCAGGATGGAATCGATCACTTTGAAGTTGACATAGTCGGACTTGAGTGAACCGGACCACCGGCGAGACAACTCAAGTAAGCATCCGGATGATGTTTGCATAGCCTGACATTGTATTCACATCTCACCACAGGCACAGAGAACTGTATTACCATCAAAATAAATGTTCTGTCCGGCTGTTATGAAGTCCATACAACGTGCGATCTCCCAAGCCGCTGCCAGTGGAACCAGTTGCATGCTGGAACTGTATCTGCCTGGGACGAAATCGGAATCAACTCAGAGCTGCGCTCCACCGTTTGGTTAAATTGGAATCAGTCCCATGGCTCGCGAGTCGGAGTCGGAATAGGTTCTGCTGAAGTCAGACCAACATCACGCTGGTCATACATGGCTTGGCCGCGCTCTAATGCGCTAACAATTATGCCTATGCACAAGTGGATGAGGCACTGCCGTTGTCTCATGGGCTTCAGACAACCCAGCGTACGATGCAGGGTTAATCCGAATCATTAAAATATCGTGTATCTTAAACTTAAGCCTGAATCAGAAAAGTACACTTACCGACAAGCATGTGCGTGATGCATTCACGCCGGCAGAAAGATGTGGCATCGGCAAGCTCACCATATGGACACAATGATACGTTCCAAGATATGAATCATAGCTTCCAAATGTTTCCTGGAACATGAAGAAGATGCGTACGGAAGCACGTAATCAGTTGTGGGAAACGACGATAAGCTCTTACATGGCATCACAGCCGGCGTCATTTGAGAACTATTTTGGCATTTCCTTCGAACCGTTCCTTTGTGATCGCGGGTGTATCAGAGGCCCGAAGAGACAGCGCTCCAAAATTCATCAGTAGGGTGTCCAGGACGTAAATACAAATTAATGCTACCAGAGTCCCGGCTGTCGCGGCCTCCGCACGCTAATCCGTTGCCCTTTGACCCCGAGTCCAGGCATGTGACCCGCGCCGTCCATTTGTCCAACCTGAGGTTTCGATGGGGGTTCGTCCGCCGCCCGACTCAGTGCTGGCCGGCCGATTTTGAGCAAGGGGATGGATAACTGGCAGTGAACCCCAAGTCGGGGCGTGATATCGTGAAACATCGACATCTTTCCAGCCAGGTGGCCGGATATTGAAACATTGCCAAGAGAAAGCATCTCCTATTGACACACAAAAGTGCGGAATGGCCCACATGAAACGAAGCGCCTCGACCAAAATGAAGTAAAGAAAAGCCCAAAGTTGGATACTCGCTGGAATGGCAGTCATGTCACCGTAAATTGATTATTCTTGTGGATTTAGCGGAACCCCACGTAGCCGGCTGATGCGTGGCGAGCTTTAAGTCTTGCCTGGCTGGCGCACCTTAAGTGCGCCTAGAAGGGATTTCCTTGTGGTTGCAAAGAAATTAAGCCACAGTAATGGCACATGGAAGCCAGGAGCAGCATTGCATCGGCGCGCAAGCAAGCATAGTATCTCTGCAAGCAAGCAAGCGTCTCTGTAGCGTAGTGAGGATAAGATGTCTGGTAGTCGTTCGACCATTTGAAGGCATCACGGCTGTTATGATTTTAAAGCTCATTTGGCTGATGTGACGACTCATTTGGCCATTTGTTGCGCTCTGTTTTGAATCTTGTCCAAATGCCCGTCATTATGGCCAACTCGGATTTGTCGTTTTTCGTCAGCGGCACTTGTTTTGTTCCGCTGCCTGTAGCCATTGTATGTGCCATAACGTTCTGTGTATTGTTTTGGATGGATTGTTTCATTGTTTATTGCTGTTCTTGCTGTGCAATATTTGGCTGTTCTATGTGCCACTATAACATTATATTTGTAGAGTAAGACAAGGATTCTATCCATGAAGTACCACTAAGAGCAGTGATTGCACGATAGTTGGTGGTCCGCATTTGCTCAGTAGTTGGCGATGTGCCGGTTTTTTTTTTTTGTTAAAACGTGCGTATTACGTAGTGCAGTATTTTCGTGCTGAAAAATTGATCAGCCTGGCTTCCAGTAAACAAACAAATATAGCAGGTTTTGGGTATCGAAAATGATATTTGGTGAGCGTTGAATTCTGTGGGTTCAGCGAAACTCTACAGTCCTGCTGCTCTGCAACTGTACAACTCTGCAAGCAACGCCCGTTGAAAGATAGGCGGTCTTTGTTTGTCTGCGCTCTTCTGGTCGGCGGGCGCAAAAGTGGCAGCTCTCCTAAGTACATTTGGACAGGTGGCGTGATGCTATGGACTATAGTCGGTGTAAGTCTATCCTGTTACCATTGCACGACTTCTCTGGCTTTAAGACGAGCTTTGTCGGCTATGTGAAACCCATCGCCCCGAGACATTGGGCAATCCAAGCCTTGTCGTCATAGTCTTGATCTGATTGCATGAACATTCGAAGGATGTGTGACTCTACCTTCATGAAGAATGTAAGTAATGTGCGCCATCCATTCTTGAACGGAACGTTGGCAGGCGCTGGACAGGATGCGTTTCTCTGCCCTGACGCGGCTTTGGCTTGGGGCAGCCCCGCGCGACTGGACTCCAGCCGTAGTCGCTCATTCCCAGCCGTCGTCCCCGTACCCGGGGCTCGTCGCGCACCACCAGTGCATTACGCGGCCGAGGAGCCCTCTGTTTCGGTAGCACTGTGAAACGAAGCGTGCAAGGCGGCGTCGGGAGCCATGGGTCGCGTGCCGAGGAGTGCCCCCCCCCCCCCTGTCCGGCGCCTCAGAGGGACGGTGTCCCCGAGCACCGTGCGCGGTCAGGGCTGGCCGTCGGCACCGGTGCTGACGCTGCCGGCCGGGAGCAGCGCAGCCACCCAGCTGCCCTGGCGGCTGTGGCCGTTGGCCAGGCGCGCGGGGCAAGCCGAGCCGAGCCGGGCAGGGTCCAGCCGAGCAGTACTGCGGCACGGCACCCTGCCGCCCGCCCGCCCCGACCGCGGCAGGGAGCGGTGATGGCGGCAGGACGCTGACGCCGCCGCTGACGGTGGCGGGGTCGCGGCCCCCGGCAGTGCCGCCTCGGCCCGCGCCCGCAGTGCTCTGTGTCGTGAGAGCCGTGCCTCCGTGACCCCTTCCGCAGGGAGAACTCGCCGGGATCTGCGCCTGGTCGCCGCGGTCCCCGCCTTGCCCCGCCCTGGTCCGCTGCCGACTGACAAGCGTCGTCTCGTTACAGCCGTGGTGGGAGGCGCCGTGGTCGGTCTGCTCTGCGCCATTCTGCTCGTTATGCTCATCGTCTACCGGATGCGGAAGAAGGACGAGGGCTCGTACCCGCTGGACGAGCCCAAACGCTCACTCACCGGCAACACCTACTCCAAAAACTACAACAAGGAGTTCTATGCGTAGGGGCGTGCGCGCGCGATCGCTGTGTTCCACTGTTGTCTGTGTGGGAGTAAAGGAGTGCGTGAGATGAGGAGTGTGACGGCTGCGCCGGCCCACGGTCGGTCGGCCGCCGCTGTGAGGGTGCGCTCAGTCAGGACAAGCCACTGACGCGAGACGCAGTTCGTGTCTGGACCACCCAAATGTATTTTGTACGTAATTGGGTGACGAAATATCGGGCCGGGAAGATTATTTTGTAGAGGCACGTACGGAGGATTCCATGCAGCTAACTGCTTTTATCTACCCGCCATGACCATTCACATGTTTCGGTGTTGAACGCCGACGACTGCCCGTTGCGTGGTTCGCTGCGTCGCTGACATGCAGCGCCACCTGCGATACTACTTGCGCAGCAATCCGCTGCGCGTCGCTAGTGGTGTCCGAGCACGCTCTCGTTCCTATTTTAGCCGTCAGACCCGGCGCTGTGTGTGTTGAAATAGGCGAGACGGGCGCGCTCGGGCGTGAGGAGCCGCCAGGCCGCGGTGATGGGAGCCCTGCCGGGACGGCAGCGCTGGGCCGGCGGTGTCCGGCCGAGGTCACAAGCAGGGCGTGTTCAGAGACGGGACGGGCTGCGCGAACCGACCGACGCTCGCACCACTGTGCCATACGGGATGGCCGTGCTCGCCACCACGCTGTGTAGCCCTGCACCGCATTGCCCGCGCGTCCTCGGCGCCGATTTTTGAGCGGACTGATGAGCTCTGGCGGCCAAAGTGTTCTGAGAGATTATTCGCTGTAATCATCGCGTAGTGCTTACGTCGAGAGACGGGAGATTATGACTTGTAACGCTTCTTCCCTAGGTTGTATGATTTTTCGGAGGCAGGGTTTTACACGTTAGTACAACGACTGGATGCCCGCGCTCTGTTAACATAGGAAGTGCGGTGACTGTTGATGTATGGTTGGTCGTCGCCTTGCACTGCTAGCCGAATTCACTGTCATCAACCCTAGCTATAATACACTGTTTCTACAGAACTGATGGCAAATAAAGATTCATTAATTATGAGCGGTGTCGATTAGGGTAAAACATTGAATGTGATCGTTATGCTTGCGCTCTTGATGAAAGTTCCACTTACGCAGGGGCCAAGTCGAAGCATGCCCGTCATCAGAAGAGATGGCAGTGTCGCGATTTCCAGAGCTGCGAGGCGGGATTGATGCAGCGACAATGTGGTCGGATCAGTGGTAGTTTCCATTCAATGCGAGGAAATACAAGGGTCGTGCGGGGCTGTCGGGGAAATATGGAGCATCACTTTACCATGGCAGGAAATGCCCTCCAGCATACAAAGAGCGAGAAGGGTCTAGAGTTATCGATAAGTTGCGCTTGCATGCAGGTGCAGTAGTTGCTAAGGCATTGAAGGCCCGGGAGATGTAGTAACTTAATGGCTTGCACAGGGTTTTGAATTAAAGCCATTGAGCTGCTGGTAAGAACAACATGGCTGATCAAAATTATCAGCGTTCAATCGAATTTGTCTTACAAGCAAAAAATCCAAACATTCGGGGACACTTTGTACCGGGTTAGGGAATGTCGAAGAGAGTTTTTGCGCGCGGTTGCAAGGACAGGCAACAGGCAGTCTCCAATGGGAGCGCTAAATCACGAGAATCTCAATGTAGGTTAGTGGGACCCTTCACCCCCCCCCCCCCGGCGTTCTCCGCCTTCGTGATACTATAAGAGACTTGTGTGAGCATGATTAAAACGCTTCGGATCTCGACCGCGGCTCGAGGGCCTGCCGAAGACTCCAGCAACACACACACACACACCACGCACACGCACACCACCACACGCACACACACACACACACACACACACACACCACACACACACACACACACACACACACACACACACACGCACGCACGCACGCACCACACACACACACACACACACATACACACGCACGCACGCACGCACGCACGCACGCACACACGCGCGCGCACACACACACACACACACACCACACAACACACACACACACCCACACCCACACACACACCCACGCACGCCTCCGACTAATATTTCGGGTCACGACCCCACGAGCCACGCTTCTTGATGTGACCTACAGCCAGTCCTCCAGGCCCTTGTGCCCTCCAACCGGACTTTGCTAGTCGGTTCCGGTGGGTCGCCCGGGCCGCTCTTCGGGCCTCATCAAAAACACTTCCCCTGGTCGGCTCGGGACCCTTGCGAGCACGGAGCCTTTTGTTAGGCGCTGTGGGCCCCTGACAGATACAAGGCTCCCGGCCTGTGCAAGTCACTGGCCCGGCTCGGTAGCTGATTGGGAAGTGGGTTCATGGAATTGGGCAAGGCCCATACCGACACGGAGCCAACCATGTGGTACAGTGGTACCTGACCGACATATAGGCTCATATCGCCTCGGGGGCCCCCGATAGGCGTAAAGGGCTTATTTCACCGTTATTTGAGGGCCCGTCTTCGCAGGTTTGGGCCCCTGAGTAAGATTCCGACCAACCCTTTATGCCCTCAGACCTTCCAACCGGCCCCTTGATTGTCGGACCGGGTGAACCCTCCAAGCTATTTGGACCTCCTCGAACACTGCCTCTGGCCGACTCGGGGCCCCTCGACAGCACAGGGCCCCTGTTAGGCGCTGTGGAGCCCCGAGCAATGTAAATTGCTGGATCCGGCTTCGTCCCTGCTTGGAAATGGACCCCTAGGCACATGCGCCACCGAGCCCACTGTGCGTTATTGGTGACATCTGACCGAAATTTGGGCGCTTATCGACTCAGTGAGCCCCTGATCAGCGCCAAGGCCCTCTGGCTGACATTGGAGTGCTCGGCCCTGCGGGCCGAGGCCCCTGAATAGGACCCTGGCTGGCTTTTCGGGCCCCTTGGGCCCTCAAATCAGGTCGTTAATCGTAGGCTCCGAAAGGCCCTTCGGGCCCCTCGGAACCTAAGGGGGGGGGGGCACGTGCTACCTGTGCCCCTGCCTGCGCTACTGGTTGTTATACACGCATTTAGATTAAGTTTGGCTTTGATAAAAAAAATCATGCATTGAGGAAATCATACACTACCAATATTCGGTAACATCCACGCTCCTACACCCATACCCTTTTCCTTTACCCTTTACACCCACCCTTTTCGGATCACGATAACTAAAAAAGAAACAAAGACCCTAAGTGGCTACATTTGGTTTTAGCGAAATTTATGTTGAACTGAGAGGAGCGTCATGCCCGGCCTGTTGCACACCACATCTCAGGTCACTTCAAGAGCATTTAGGTGATTCAGGCAGGAATTCTGCCCTATTGCTGCGGTGACTGACAATGCTCTTATTTTGGCACTTGCCTTGCCACTAGCGTCCTGCTGACTTTTTATTTTATTTGATTTTTGATTGACATTTGATTTGACATGACATTGACATTTGACATGACATTAACACTTGATTGGTCGGACCTTGATCTGACCTTCATAACTGACCCTAGGTCTATCAAATTTGCGTCTTCAATTGGTGTGCTGCCTAGGGAACTATTCCATAGATATATTGATTCCTTTAACACTTCGTTATTGCATCTGATTGAACAGTTATCGAGAAATTGTCTTCGCTGAATCTATGGCCTGAATTTGACCTGCCAAACGTCAGTGACCTTACAAAATACACCTAAACTTTTATATCAAACGATTCGCTGAAATTTTTTATAGCCACGCAAAATCCGGTGTGGCTGCGTCGTGCAGTTCGGAAAATAACATGGAAGAACCTTCGGGAGGGAATCAAACTGACCCCACCCGAGTGCGTTTTAAATCTCCCTTTTTCGCGTCTTTCTGTTAAAAACAATAGTCGTGCAGTGCGAAAGTAACTGAACCAATGAGCATAGATGGATGGGATCAAACGTGAGTCAAGTAGCTTTGTCACTGATGCCCATGTAGATAACAGCGAGTATAGGAAATAATAATAAAAAACATGCAAATAAGTCACACTGCCAAGGCGATACGGACAATAATGTGCTGTTGCCTCAAAAGGATCATGATACTTTACAGCCACAAGAGCAGCGCACAATAATTTGGACAATAGATTCACACCTATGCACAGCTGGTGAAAGATCATTTAACTGACATTTTCTTGGCACACGACACATTGTGCATGATGCAAGCCGGATTTCCCAAACACATATAAGACACAAAAGCCATAGCACCAGCACACCTGAAATCTCAGGCCTGAATCGTTTTCAAAGTCCACACATTGGGCGATGGGATCGCTCCAATCTTCCATTCTTCTGCTGCTTTGGCCTGAGCGACTTCCGCGGAGCCACGCTCATAGACATGGCCCTTCAGGTACTCCTCACAAAAAAAACAAGTACGGAGGTAACAGTTCAGGAGAATAAGCCGCCCACTCCACATCAAATCAATAAACCAGGATTTGCCTGGAAAGTATGGCTCCTGTTTGGCGTGTCAGTGAACCATTGGTATATTATCATCTGTTTCTTTATGTTTTGCAGGTTTGAGTTTAGGAAACACACCTTTATCGTACAGGTGTAGTTTTAGATGTTTTTACTGGTCATTAGGGACCAGCACCGTACAGCTGAATCTCAAAGCAACAGGGAAGCGATTTGTCGCGCTCCGTGCGGCTGGTGGCACGACTTAGCTGCATTTCTTCGAAATTTTGGTGTTCCCGAATGAGTTTCCTGGCCTGGGGCTGGGATATTCGAAAAATGCAACGTTCTATGGATTTTGAGATTTTTCACCCAACGACAAAGTTTGTTGTCTGCTAGGGCATTGCCTCTTTTGAAACCGAAACCGTGTGTAGACTTCAAGCGTCTCTGTTAGAAATATTTGTTATTGCATATTTTCAACTCAGGGTGTCTTTATCTCGAATATTTACTCAATTTTAATCAGTCATAGCTTCAGCACTAACGAACGCTTTCGTAAATACATGCCATGGCACGTACGATATACGCGAAATATTGTTAACAGACCTAAACTGCTTATCTTCAAAACACGCCGTTAACAGGAAAATATCACACTTTATGGGACACCTGGGGCCCACAGACCAGTAAGAGTGAGAACATGTCTGTACTGCCATGGGCGTAGAAACAGGAGGGGGGGGGGAGGCAGGAGGCCATGCCCCCCCCCTCCCACTTTTCAGGTGGGGGGCCAGCAGTGCTAACTGCCCCCCCCCCCTCCTCCTCCACATTTTTCAGATTTAGGCTGTGTTTGGCTTATTTCTGCACTACATTAAACATATGTGCCGATTTACCTAGTTCACCAACCGTCTTCCTCAAGATGAGTCATCTTTCTCGGTTACTCATTGGCCACCACTTAGTGTTACAACCACAGGGCCGACGCGGCTCGGCCTATGGAGACTGCAACGCCGGGTATTGAGATCTTTGTTGCTATGGCTTGCGGGCGCGCATGTTCAAACCATGTTACTCAGCTTTTATCAGTGATCGACTCTGACTGAATCTTGAACATTTTAACCAAAACATGGATTAACTATCCTAATACAAATTTGGGACCCCCATTTCATCTGCGGTCTACGTCCAGGGAGTCCCCAATATCTCTGAAGAAAAAAAACAACGTGAAACAGGAGTCAATGTGACAATGATTGGACCACCTGTGGCGATTAGGGATGTTGTTGCGTCAGTGAGGGTTTCTGTGCTGATCCAGGGCCAACTGCGCGGGTCAGAAGGCCTGCCGTGTCAGGGAGAGGAACAATTTGTTGTGATATATCCTAATGACCTCCGGATCGATCAGGAGATCTTACCCCGTGTCACCAGAATGACAGCCGGAAGACACTTTGCGATAGGATGGAATGACAGTTCAGCCCTTGATCTGAAACGTTAATGTGCCCCAGGTGTTCTACTCAAGGGGCCCCTGCCTGGAAGGAAATAAGGGGTCTCAATTTTGCTGAGTAGAGTGGTAGCCTCATTACTGTTGAACAGAGTGGGTTGGAATGAGTTAAAAAAAAATGATCAAAGCCCTTTCATATTTGCCTGAAAACGCTCACTTTTCGGGATGAATAAGTAAAAAAATTACATCGGCATGTCTGGACATGCCCGCCTGGAACCTCGAGTGCAAGGATAGTGGTGGCCTGGATTGCAGCTTCCGTAAAACCGACGGCATCGGCCACTGCAAGTGTCACCAGACGGCGGGCGCCGTGGTAATCTGTCTTCTAGACAGATTGATTGTTACAGAAACATGAAAAATAGAGGTTCTACATTTACTCTTCCAATCCCAGCAGATTCCAGCATCACTTTGTGGTACTTTAAGGGCCAATCCGTTCTTATCGTTGGTCTAAAAATCGCGCACGTGAAATATGCACCCAGACTGTCTTCTTAATGTAAGATTTGATGTCCTGAAGCGTTCAAAGACACTGCTTTCGGAAGCGTCATCATTTTCGAATGCCCGTTGGCGACGGCTTAGTATTGACTGTTGGGCCAACGCTGCGCGGCCTGCGGAGACTGCAACGGCTGGCGTCGAGGTTTTTGCTGCTAAGATTTGCGCGTGCGCATGCTCACAACTGGCACATAACTGGTATCACTAATCGATGCAAGTGTCTAAAGGTAATCATTTCAGAAGCGTCATCATTTTCGTCCACCAATGAGCGCCAACTAAAAGTTAGCCACTAACTAACGCTCCACGGACTACGGGGACTGCAACGCCTGGAGTGGAGGTTTTTGTTGCTTAGATTTGCGAGCACGCATGTTAAGAAACTACGTTACATAGATTGTATCACTAATCGATTATGACTGGATGTTGAACATTTCCAGCCCAAACATGGCTTGGCCATGTTAATACACATTATTAACCACTCGATCTACAATCAAATTTTCATCTTCAAATTTCTATCAAACATATTGATCCACATTGTACCTTCGTGATGTCCTTAATGCCTGTAGAACCAAGATACAAAATTCTGACAAAGCTTCTGAATTATGTCGTTTTAGAAAGAGTTCACAAAGACATTGAAAATTAAAGGCGCCGGTGATTTATTGCATGCGGTCTTTCAACGCCTGATTTTTGCAGTTTATTAACATTTAAAATATAAACAGAACTGATCCACGGTAGCTCCTGTTTTCTCTTCCGGTTGCAAAGTAAAGATAGCGATAAAACGAAGAAAACCATGTTCCTTGTTAGCAAGAAAGCTATATCCGGGACTTTTTAGAGTCAGAGGTCACCATAAAACGGGCGTTTTCACATCGTGTTCATCTTTGGCAAGGCTCTGGCCACGCCACAGGCCGCATACAGAAGCAGATCAAGTTGCCTACGTTGAATGATGGGCAATTAAATGCCTATTGGGCCAACGCATACCTAAGGCATGCAGCTTCCCGGAGTTTTTTTCTGCGATGGTGTGGTGTAAGGGAAGATAATTCGAAAAAAGATGCTGTTGCAGGTGTTTTACATATGTTTTACAGACCTATTTGTAATAATGCTGATCCAGAAATATGCAACAAAGCACCCATAAGATCAATTCAAGGTCAGCCATACGGGAGACAGCCGGCCCAGGGTAGTGGCTGCCGACGGCGGATGGTAGCAGGGCCCACGTAAGGAATATACGACAGAAGTGCCTTCATTCTGTGGCTTGATTTTTAAAACCGATTTTTCAGGTTGTATGAGTCTTGTCACACTGCTTTCAACAGTTTCAAGCTTCTAAATTTGTTTCCGTCTAAAAAGCTGCGGCAAGTCTATCTCTTGAAAATCAGCCAGCGAAATGGAGGCGCATGCAAAATTTGTCGCACTGTGAGCCATCGATTCGCTTTCAGAATTCTCACCAACTTTTATTGTTTTATTGTATTGATAGCAACACAACCAACACCAACACCAACAACAACAACAACTCACAGAATTCTTGTCAAGGCCGTGTTTTAGCATTTACCCTGTGGAGGCAGCTGTCTGCTCAATGAACCAAAATGCCCACCCGCGCGTGGAATCTCGCCTACCTAGCAAAGACCACTTTTTGAAACATTCCTACGCCCATGTACACTGCAGCCAAACTGCGAGGGCGCTTTTTTGTTAGGTACAAACCTTACTAAACAAATGCAAATACAGAAGTCCGAGATTTCTTACAAATGAGTACGATTCTCTTGGCGGTTCCGCAACACGTAACAGCAGCCGCATAACCCGGGGAACGGTTGCAGCCAAATGCGTGTGATGGTTTTGCGCGCCAGTGGCACGGCCCATGTAAATCTCCGCGGCGGCGGTGACATCGCTTACGCATGGCTGGAGTTACGTTCGTAACACAATGCGAACGTCACCAAATTGACAAGTCCATCGCTGTAATTGAAGCGTGCAGCGCAATGTTTGCTTATTCCCATTGTCATGACACGACCACCTACGAAGCATTTTTACGCTTTCCACAGAGTTGACCACATATTTCTCTGCGAGAGGACATTCGGCATCATGTCTCAGCATGCAGCTGCCTCTGCCGCTGTCGGCTGCGACCACTGTCACTTCAATATCCGCCTGATGCGATGCCACTTGGGCTGCCACAACTCGTAAGTAAAATTCGTGTGAAAACTTTTGCCTTCACTTTGAATGATCCAACCACATAAAATGTGTGTGTGCCCAACCACATAAAATGTTTTTTGCGGTTTTACCCCGAATAGCGATAGCCAGCCATTCTGATCTATCATCGCGCCTAAAATTGATGGCACTTAGCAGCCCCCTAGCGCATATTCCTGTCTGTTTTCTGACTGACAACCAAAATTGGCGGGATTCGCCCCAGTCAGCGTAAAAAAACACGTTGATGTACCTACGCACTACGTCTTCCCGTCAACAACTGCTCCCGGGAAAACGGGTTCCCCACAAAATACTAACAAAACGAAGAGCCTTAAAATTATGCAAGAAATCCAAAAGCGTTGGAGGAAGGGCATCATAAGAGTTCATTCGTCGAGCTGGTAGCACATGCAGCTCGCGATCATGATGGATATTCGCCCGACAGCGGACCTTCAACTTCTGACTGACCTGAGAATCCACACGAAAATATTTCTTGACCTTTCCATCGTAATGAGAGCTAAAACTGAAACTGGCAAGTAACTTCCCCAGGTTCTTCTCTTGTTACGAAATGATAATTTGTAGCGGGTCTAAGGTCATATTATTAAGAGCCACATCGAGTCACGCAAAAACCCTCGTAAAAGTACATATTGAATTCTTAAACGAACACAAAGACTGAGACAGACGTAAATATATGAGGCTCAGAGCAGTCTCATGTCGCGAACATCGAAATGAATATTAATCTGAGCTGGCCGCCGATTTCATGTTCGTATGTCGAGTGGTCTGCTTTCGACAAGATTCTGGATCAGCCATTGGGTCAGTGGCAGTAGCAGTGGCAAATACCTTTGCCTATTCTGGATCCCCCCTGGGTCAGTGGCAGTAGCGGTGGCAGATACATATGCCTATTCTGGATCCGCCCCTGGTTCAGTGGCATTCCTATCGTCCCTCACGAGCCGCGCAGATAGCAGCGTGGTGTGCTCGCAGTCCTCACAGATATCAGTGTGGTGCGCTCGCGGTCCTCACAGATAGCAGTGTGGTGCGCTCGCAGTCCTCACAGATAGCAGCGTGGTGCGCTCGCAGTCCTCACAGATAACAGCGTGGTGCGCTCGCAGTCCTCACAGATAACAGCGTGGTGCGCTCGCAGTCCTAACAGATAGCAGCGTGGTGTGCTCGCAGCCTTCGCAGCACATAGATAACCATTATATCAAGTTGAAGTGTAGCTCAACATGAGAAGAAGCACACAGGTGGCCTGAAGTTTCATGATCTTGTTCTCGTCCGGCCTTGAGCTGGAGCAAAGTCACTTGTGTGCTGGCCCGGCACGCCTGGAACAGTACACATGACATTCGATACAGCGCGTATCTAATGCGACGCCGCCTCAGACTAAACCAGGGGCCCACGAGAGGGTCAGTGAGTGCGGAGACTCATTGCCGGAAGGTCAGGAAAATGAAGACCTGTAGCTTGTTATAACAGGTGCATATAGGGAATACTCATTATAAATTATCTGTTGAAATCACGCGAAAAAAGAAAATAACGTTTTTACGGGAATTGCAGTGCAAGCCATTCGCCATCACCACAAACAGCAAGGGCTAACTTATTAAAAACAACAGGTAGGAGTTCGCCCAAAATCGCAGTGTTTTAGAAAAAGCTCCCCTTTAAAGAGCTTGTTGGAAACTGGTAATAAATCGGATACGGCCTGCCGAAAAAATAGTCAGCCGCCGCTTCAAATATCGGTGCAGTCCCATTAACGATTGAGTGTGTCTGAGCCACAGAATCTGCGGAGACAGGCTCCGGACCAGCGGCAGGAGCTTGACCGCGGGATCATGAGGAAGTGCGAGCCCGGACCGCGAGATCATGAGGAAGTGCGGGCCCGGACCGCGAGATCAGGAGCAAGTGCGAACCCGGACCGCGAGATCATGATGCGAGCCCGGACCGCGAGATCATGAGAAGTGCGGGCCCGGACCGCGAGATCACGAGGAAGTGCGAGCCCGGACCGCGGGATCACGAGGAAGTGCGAGCCCGGACCGCGAGATCATGAGGAAGTGCGAGCCCGGACCGCGGGATCATGATCTAGGGATCCATGATTGATTCATGACTCATGGTGGTTGCGATCATGATTTCAAGGTAAACCTGGCAACAAATACATATAATAAGGTCTGCGACTGGAAAAAAACAATGTTTGTCGTTAATATGAGTAATTTCTTTGCACATGCAAAAACTTAACAGGCGGGATGAGCGTGTTCTCCCCTCTTCTCGCCGAATGTCTGCATGTGTTAATCGAATGTCAAAACGATGATGGTGGCATTTGTGTGCAGTACTTTGTACAGAAAATGTCAGCACAAATCATAAACAAATGGTCAGTTTGTTTGCCAGATTGACAACACTGGGCTCATGAATGGATTGTTGCCGTTGTAATAGGGCTGCTGGAAACACAGCGGCTCAAGAAGGGGACGAAGAAAGTTAGCCAAGTCAAATGCAGTCCAGGCAAGCCCAATATGAAAACACTCGAGCGAGTAGCAGCTTTACATTATACGTTCACTCGTTGCATGCTTCAGCACGGCCATTAAGCTAGCCAGCAAAATTGTCTGCATCATCAGTGATAGCTAAACCATTTCAACAGCCGCAATGAACGCTCGTCAGGAAATAGTACTGTCCATGCCGCAGAGCTTCCACCGGACCATGCTCCACGTCATGGCACGAAGCCAAAGGCGTCCGGCTTTAAAATCTTAAGTTGCTTTTTTGTTGAAGATTTAAGTATGATCTGCAACAACTTCTGAACGTAACGTTACGCTGTCCAAGATCTGACACCCCTCTCCCTTGATACGCTTCCACTAAGCCCAATGAAGTCCAAACAAAACCCCTCCCCTTTCATGTGAAGCGTAATTTATGGGCGGCCCCTTACATCCTCGTACTTTTTCCCTTGGCGCCCACATTTATCACATCAGTAATAGTCAGCGAAACACAGAGCACTCTTCAGCATGGCTCAGGCAGGTGCAACTATACCTCACAGAGGGAACTTCTTATGCCCAACCACCACATCTCCAACAGTCTCTTCCATGACGGTACGCGCCCCTGATGAAGGACCTTCCGTCTCTTCCATGACGGTACACACCGCTGATGGAGACCTTCCGCTATTCCATGACGGTGCGCGCCGCTGATGAAGACATGGATAGGTCCGTGGCCACACGGACAGACCCGACTTTTGTACAACGGAAGAGAATAACGGTGAGCCAGTCCTTATCTGTCCTTATCCCGATCTTTGCGTTTATGTTGAAGGGCGCTTGTTCAACGCTGATACAAGCTGTTTGTGGGACCTACGTAGGCTTGTGTTTATAAGACTTAGCCACAGCAAACAGTTTTGTGGGTTGATGGAAAATTTCTGGACCCCTGCAGGTCTGGTCAAGGTAATCGGATCTGAGCAAATTTTCAACAGTTCATGGCATTATCCATCATTTAAGACTTCCCAGCGTGGGTCTAACAATTTTCTAGCCCCAGTTGTCCTCAGTACATGAGATTTCTCGATCACCGTGTCGTATCGCACGTCTTTCCTTTCTCAAACGTCCCCTGCTGCTTTATAGTTATGTTTCATCGTAGCGGTAACCGGGACAACTAGCCCTCTTCTAGAGCTCACGCACGCTCCCGTGTACCCATACGCGGCGATTTTGCCATCTGTCCTGGTCCAGCTCTTTACACACCTTTGGAGTTACGAGATCTTATGAGAACACGTTTTCTTGATCTGATCATACCGACTCGATGCGCCATACTGGCTGTCGTTCTGTCCCAGAGGTTCCTCGTTACGTTGCCATAATCCCGTAGTGCGCCGCCTTCAGCGATCCGTGGAAAACGGTCACGCCGCTCTGTTAGTTTTATTGTCTCTGTGGTTTGGTGTTAGCACGATGGCGCATGATCTGAGCGAAATGTGATGATTTCAGTTGCTATCGATTATTAGAAGCTAAAAAGGAAATGTTTCGTGGTTGACCATCTGTATATGCTTGAACAAGTGGGATCACAAAACTTTAAGGCCAATCCCTAGCAGTCCTGGTGGTAAGTATCTGAGCGAATGGCAAACCCGGGGCGGATTCTCACCAGTCTGCTGCATGATGCAGTTTGCTTGGTTACTAGCCAAGTTTCAGACCGTGGAAGACTTAACTGAGTAACGAACCCAAAATTCGCTGACCCGACTTCAAATGCTATGCGAAACCGGAGCTGTTAATGCAGAGAAAGTGGAGTCATATTTTCCCACACTTGTAAACGTGTGGGATGGTGTGTAGCCGGTCGCGCGCACTCCACCCCAAGTTGAGCATATTAGCACCTAATTTGAATCGGGGTGAAATATCCTTATAACAAAAAACAATTATTAGCCAAAGGATCTCGCTGTGGTGTATGGAAGCATCCATCCACCTCGGCCCATGAGTCCCCTGTATATTTTACGACAGATATTTTGTGATCAAAGATTATCCAAAAGCTGCGACAATCTGGGATCCACACATGGTTTCTTGCGAGGACCCCTGCAATAAACCAGGATCTTTTTTGACATTCCATACGCATGATTGTACGGGATATGGGAGGTATTTCCCGGGCTCATGTATCTGGTTCCAAAGGACTGAACATCTTTCAGACACCTGAGGACATATATCGAGGTCCGCGACATCTGATGCGACCAGCCAGTCCCAGCATGGACCGGAATGTTCTTCCGCATCCATTCAAATGCGAGCATTTAAATAAATGCGGTCGATGCAGTGTCGCGTTAGCAGAAACTGGCTCTGGGCGGTGTAGGCTTCGGAAGCAGTCACTAACTCCAGTGAGGTGACCTTCCTACGAATGGAAAACAGCCACAGAACGACGTCTTGACGAGACGAATTACCAGAACAGCTTTTGTTCTGCGAGGTATTGTGTGGTACGGACAAAGAACAGGACAGGCCCATCCTCAACACCTTAAAATATGTTTGTGTAGTGGGGTGATTCAGACAGCTAAGGAAGAAGCGAAGCACAAAGGATAACAAAAGGGGTTTATCGTAGATTGCAAACAAGCAGTTGTAAGATATGCAGTAGTGAGACAATGTTTCGACGCTTGGAAGACGATAACGAAACATAACAAAAGCGGCTTTACACAAGTCATGGGCAAGTGACTGTGTTAAATCAGGTTTAGTCAACATATCTCAATAAAGAAGTCCTGGGAGGATAATTTATATTACATTTCTACTTAACAATTATCAGCTGAACTGGATTTTTCCGACATTTTACGATGACAATATACACGTAGGCACCAGCGTCGCATAGCTCGCCCCGATCGCAGCGAGAGACTGCGAACTAGCAGTCCGGTAGCCACGCACCTGGCCCGTGGTCGCAGGAGGCTCAGCCGTCACCCCTTCAGACTGCACAGCTTTCGCGCTCTTTGAAACTATGCTTTTTTGTGTAGATGTCGACTTAACTGTATGCATGCGCTTGGTTAATGGTTGATTCAGGCAGTTGAATTGCACTTCGTACTGTGTGCTCATTTTCTTGGCAATGACGTGTAGAATTGGCGCCTATTATTGTGGAGCGAACAATATCGACCTCGGGAACATTTTAACAATCGGGAGGAGAAGGACCAGAAATTCACTTTTGTGTGCATTCCATGGGGTGGTTTGAGTTTTCTCAAGCTGGGAAAGAGGGGTAGGTTATGGCAGTTTTCTACCGTTTTGGCCTTATATGGAGGGGTGGGTTGTGTCAGTATTTGTTCTTATCGCCTGTAGACGACTTTGGAAGTGTTTGCCCGGCGTTTCAAGCCGAAATTTCCGAAAGGCAATAACATCAAAACCAATCAGCATATAATTTTCCTTTCCAAAAATATCCTCCAAATCTTTTGATTGCTTGAGTTTGTATGATCAGCGCCCAAGCTCAGTGACGCTTGGGGTACAAACTTTAACCCCACCACGAAATCGTGAAATTCCAGGTTAACTGCATAATTTTGCAGGAGCGTGCCCCGAAGCTCAGCACGATCTATCCAGCCCTCTGGTGACGCCACCAAACCTTACGCGGCCGCTGCCACAGTCCGCGGGCAATCACAGTCCGGGAAGGGGGGGGGGGGGGGACAGCTAACGCTTGACCAGTACATCCACCAGGCTTGGGTGGTTGGATCGGTATGTGGGCGCTCCAGCCAATTGAACCATCGAATGAAAATCTCGCTGATGTGTTTGGAACATAGGCCAAAAATTTTGCTGCCGGTAAGGTTTTAAAGTCTCGCGAAGATTTCCCCAAACTTTGAGGAATTTTGCATCCCTGGAATGGACTACCACGATATGGAATACCGAACACACGGATACCCAATTTCAGGTTGCGATGGTCAGGTCTAGATCAGGATAGATATAACCATTAAGGTATCGCGCTGCTGCGGAGACATGGCACTACAACGGCCAACAAACTGTAGTTCGTCTTCTGGAAGTTCGGTGGGAAGTTTTGGCAGTCTCATGTCTGTATAGCAAACAATCCGGCTATGTAACCGATACGCCCCACCCAGAGCACCTCGGCTTAGTAAATGAAAAGTGAACAAAGATCATTTACTAAAGAAGTTCTGGTAGAAAAATAAGACTACGCCAAACCACGAAGAATTGTTCAGAATTAATCTCGCCATACTATATTGGCATGCGTGACCTTGCTAAATGCATTCAATAATAAGTTTAGGAAGTTGTCTATGATGGTGAAAGTAAACAGTCTCATGCATTCTATTTTTATATTTTTACAATGTTCCGTCGCAACGGTAAACGGCCAACCTGGTGAACCTTGCCTCATCACAAGCGCATGTAAAGCAAGCTACTTTACAAAACTATGTATCATAATAATTGGCCACAAATACAGACAAGCTGCTCTGGTTTGCAAACGTGATGTCTACCAGGCCGCCCAGCAGCATACAAGGTCAGCCCGGGGTCACGGATGCGCTGTAGCCGGCACACGCAGACCGGTCGTTCAACCTTGGGAAGACGCTCTTGTAGTTCCGGCCGCCGCCGCGCCGCGGCGCTGATGCTCCAACGGCGAAAAAGGCAGCCAACTTTGGATGAGTGTGGATCTAGTCATGAGGTTTAAAGTACCATGACCAGACTCCACATCAACCGGAGCGGGACTGCATCAAGCTTCAAACCTTGCGGGTATGAGCCAAACCTCTTTGAAGAGCCTTCAGGCAGAGGCGGGCACTCGCGTCGCCGGGGGAACCAGGAGTCCCATGACCCGAGGTCGGAGTAAGTGAATGGTCTTGCACGAAACTAGAGACAACACTTGCGACAGGGTTCCTAAAAGTTCACAACACCACGCGACGCGAGAAGAAACAGGCAAACGCAACGCACGCGGCATCGCTCAGACGTCGGCACAATGTAGTGACGCGCGCGGCGCCAGCCTTCGAGCCGAGCCGCTCCAGAGGCAGGCGGAAAAACCCACGCCTGGAACCTTGAAATGGTGCCGAACATGGCGGGTCTGCCAGAAAACTCAGCGACGAAACGCTAAACTTACCGTTTTCACACGGAGAGAAACTGCGGCTCTAAGGACCGTCACGGCCCGCAGCGGACGGAATAGCTCACGAGCCACCTCACAGTGGAAAGGGCCGCCGAGAGGGCATCCTTTGCGGCGTGTACTCGGGGCGGTCGGCGGGGGGTGGCACGCGGGGGTTCCCGGCACTTCTTTGTCCGGAAGGCGGCTGTGAAAGGCCTCAAGCTCAGGACATAGCAAAAGCTGGCCTTAAGCTGTTGCACGGGACGAGTGACCTTTGTAGAAGGCGACGTCCTAACACGTCAAAATCTGCACCACGTCTTGTCCGCCATCGCACCGCCGGCCACCGGAGCCTCGCACCTGCCGCACCTGCCCCCGTCTGCCCTCCCCGCGTCGGCGCGCGCGCCGAGGCGCTCAGAGGCAGAAACGCTGGCCAATGCCATCGGAGATACGAAATGTGTGGCCGCGGGCGGTGGGGCGGGCCGCGGCGCCGGCGTGGAATGCGCTGCGTCCCCCGGTCCGCGGGCCGGCTGGCAAAAAAACGCAGCGGCGGCTGGTCCGACGCTTCTACCTGCGCCACCCCGAGGCCTGCGGCGGCGCCCGGGCTCAAAAACAACCAAACACACAGCCGATGTTATCGGCGCGCCCCCCTCCAGGGCCGGCGCCAGTGGCTTTGTCCGCCGCCGAAATCAATGCGCCACCGAAGGGGACGTGCGACACGCTGGTCATGGTTATAACGGGTCCAGACAGACTTCCCAGAACGCGGCAGTTTGGCCGATTGGGTTTCTGCGAAATACTCGAAGCGGCGTCCGGAAAAAGAGAAACCGGCGGGCTCAAGCACGCCTCGATGTAATGGAGGGTGACGACAGTGGAGTAAGCTTCATACCTGGAGAAGGTGAATGCATTTCTGCCACTTGGTGTCTGCGCCCGGAAGAAGTGCGCGAACACGTTAGGACGCAGCTGTTTCGCCATGAAAACGTATTGAAAAGAAGTGAGAGCACATACGTCCACACTGTTTTCTAACCATCACAAAATGCATATGCTTCACCTGGTATTAAACGCGTAAACAGCTCGTATCACCAGGTATATACAGCGAAAAGAGAGGGGGAGAGCTGTGCATCGCAAGTCGAATAAGCGCTCGCCCAAACAGCAGGACATGCGCAATCATAGGAAAGCAACGACCAAATTTAAATGCACAATTCTATCATCAATATACAAGTGTCTATGGTCTAAAACAATATCATCAGTTCATCTTTCTAGCGAAAACCGGCGTCGAAGTTTCCAGCTGGCCTTCTGTGCATTACTGCAGTCTCCATGGTTATCTCTCTTTCTCGGCTAGTGCGTAGCAGTCTTCATGACAGTTGTGAAAACAGAGCCTGACAGTGTTGTAAAGGCGGCCATCAGTTCGCAGATAGCGTTGTGTATGCATTGGGTACTGAGGAAGTATCAAGCCAAATACAAAATCAAATTAAATGAATTGTGTGCAATGGGCACTGACGATGATAGTGAGCCTTTTGAATTAATCGTCGTCTATGTAGGTTTGTTATTATCCCGTTTGACGGCCATAAAAGCGACAGAAAACGATGTAAACCGATTCCGATTATCTTTTTGTGGCATTGGATGCTTTGCTGCAATATCAATATGGTAAGACAATTTGAGTTTTAAAAAAACCGAAAATGCCCTGCAGGATTGGCATGATCCATGTCAGATTCAATCACTTCATATTTTCATGAACTTTGATTACAGGACGCTTCCTAGCGCATCATTTTCGTCACCGAATAAATAGCATTGACATCTTAAGCCTTTATAACGCCTATATTCTCAGTTACAATGGTGAGCCGAATAGAACGTACTGCATGGGGATATTTCACATAGGTAAGTGCAGTGCACAATAACACGCCGACCAAACATATCACTGACGAAACCCTTGCTGTTGCATGCGACACTTTTTCGTTTACCGCCACCGTAAATTCTAGAGTTGCTTTAACTCGCTCCGCCCCACAAGTAGAACATGCGTCGTCAAGGCATTATTTCTTATTATGTTGCACTCCTTTCTTTTCGTTCTCATTATGGGCTTTTTGTGCTATAAGCTTTCTGACATTCGTATTTACGTTCTAATCTTTGTCACTTGTTATCTGGATCGCTTTGACCAGCTCTTCAATAATTTTTTTTCCTTTCTAGCGGTAGTTCTCCACACCAGTTGAGTCCACTAGCCTCAATTCATGTTCCGTGCTATTGTCTCGATTCATGTTGTCCTTTGACATGCAGGATATAATTACAAGGAAGGTAATACACTGAGTCTATTATTGATGCATTTTTATGGCGAGTGTTGCTTAGCAATGGCACCTACATAGCTAGCTGGGCAAGATTTTATGAAATAATTGGTGCTGTCAGACGTCAGGCGAGTTACCAGACACAGCTGTCTGATACTAACTGTCAATGACAGCCGTCATTGTTCCGATACATCGCCTCGCATCGTATCCTGCCGATGAATCAGCGACAAGGCATTATTTCAGGGCATTGCATATGTGCACTGTGCATCAATCCTATCTCGGTGATAGCGAATTGCTGTGTGCAATGAAGTCCTTTCAACACTATAGCAAACAGTTTAATGGAAGACTGTCTCTTGACAAGACATAGCTTGGCAACTGACTTCTCCCGGGTTAGCTGGCACTGGTAAGAATCTAAAATAGAGACAGCTGACTAAATACAGTGAGTAGTTCTCTCAAAATTGTTGTGTCCTGGTTACTGACCACACTTCATTGCCATCCTCTTCCTTTCTTCTTCCTTGCAGCATTAAAAAAAATACGGTCAAGCTGATATTCATGTATCATTTTATGAAAGCGGTTTAAGTGAAGAAAAGAGTGACCATCGCACAGGAAAGTAACGACAGCAGAATCGAAAAATTGTTTGCCACCATTCAGTGAATCGACAAGATGGTAAACGAGGCCGCATATCTTTGAATACACCACGCTCCAAAACCTATGGCGGAAAAAGTCGCGGAATACCAAACAACAGGCGGGAAGGACTTTGATTTGTTTTTGTATAACACCAAAATAAGATAATCAGTGAAGCCGAAATGAAAGTAAGAGCAAGGAAAATAAGAGCACCAGTCCGCGGCGGGTGCCGTGAGCGCAGTGCGTTAAGCTGCCCGTCTGGAAAACCAGAGGTAAGGGGTTCGATTCCCCGCAATGCGAGCTCTTTCCACCAGGGTGAGAGGCAGGCGACGCCATATAACCTCAGCTGCTGATGCGTCGTAAACTGTTGATGTCAGCTGTGACAGTCCATAACCCTAGACACAGGCCCGAATGGTCAATTGACCTCTGGAGAAGAGGGCTCGCGACACCATTTATAACATTCAGAACATAAAGTAACGTGGTAAAACACTAGCATAACTTACGCCTATCGCGTATTGCTTGTCACGACAACGGCGGTTGCGCAATAAAGCACGCCTCATTTAGGAGTGCAACCGACCACTGCAGATTGTGTTTTGATCAATCGTGACCTTGGAGTGGTTACGTGAACATGAGATTTGTGGACAATTACGAGCCTACAACACACAGCGATTGTGTTGATAAAATCTGGTGACACCTGGTCGGACCTGAAATTCGGATGCATCCCGTTCTCCCAGGTTTAGGGAGAAAAGCCTAGCTTAAACCCGCACTCAGTCGGCATGTGTCAGGGAAGGGGTGAGGGAGAAAGCGGTTCAGACAGGTTCGGGTCTGCCACCGCCTAGCCGTCACCACCAGCGGGAGGCCAACGGCGCCCGTCCCAGGAATGTCGCCGGCTCGGCTTGGGGGGGGGGGGGGGGGCTGGCGCTGTCAATCACAGACTCCAAAGGCCCGGCGCGGCATGGGCGACGACGTCGCTTTATGATGTGTCCCGTGAATGGCGGTGGAAAATCAGATTAGTCAGAATATTGCAAGATTGACAAAGTCCAAGATCGCCGTTCTTTTGCTTGCAATGATTGACAGCATCCTTTTATGGCGCTGATATTAATTGTTGTATGACAAACTCAGAGCAGTTAGTGGGGTCTGCAATGTGCATGGGTTACATGTCCAGCTTTTCATATTAGCTTGGCAGTAATTTGCTGGTCGACACGTTTGCGTTCTCCACACTTAACCAAGGCTTTGTACTTCAGGACGACCAAGAATCTTTGTTTTGTTTTCTATCCATTCCAATCCGCCTATACGAGTGGGTTGCACCTGCTCTCCTCACTAATCCCGACCAATGTCAGGTAGAATTGTCCTGACCATTGCGCTTCTGAGATGGGTTTGTTCCTCTTGTCTGATACAACCAAAGCTATAAAAGCAATATATTCAGTGATCTGTCGAGTTTTCCAATGATTCTCCACCCGCCTACAGTGAGATCCTTCACTGTCCGTAGTGCGAGAATACGTTCTCCTCGCATGGAGCAGCCATGGGCTGCCAGTTGCTCCGCATGATCGATGAAGCATGATGGATAGAGCATATAAAATGAAGTGAGGGAAGGGGCACCAGATAGACAATGACTCGTTGGGCATGCAGTCGGTCTGCTTAATCCACTTACGCACATTGTCTGACTGCCCAACTGATAAGCTTTGCCTCAATATCAGAACGAAATAATTCGTCAAAGTACCTACCTGAATGCAAGTGTTCTGAGAATCCGACCTGCGCAAATGTCTCAGCGTATAATCTATGCAAAATTTTTCAGCACCGCACGGAATCTAACGAGTCCGAAGGCTCTACCGATGCTTCTACTCTAAGCCCATCAGTCGAATGCCTACGATGTTTTTGACATAATAGACCATGCAATTTAGAATTTACACAATTTATTTTTTACACCATTTTTATTAATCTGTGCTGACCATGTTCTTATTCATGCCTGCCTGTTTCACTTGACATTTCAAGCATGAGTCCGATACACTCCATGGGTAATTCATGACGCCAAAGATTCATTTAAACGGTAAACACCTTCAACTTGCGCCTCATCTAATCACAGTTGATTACGGTACCTCGTCTGAGCACTTGACTGCTGTATCTCGTCTAATCATCTGGTCCCTGTGCCTCGTCTGACCATCTTGCCTCTGCACCTTGTCGACCATCTAGCCGCTGTACCTCGTCTGAGCATCTGACCTCTGCACCCCGTCTGAACATCTGACCTTTGTACTTCGTCTGAACATCCGGCCTCTGCACCTTGTCTGAGCATAGGACCTCGGTACCTCGTCTGAGCATCGGACCGCTGTACCTCGTCTGAGCATAGGACCGCTGTAACTCCTCTGAGCATGGGACCGCTGTAACTCGTCTGAGCATCTGACCTCTGTACCTCGTCTGAGCATAGGACCGCTGTACCTCGTCTGAGCATCGGACCGCTGTACCTCTTCTGAACATCTGACCTCTGTACCTCGTCTGAGCATTTGACCGCTGTACCCCGTCTAAGCAGGTGACCTTTGTACCTCGTCTGAGCATCTGAACGCTGTAACTCGTCTGAGCATAGGACCGCTGTACCTCGTCTGAGCATCTGAACGCTGTACCTCATCTGAGCTTCTGACCTCTGTACCTCGTCTGAACTTCTGACTGCTGAGAATCCGACCCTCGCCTGCTAATCTAACCGCATATTGTCTGAGCATGAGATCACTGGACATCATCTACCCAACTGATTGCTCCTATTCGTCTGAGCACCTGACTGCTTCGTCAGCGTTATCACATGGCTGCTGCATCTTGTCTGAGCACTTGACTGCTTGGCTAGCATTATCACGTGCCTGCTGCATCTCGCCTGAGCACCTGACTGCTTGGCTAGCATTATCACGTGCCTGCTGCATCTCGTCTGAGCACCTGACTGCTTGGCTAGCATTATCACGTGGCTGCTGCACCACATCGCCTGCTTATCAGACCGCTTAATCTCGTCTGAGCGTCTAACCGCTACACTTCGTCTGATCATTTGATGGCTGCATATCGTCTAATCATGACCACTACACGCTGTCCACACATCTGACCGCTGTACCTTGCTCACGTATCCAAACACTGCACTTTCTTTTAATATCTGACTGCCACACCGCGCCTAAGGATCTGACCGCTGTAAGCGTGGTCATATAACATTTCTGCCACATCTGAGTTCCCGAACACTGCATCTCTCCTAATCATGTCGCCGCTGCATGACGTCTGATCATCCCGCCGCCGTACGACATCTGATCATCCAACCACTGCACCACGTCCGATCCTCTGACCATTGTACCCCGTCTAGGCATCTGAGCGCTGCACTACGTCTGATCTTCTGACCTCTGTACCTCGTCTGATCACCTGACCGTTGCACCCCGTCTGAGCATCTGACCGCTTCATCTGTGTGATTGCGTGACTACTGCACCTCATTTCATCATCTAACCGCTACATCTCATCTAATCACGTGACCGATGCAGCTCGCCTGAGTGTTCCAGGGAGCCTCGTGGTGACGCTCTTCACCACAGCTGGCCGCTCAGCGCCGCCGACAGCAGCTGGATGCGGGAGGCTCAGCGCCGCCGACAGCAGCTGGACGCGGGAGGCTCAGCGCCGCCGACAGCAGCTGGACGCGGGAGGCTCAGCGTCGCCGACAGCAGCTGGACGCGGGAGGCTCAGCGCCGCCGACAGCAGCTAGCGGCGGGCCGCTCAGCGCCGCCGACAGCAGCTGGCAGCGGGCCACTGAACGCTGCCTACAGCAGCTGGCTTCTGTCCTCTCAGCGCCACCGACAGCAGCTGGACGCGGGCCGCTCAGCGCCGCCGACAGCAGCTGGACGCGCGAGGCTCAGCGCCGCCGACAGCAGCTAGCGGCGGGCCGCTCAGCGCCGCCGACAGCAGCTGGACGCGAGAGGCTCAGCGCCGCCGACAGCAGCTAGCGGCGGGCCACTCAGCGCAGCCGACAGCACCTGACAGCGGGCCACTGAACGCCGCCTACAGCAGCTGGCTTCTGTCCTCTCAGCGCCACCGGCAGCAGATGGCAACGGGACACTGAACACCGCCGACAGCAGCTGGCAACAGGACGTTCAGCGCCGCCGACAGCTGGCAACGGGACGCTCAGCGCCGCCGACAACAGCTAGCAGCGGGCCACTCAGCGCCGCCGCCACCAACTGGCTTCTGTCCGCTCAGCGCCACCGACAGTAGCTGGCAACGGGACGCTCAGCGCCGCCAACAACAGCTGGCAACAGGACGCTCAGCACCGCCGACAACAGCTGGCAACGGGTCGCTCAGCGCCGCCGACAACAGCTGGCAACGGGACACTCAGCGCCGCCGCGGAAGCCACGCGTCGCACCTCGTCATGCCTGGCTGGTGACGGTACGTGATGGCCATCGCCTCACTGTGGTGGCGACTCAACCACGACTCTGCAAGTCAGAGTGTTAGTGAATACCGATTCCTAGAAGCCTGAGATCCAGTGTCTGAAATCCAAGAATCCCAACAAAATAACTGATCGCAGACGGTGTTTACTAGGCGGTTGGAACGCGACGTAAACCGGACACGCAGGTCACGAGTTTACGAAATTTAAGACTGCACCGGGCTGTGATACCAGAGTTTAACGGGTCGACACCCACCCCCTCCACCCACGCCCTTATTGGTCAGATTTGAGATCAGAGGGAGGGGGGATTGCTCGCGCTGTTGTTGCTTTGTAAGTAGTGCCTTGGGTGTGAGTCTCCACAGCTGTGTACGTTCTGCTAGAGCCAGGGAGATTCGGACTTCACCGCGTTCCCTGCCAACGACAGAGGTCAGCGATGAACGGCTGCCGGATGGGTCATCTGCCCACAGCAGATGACGGACGGGATGCTGACTCAGACACGCGCTCTACTATTGAGATTTAACTTTAAGCTTGCTGCCCCAGGGTCCCTACCTTGCACTTGCAGGCTGCAAGGTACGTCTTACCGAGATCACGTCACATTCAAACAACGCTAGACGAGTCGCCGCTGCCCGTTGCGATGGAGCATTAGCTTAGCAGGGACCTCATTCACAGGGAGCAATGTCCATGAGATAACCAATGTTCATGTCATCACCAGTGCACGCTGTGTCTAGTGTCATTCAGACTACTTACTAGACTATTAGCATAGGAGCATGGAGGCCTGCAGAAGCCCGCCGTGAGGAGGCCACTCCGCCAGGTTCAGGCTTCAGCTGAGCCCGGAGAGCATCTCCACAGACCTGACACCCGTGGCGTGATAGCTCCGTCATCATCGGAACGTGGCCGAGGCGTTGCCTTCTTGTGTCATAAGAGTAGTTAAGTGGTATAATAAACACCTATGTCTTAAGTGGTGTCGTGAGCCGGTATGCCACGTATATAATTGGTAAATACGTCTGTGATAAGTGTTGTTGAGAACACGTGCCATGTTTTTTCAAGTTCATTGAGAACGGCCGAGGTGATTACGATCCACGTTAAAATCATCCAGAAGCTTAGGAAGGCCAGTGTTTACTTCTGCAGACACTGCAGGCCTAGTATCCGAGCACATCACCGCTTAGGACCACGGAAATCTGCGAACCTCTGTCCCAGGATGTTAACAGATTGCAGACCCAACATATAGTTCAAGTGGGTGGGCCTGCCATTTGACTACATGACAAAGGGCAAAGTCTCCGGGGAGTGGGCAGCGGGGCAGCGATAGACAAGTCAAGTAGTACATGATGCCGCAGAACTTGGAAAGGAATTTCCGGCCGATGTATCAGGTCTTCTCGCCTCACAATGGATTGGACAACCCGAGGCAGCGATACACGTGCCAACACCGGCGACAGGTCCTCGTCAAAAGACGCCGGCGGGATCGGACCTAGCCTCCACAGGCCACACGGTCGAAGTGTGCGGCCCCCGGCAGGCTGGTTGTCGTCCAGTGACCACATCAAGCAATACATATGTGTGTAGACACACACACACACACACACACACACACACACACACACACACACACACACACACACACACACACACACACACACACACACACACACATACATACACACACACACACACATACACACACACACGCACGCACGCACACACACACACATACACGCACACATACACACACGGTCATATACATTTATATATATACATGGTTGGATATATCTTAGCAAAATATATTTTATATATATTTGATTAAAAAAAGACCGCTGACGCAGCATTGACAAGATTATTTTTCGTTCGACTTTCATCGTCCGAGTTTCCGGGCTTTCGTCTTAGCAGCATCGTTAAAATCAAAGATGGTGCATGTAAAATCACTCACATATTCGTCAATCTGTGCATTCTTACGTCTCGAGACCTTATCTCATCGTCAGAGAACTATGACTGTTACAGAAATAAGTGCTAGGCTTTTAAAAAATAAAATTATTCACCCCGATTTTGAGAACATCTCTAAGTACGAAGAAGACAACGGAGGTGAAACCAAACTGAAGTAAGACAAATTCCTGCTGTTTCTTTGATAATATGAAATGCATCATGATGAAAACACTATGACATGCACATGCTGCGACAATTTCATCTATAGCAAACTTATTTCTTGTATCAGTTATGTTTCTCCGATGATGACATAACACCTGGAAAAGTGAAAATGATAAGATTGACGAATATATGAGCGATTTTGCACGAACTATTCTTATCTCAAGTGTGTTGTCAAGTCAAAGGTCCGGAAACTCAAGCGAAAAAAGCTTTTCAAAGCTGAATTGGCGGCTGTTTTTAATGCACACACACACACACACACACACACACACACACACACACACACACACACACACACACACACACACACACACACACACACACACACGCACATATGTATATATACATATATATATATATATATATATATATATATATATATATATATATTTACATCTAGCTAGTTGCACATATACACCGGCACTATCATATCAGAATTACACCATTCACGCAATGTCTGGACAACTCTGATAACACTAACATCACCAAACAGCTACCATCACTCAAAGCGTTTCAAATACTGTTTCCGCCCAAACTGGAGGCCTAGACTGTCTTCAATATTCTTAGGCGCGCGGTACCCCAATCACGCAATGCACACCTGTGCTATCGTCAACGCAGGCCGCGCGAACCCCCGCAGGCACGTGCAGACCCCTTCTCGCGTTCGATGATGTTTAGTTCCCCATCTCCCCAAGGCCGGGTCTGCGTCATGTGCAACGGACGGCACCACCGTTCCAGGCTTGTTTCATCCCCAAATTAGAGTGCGTTATGGCTTCTAGCAGCGCAGCCAAGCCATTCGGCGCGTTATTGGTTACTCCACTCCCAAACGACAGCTGCATTCCTGCTCGCCTGGCTTCAGGAGACTCTCCAGAAAGTGGAGATGGTGTCAGGCGTGTACGTCATACACGTCGCCCACAAAACCCGATTACATCCTGCACGCAAATGGACGCAGGTGTGTCTCGCAAAAGGGGTCAGAGAACATCTGCTATTCATTCTACATTTGAAGATCATGGTCATATGGATGCGCCAGGTGTCACCAACCCGTTTCGAGCATCGCGCAGAATTATTCATGAAGCCGATAATTCACGATTCATTCAGTTATTCTGCTCAGCTTAAAACAACCTACCAAGGCTGCTCTCGCCCCCGGGTGCGCTCGAACCACCAACCTTTCGGTTAACAGCCGAACGTGCTAACCAGGGCTCGGAGGCCGGTCAATTATAATTCCTCCGAAAGCTATCTTCAATCACAATGCACATCGAAGAGTCTCCACACTGCAGAGGTCAGAAGATTATCACACCGCGACGTGCTTCTGGAGGCTCACCTGCACCAAAATCCAAATGTCATTAATTTCTTACCAATTCCTATGAATGTGTACGGCTCACCCAAGAAGCACACGTTAAAACAAAAGTATCCAGCCTGAAGCACGCTAAAAACGCGCAGTACACAGCTCCCAAGTGATCAGCAAGCACAGTTGCTCACCGAAAGGCTAGTGGCTTGGAGCCGTCTGGATGCGTAGTAACCCTGAAAGGTCGCGGTTGAACGCCGCCTTAAAAACACGATCAGACCTATTCGCCCGAAGCAGGTAGGCGGCACTAGACGCCCCAGTTGCATTGGCGAATGAAGGACAGACATTGCCAGTGTCATCTTGTCCTAACCCAGGAGCGGTGTGATGCGCCCACCCGCCTGGCACATACGTACAGCCGGTGGGCCGGCCGGCAGCGCGCGTCCTGGTGCCACCAGCGCCACCTGGACTGGAAGATGGCCTACCTCGGTACGACGCCGGGGCGCGGAAACCTTACAGGTGGCGCTCCCAATCGGCTGTCTCTCGTGCACGACGTCACACAGAGCATAAGCACTAGTTTGGAGGATGGACGCTCGACGGTACATGGCTGATGCGTTAGATCGCCGCCCACCGGCGGTGATTGCCTGCAGCCCGAGATTATCATACCGATGCATAAAAATGGTCCACTCACCCTACGACGCGTACCGGCTGTGTGGAATGACGCGCGCATAAAGCAAAGCAGACAACGACTACTGAACAGGCGAGCGCGACACGTCAGCCAAGCCTCGAGAACTTATCGGAGACGGAACGCTGCACAGAGCGCTGCAACTGCGACGGGATAAACGTGATTCTCACTCAGTTCAGGGCGAGTCTTCACAATTCTAGAGCACGCTCCAGGTAGACGCCGCAGACGTTTTTCCCCGTGCTATTTTGATTGCTGTTGGCATTCTTCTTATTGTTGGCGATTACTTTAAATTACATATTGCGGATGCGAGTTCAACCACACGACTAGTTTGTCATTCCAGCACTGCAGAAAGCCTCATGATTTAACGTTTGGTAACGATTCCTTTTTAAGACACTAAGACATATGCTAAGGTGCGCATCCAGCATTCCGATAAGCAGCAAGAACCCGAGTCACCGTGTTTAGCGATGTTGCAGGATCAGGAGATGTGTCATCACTTCCCGGCCGGTTGGTGTGCACATTGGATACCGGCGCACGGATTCGGGGGTCGATTTTAACCCATCGCGTGCCTCCGTGGCGCAATTGGTTAGCGCGTTCGGCTGTTAACCGAAAGGTTGGTGGTTCGAGCCCACCCGGGGGCGGCCCTCACAGGTCGGTTTTGAAGAACTGACATGCCATAATTGTCGACGCAGGAATCTCGCAGTCAACTAACATCGTGCTCGCGAGAGCTGAAAACCATTTCCCAGTCTATGATGTCCAGACGTAAGTGATGGGTTTTGCTACTTGCACGTCCGTTAACCCAACTGAGCTTCTTGTGCGCCGGTCTTTCACCAAAGATTGTCGACACGAAGGGAGCACCAGGGGCGCAGCAAGAGTCTTGATTAAGACGGGTGTAGAAGAGAGATTTCTGCTAGCAACTCCGCTGTTTGGATTTTGATTTTGAAGACATCGGATTGGTTCACTATATTCCGAAGAGGCCCAACTTCGTTCATTTGATCTGCATTGATAACTCTTACAGAAATCAGAGGCCACCAAGAGACGCAATCCTGTCTGTATTTTGAAGTCAACAAAAGGTAGAAACGAGAAATTAATGACTGCACGGAATATATCAGTTTCGTGGTTTCTACAGAGATATTGGGAGACTTGGCGTAGGTGAAAGCTGGATCCGCAGTTTACATTGATATCGTCGACCCACCTTCGCCTGGAATCTTCTTTTTTCCAAAAAAAAACGTGTACTTTCCAATGCCTCTGAAATCAATGCCCACGCTTGGGAGATGGCCCGAAGCTTAGGTTTCATCTGTATAAATTTCAGATTAATATTCAACACTGATTTGCATTAACAGCATCACGATCTCTTGGCGTGATGACGGAATCGCTTTTGAACGCCTTGTTGTAGCTGCTAGCTCGTTTAAAAGATCAACCAAAAGTTGCATATGTGAAAGCTACGCCACAGCAGGGATGGAATTATATCTCTTTGGGAGTCATGCCCCCCCCCCCCCCCCACCACAATGATGAGCTGGGCGCCCTCCAATGTTCGGATTGGTCCCTCAATGTGGGCTGGGCCCCCCAAGTTGGGCTGCCTCTAATGTTTGGCTGGTATAGAAGTATTAAAGAAAGACACTTGTATGACGCAATGCCCAATAACTTACGTAAAAAACAGCAATAAGTTGCATTTTGTAAGTCGCTCACCTCACAATGAACGCTTGTGCGTGATTGGGACTTAACAACGTTTCTGAGACCACATGGCCACGCTTGCCTCTCATTCTGGCGGAAAGGGCGGGTACCGTGGGGGATCAAACCTCGCAGTGAATGGCTGAACGCAAAAGCAATAGCTTGAACACATGACCTAACTCGTCATGTCACTCGAGTGACGTGACATGACCCGCATATCAAAATGATGGTGGTGGTGGCAGAAAGCGGCAAAACTATTAAAATTCGTGCACTTTTGACACGGTATTCTTTCTTGACACAAAACATACCGTCAGCTCCCTGGACTATGCGTAACATGCTCTGTGTCCCTGACATAGAAATGTTCAAATCTTATGCTGCATGTTTTGAGTGTCTAGAGGGAGTATGAAAATTTCTTGCGTCTAGTCGAGGAACACGACACGAGCGATGCATAAAACTATGGGTTTTAGATATTCAAAACAAGGATATTAGGTATGTGCCTCCGGCGCGTCAAATCATCGTGCATTAAAACTGTAAGACAGTTAAGTGTAGCATAGTAGTAGTCGTGAAAAACTTTTTTATAACGCGTAGCACACACAATAAGTAAGTTGTAATACATACGTATTTCGTACACGATTGCCCACGCGCTGTCATATTGTTGTAGTATGTACCGCACCACAGACCCACAACGCAGTGGCACAATGTCCGTTGCTCGTGGTGCTGTTACTGCATATTGCGTTCTGAGAATCTGCCCCGAAATCGCTCAGGTGAACTGTCCTGGTCAGGAGATGGAAGGCCCTTTCATCCCAGCCCAGGATAGCTATCAGCTGAGAATCTGCCTCGAAATCGCTCAGGTGAATTGTCCTGGTCAGGAGATGGAAGGCCCTTTCATCCCAGCCCAGGATAGCTATCAGCTGAGAATCTGCCTCGAAATCGCTCAGGTGAATTGTCCTGGTCAGGAGATGGAAGGCCCTTTCATCCCAGCCCGGGATAGCTATCAGCTGAGAATCTGCCCCGAAATCACTCAGGTGAATTGTCCTGGTCAGGAGATGGAAGGCCCTTTCATCCCAGCCCAGGATAGCTATCAGCTGAGAATCTGCCTCGAAATCGCTCAGGTGAACTGTCCTGGTCAGGAGATGGAAGGCCTTTCATACCAGCCCAGAATAGCTATCAGCTTCTATCCCGGCGATACGGGAACCGGGATGTCCTGGTCGATCCGAAGGCCCTCAGAGGGATATACCATACACCGGTCCTATCCCTGACGCGACAGGCCCTCTGACTTAACATGGGATCGACACAGGGACACGTCAATGATGCGAGAGGATCCCTTAGTGGGGCGCAGGTTGTCAAAGGCCTAATTGGTTCTGAGACACCGGTGCGGCTTATCGACCCCTGCCTCCTGGTTGAAACGGTGCGAAGGGCCCCTCGTTCGGTTCCGCGACCTCTGAGTGGCACAGGTCACCGTCTCATTGTGAGCTCAAATCGTTATAACGTCATTTGTAATGTCTCTTGTCATTGGCAAGAGGGTCCTGACCAACGCAAGAGGTCTTTCGACATTTGAGGTACCACTCCTGTCCCTGTTAAGCAAATGTGCCCATGGCCGGCTTATAGCTTATTGTCGACACGGGACCCCTTGGTGGGTTCTATGAGCTCCTGATGAGTGCAGAGGCCAAACTAATGCACGATCTTTGGGATTCACATTCGCAGGTCCGGCTCTGACCCTGTTTGGGAAAGAAGACATACGGCCAAGATCAGCGCGGGGCGGAGTGTTCGGTTTTGCCCACTGACTGATGTCCCCCCATCCCCGGCCAGCCCCCCGAGTCCTTCGATCGGACCCTTGGTCGTCCCTGGTGGGGAGGGAGGACCAAAAGGGCTCCTCAAGGCCTCGGGACCTAAAGATCTAAGGTAGGTCACGCGTCCCTGACCCACCGATCGTGGCGCCCTTGGTTCCTCGTAAAATAAGAAATGAGATAATTTTTGTACCCTCGGAAGGTTATCGCCATAGGAAATTAAAGGGCCTGAAGGCCTTCGTGGTGCCTGGCCAGGTGTGGGTGCCTCCTCAAAATACAGGTTGTTGTGGCCGAAATGAAAGCATCGGGTATCTCAGCATCTCTCTCTCCCTCTCTCTCTTTTTCCCTCTCTCTCTCCCTCTCTCTCTCCCTCTCTCTCTCTCTCACTCTCTCTCCCTCTTTCTCTCTCTCTTTCCCTCTCTCTCTCCCTCTCTCTCCCTCTCTGGGCGCGAGTAATAAGGTTATAAATTGTCATTGTTTGGAAGTCGAAGTCACGCCGCCAACGATCCGTAACAGCACTACACTTCTTCCTGTTGTGGTAGCCCCACAGCGTATCCCGAGCCCGCGGCTGCTGCAGATTGCACGACCGCCGTTGTCATGACAGCCGCCATAGTCATGACAGCCGCCATAGTCATGACAGCCGCCATAGTCATGACAGCCGCCATAGTTATGACAGCCGCCATCGTCATGACGATGGAAGGAACTGCTGAGGGCCGTTGTCACCTGTGTTAGAGCTGCCACTTTTGAGCTGTTTTAACCGGTACATTGCCGTCCTGCGTCTTAAAAGCGGCACCTCTATTGTTATGAATGACGTCGGCACAAATGAACGTTTGTGATTGGCACAACGGGCGGCGAGGGCCAGTCACCGAGAAGCGCATTGCTTGAAGTTTGAACCAGTGCGTCTCTTCAGACCATGCGATCTTTTGTTCCCCAAGGCCAAAGTGCGTGTCGAAAAGAGCCACTGTAGTTAAAGTCGTGGGGGAGAAATGAAAATAATGGTATAGCGTTCCGCTGATTTCGTGGGATAAAAGCGTAATGTTTGCATACCTTTTTCTCTTAACGGGGTATTTCAAGCTTTAGCAGCTAGTGTGCTACAAACATTTCAGGACACGATGTTGGAAAAAGTAAGGCATCTCCCACAGGAGCGGCTACTTCAAATCGAAATTTTGAGCTATTCGGAGGGACTTCCCGAAGGGCCCCTCAGCCTCGGGACCTAGCGGATGGTTGGGTAGGACATACTCCTGTGTCATCACTGCTGGACTGAGCAGTTTTAATGCAATTCAATACGTATCTCGGCTGGACTGCGTCGCTGCAGCTCATACCAATGTATCTGCAGCCAGACTTGTGCTTGACTCAAACTTTTTTAGCCAGCTCAGGAATGACTCACAGGTTTTTAAATACATTGTTTAGCTAACTCTCTTCAGACTCATTGCTTTCATTGAGTCATTTGGGTCATGACTCACACAGCTTGCAAATATATATATATATATATATATATATATATATATATATATATAGAAGTCAAAATGGCCGTTAGCACATCCGGCTTTCGACTGTGATCATGTCGCCGGCCTTCGTAAAAAGGGCGAGCATTCTGGTGTGTCGTCAGTCTGTCCGGCTGCGAGCCGGGGGTGCAGTCATCGTTCAGCGCTGTCTCGACTCCGGCAGGGTGGTTAACGGCACGCTGTGTGTGACGGTCACTTTGATCGGAAACGTTCTGAAGCTCGAAAATATCTAACTTTCGACTTTGTTCATTTCGCCGGGGCTCCCTATTAGGTGACGAGCTTTGTGACGCGCCAGCACATTCTAGAACATTCCAACAGGCCCTCCGGCAATGAACGCGACCACGGTCGTGACAGCACGCCTCCCAAACTACTCTCGATTTAGCGTTGAAAACTACATCAGCGTGTTGCCGATTCATTCTCTTTCTATACCACCCTTTTGTTCCTCACATTTTGACATATGTCGCTCGCAAATGAGCCCTAATTTATAGGTTGCATGACGGCTTTTTATGCCGCGAGGGGACGGCGCCATCCGATGTCTGGACCGACGCCGGAGTGTTGTTTCAAGGTTAAACGGCCGCCTAATCACGTGACTGGCAGCCGTGATGAATCGCTTCCGATCGATTACGCCATCTCGCAGAAAGCATCTCGACAACGGTGGGTCGCAGCGACACGGCGATAGTGGTGTACCGTGCGAAATAGCACGGTCACACGTATCACGTGGCACGGGCTCACAGATGGATTTAGCTCTATTCCACGGGTTTTTACGTTTTGTGCCACATCTCGGCGCTTATGGCACGAACACACTCGGGATTGGCGAGCTTCGATGATGAATGGAAGGATCGAAAAGATAATGTGTGGTGACGCGTGCCACATGTCATGGCGCCCATGTGTTGAAGTATGGATTTACCCGTTTTTGCTCTTTTGAGGAGCTTGCACATTTTGTGATATCTTAGAAACCAGGGAATAAAGTACGTCGAGACTGGCATGTTCCGATATGCGATCTGACGAGAATCAATGAAACGCGTACGATATAATGCTGCCCGAGTCATGGCACACGTGCACATTGGCTGTGAAGATGCATTTTGCCGATTTCGTCTATTTTTACGCTTTACGCGTGATTTCCGCTCTTATGGCACGTAAAAACGCGAGACTGGCATGCTGCGATAGGCCATTGAACGGGAAATCCCATGGTGTCACAAGTGCGGGGTGGCACGTTGCACGTGTCGGGCACACACGAGCCAGGACGATGGCTTTTGCTCTCTTCCACGGGTTTGCACGCTTTGTGCCACATCTCGGCACCCAGGGCAGGCGGAGGGGTGAATCGAACTGCAAAACATTAATAATTGAAATTTCTCAAGTTTTTCACTCGGGTGGATGGATGGATGGTTTTAACTGAGGACGATGGATTTTTTCTCCTTTCCCATTGTTCAACGTTTTGTGCCAGATCTCTTCACCCATGGACGGCACGGACGCACTAGGGAGAAGCATGCATTGTTGGGGAATCGAACGGACAAATCGATTTGACCGCTACCGACCGTTTTTCACTGTTCGATATAATACAATGCTGTTTAATACAACGGCAGTGCCTGCTGCCATCATTCAAAAGGCTGAGAGTTGATGGAAGGGCCAAAATCACCGGCCACGTCCGACGATCATTCACCGATCCCATGGAATAGGTTCGGCTGTGTTGCACAACACGCAGGCGAAATGCGCTCTCTCCCGCCGGCAGCCGCCAGAGGTCGCCAGTACCGCACAGTCCGTCGCCGAGTCTTCTTCATACCTTGCCTATACACCTATATATATATATATATATATATATATATATATATATATATAGGTGTGTGTGTGTGTGTTTATATAAAAGCACGGAGAATAGATACAGAAGGCCGAGTAGCAAGTTTTAAGTTTGAGCCTACCCAAATGCATTGCAGCATACAGCACCTCTCCTATAATCCGTTACCAACTAGCTCCCTCGAGTCTCAACTGCAAGGCTAGCATGTTCTACCTTGCGCCTATGACCCAGATCCATTAGTTGCATAGTATGCAATGTGGACCAGACTGTACTTCACCTGACATTTGGTAGTCCGCAGCCTGCCAGGTGCCAGGCTAAGTGCACTCACACCTAAATCACATCATTTTCATGAGCCAGTACTAGCCACGCAATGTAACAGCATTGTAACAATGCAACATCGGACTGCAGTTCTTGTAAAAGCCACCATAAGGTACAAATATTATGTGACCTAATCTACTCACCTGACGTTAATAAGCACTAGAAATTTACCATCGCATTACTCACAAACCTTACAACCCAGCAAAAATCCACCTTACACAACCTATGTCTTCCAGTCAGCAGGGAACTGAACTGGACTGAAATGAACTCTGAACAACTGAACAAGAGATATACTAACCTAGGCGCCGACTGTGGTTTTCACCGGGATGTCTTAAACTCATCTCATCCGGTCACTCTATGGTGGGTTATGAGGAGTTAAGCCAGGTCTCCGTTCTACGCAGAGATTAGTGATGCGCGCCACTTTACCTGCATTCCAAGACCACTTAATTTGAAGGCAAAATTATTACCCGTTGTGTGTTGCGTGGAAATATCTATTGATGATATCCCTGGGAGGTCACATGCGGCACACAATGCGCATATCAGGCAAGACAACCTCGCTGTTTATTTCCTACAGCCTCAGCAAAAGCATGCTGAGAGCAATTCAAGCAGTAGTGAATAAAGGGTAAGGCATGGATAAGTTCATTGTTGTGGCAATGAAGAAGATGACTCTCCCTTCGCTTTAATAAGGAGCAGACAATTCTCACTGATTTTAGTGATGGATAAAGGAATGCGTGATGTCTGAGGCATGTGATACCGTCTGGTTCCTTGCTGAGATTGGACGAACTCTTGTTCAGGATAAATAATATGTTTTGCTACTTAGAAATTACAGCAGCAAACTTTGAGCTAATTTTGCAAAAAAGCTATGCTGCAAGAAAACATTGTCAGTAAAGAATGCTGCTGATAACATGCTGCAAGATAACATTGTCAGTAAAGATTGACTCATGATTTAGCTCATGACATTTACGAAGGACGTGATTCAATTAATGACTCAAAGCGACATTTTCCAAGTGAATCGATTCAGCTCACGACTCATCTGAAAATGGTTGATTCACGAGTCGATTCATGATTCAGCCGAGTCAAACACAAAACTACCTGCAGCAGCAGGGACGTATACATTAATTCATGATGGCGAAGGGGGGAGGGTAAGGCTCCAAATGTTTTACCGACATCCAGGTTAACGCACTAACGGCGTGCAAAATTCATTACATGAAGTCAAACAGCTGGACATGTTCTTTATTTGTCTAGCTTTACTTATCTAACGCATTTTTATGTGAACATAATTTACGCTCATACAATACATGTAATAAACTTGACAAGGAAGAGGAGGGGGAGGGGGCGACAATGTGTCCCTGGAAGGCACCACTCGGGTACGGGTTGCGGGTTGCATCAGTGCTTGGAAAATCCAGTGACCAATATGCACATCGGGGAAAAGGACGGGGCTGCGATCGTTCATATCAAACAGATAAGGCCAGTTTCCCACTATGGCCTTGGCGACATGAGGCCGACAACAGATCACTGGCATGTCGCGCCCACACACAACAGTCGAACACCTGCCAATAGCTGGCAGATCGGGGCGATGCAGCGGCTTCGGTGTTCCCCGACCAGGCCATCATCAGATCAGGCATGTCGCGCCCACACACAACAATCGAACACCTGCCAATAACTGGCAGCTCGGGGCGATGCAGCGGCTTCGGTGTTCCACGATCAGGCCGCAGCTATGGCGAGAGGCGCCGGATCCCGCCGCGGCTTCGCCTAAGGTAGCATACTTCCCGCTGAGCAGTGCTACTTTGCTACTCCGTGCACTTGTGCAACCCTGGGAATGCATCCAAATGGGCAAGGTCCTTGCAACACGCCGGGACTTGAAGAGATGTGGAGAGGAAAACCGGACTTGTGAGGATGTGAAGAGGAAAACCGGACTTGTGGGGATGTGGAGAGGAAAACCGGACTTGTGGGATGTGGAGAGGAAAAACCGAACTGTGGGGAGGGAGAGGGAAAAACCGGGACTTGTGGGGATGTGGAGAGGAAAACCGGGACTTGTGGGGTGTGGAGGGGAAAACGGACTTGTGAGGGATGTGGAGAGGAAAACCGGACTTGTGGGGAGGCAGAGGGAAACCGACTTGTGGGGAGTGGAGAGGAAAACGGACTTTGTGGATGGGATGAGGCATGAACAACTGCGGTTTCTCTGCACTAGGTGGGTTGCGGTCCATCCCTCAATGACTCATTCCTCGGTGGGTGTAAGGCCTGGCCAAGACGACCGGCTTCGCTGTAAGCCGACGTGTCTAGCGATGTGGCAAGGACGGGCGATACGTCATTACTTCCCGGCAGGCCAATGTGTACAGCTACGAAACCATCGCAAGGATATGAGGACGGGTTCTGACCTCTCACGGGCCTGCGTGGCGTAACTGGTCAGCACGTTGGGCTGTCGGCCAAAAGGTTGACAGTTAGAGCCCACCCGGGGTACACTTTCCCGCTTACTTTTGAACACCGACCTACAAGGAGCTTAAATTATCGACGAGAGTCGCGCTTTCCATCAGTACCGCTGTCAGCTGGTGTTAAAAATCTACGCGGCGCCGAAATCATTATGTCATATCACCACAGCTCTTCTAACTGCGATCACCAGGGACTAAGCGTGCTAGTAACAACCACAGACTTCTCCATAGTAGTGGGATATGCATAGTATGTAGGATTTATGTGATGTATCTCCATGTATAGTGTGTGCACATCTATCTATGTATGTGCTTGCATTGTGTATGTATTTTCATGTATCTCCATGTACGCATTTCCATGTACAGTGCGTATGGTGAAACTCAGTATGAAAGCAATGGACACCACAAAGTTAGAGTCGGAAGGCAATTGATGCGAAAACATGACACTTTAAATGTTAAGTTGTGCTCGATAATTTCATTGGGCACTTAAACGAGTTATCATCCTTCATCAGGGAACCAGGGGCAGGGCAAGGACCCGCGATAGACTTCGTGGACACCGTTGCGCACCTCCATGTTATCGCTGACGACAGGCTTGCCAGTTTCAACCAGCAGCTATGCAAGATATGCATTCTGCGGACCATAAGACATCGGTATTTAATTCAAACGCATTTAGTTTTAGCATCAGCAAGACGGGTGGTTCCGCTTATGATGTTTGCTTTCCGGTATACCCGTGCAGCCCGCGACGCATGCACTAAAGCGTTCGTCGATCAGATCATTACCGTAGCGAGGCGCGCAGGATCCCTCCCCGATCTCGTACGAGTAACAGATGTCTGCCAGAGCACTGTCACCGCCCACATGTGCGACCAGGGGCATGCACCACACCGGGCAAGGCTCTATAGATCACACCGAAACCTGTGAGACTATGGGGGGAAGACGGGACTACAACTGCGTCGCGGCGGTTACGCGCCGGGCTAGGTCCCGCGGTACAGCCACGCCTGGTTCTCTGCTGATAGTGGCAAGGCCGGGCAAAGTCGGCCGGCTCGGCTGCCAGCCCACGTGGCGGTGTGACAGGGTCAGGGGTTGCGTCATCTCTTCTCAGCGGGTCTGTTTGTGCAGCTGGGATGCCATCTCAGGTTTTTTTGCCCGCTCGCTACCCATCGCGGGCCTCCGTGGCGCAATTGGTTAGCGCGTTCGGCTGTTAACCGAAAGGTTGGTGGTTCGAGCCCACCCGGGGGCGGCTGTCACGGCGCGGTTTTGTGATAACTGATATCAAAGGCACTTTAGCTGCCGACGGGAATGTCGCCAACAGCCGTACCGCGCTCGATAGTGCTGAAAACTAAAATTGATTCCAAGCCTTGACGCCGCATCGTTGCAGGGCCTGGCCTCCCCGTTGGAAACACCCTTATATGGATAAACACTATCATGATGAGCAGTCCCGTTCAACACACAATTCAAGCACATTCAGTGCAGGTACCAACCCTGCTCTGCTTAACACCTTAACCCGTCTAGTTTCTGAGCTGCACGCCCGTAAAGATGTGCGGACTAATTCGTGGAAACTATTTCAAGGTCCCGTAAGCATCCATGACGCCATAAAAACGTCATCCAAATTTTTCAATGTTATTGGCAATGAGGCGATCGAGGCAAAGAGAGCTAGAAGTACTGAGCCGTTCATATCTGACGTTCGTGAGCACGATTTCCAATTATGTTTTATAGAGTAATAAATTAATGAAGATTAGAAGTCTTGTGCCTTCTAGAGCAATCTTTTCACTTAAAAGTTTACCAGTAATCAGAAGCCAAGTTATTTTATATCTGATGCTTGCTGAAAATCTTCAAATTTGGAACATTCCTTTTAAAGCTAACATGAGTGAGAAAGGCCTTGACCTCGTGATGTGTCGGCAATATGAGCTGGGAACAGGGATGCCACTTTATAGGCTTGGGGGGGGGGGGGGGCTGAGCCCCACGCTGACTTGAGCCCCCCCCCCCCAACGTTTCTTTGAGCCACCTCAATGCATACATCAAAGAGGGAATACTGGGCCAAATAAATACAGAGCGGTTATATGGACTATTGGTGTACTAGGCAGCAGGTACCGAAATGCAATACTATTAGCATCATTTATAGTTCGTATCGAATAGCATCTTTCAGGTTCCTTATGCTTTTGTCATGCTGATGCCTTGATGTTTTAAGCCAGTCTGCAAATGTATGACAGGTTTTTCATGTGATAGCGCCTGCATTGGGATAAAGAACAATTAACTGCAAGATGCGGCAGCTATTAAGAGTACAGGGTGACCCTGACAGAAGTTAATGGATGTTGTCGTCCAGCAGTGGCAAATATATTTGCCGCATAGTCGTTGCTGTGGTGGTTATGCAGCACAATCAGCGGGAGCGGTGCTCATTCAGTGATCCTTTACTAAAGTCTAGTAAGAGATTTTCTGTTGATTTACCCCATTCTAAGCTTTTCACAACAACACAGCTCTCGGTAGCCTGAAAGATGAATGCATTCCTCCCGGGAAAACAATTTTGAGTCTTCGAAATATCAAAAAGAAAACAAATTCTAACAAAAACATCGAAGAAGTAAACTCAGGTAGTCTAAATCCGGGGAGAAATCAGGTACTGAGGCAAGTGCCGTCCACCTTCTCGGCCGAGCCCCCAACCGATTTCAGAAAGTGACGCTTCAGGTCGGGAATCAGCGGAAAACAATCGACCCTCAGTTTGCGAGAAGGTACTGGCTAAGCGACGTCACTGAGTAAGCAATGGCTGCAGAGAAAAATTTCGACGTTTTGAAGGTGTGTTCATGGTTAGGTTTCTTCGCAAAAATAAAGTAACGTCACGCCGATATTTCTTCCGCTCTACAACAAAACACGTAAAATGTGTCGATTGCATTCCACAGAACTCGTTTTGTGAATCAAGCAGATGGAAAAACACCGTCGAACTGTACTTTAAACTCATTGCCGCGACCACACTGCATCATCAGTTGCTTCACCCCCCTGAATGCTAAGAGAACAGTCTTTATACCACAAGTGGGGCAAGCGGTGTGTGCACCTCCCCATCCCGAGCCGTGCAAGCGTGGTCGTGAACAGAGAAGTTCCTTTCTGTGCGAGCAGATGCCTGGCACACCGAGTGAGGTCCACCGCTTGTGAAGCTCACTAGATTAAATACTAAGGAAAGAAAAAGTTCAGTACATAAAGCGAGCAAGGGTACCAGGTTTCTGGATTTTGGAGATCAAAGAGGGACAGAGAACGCACATCTGTGACTTGGCCAGAGGACCGATTTTCCACAGACTATAATTTTTAAAGGACAAGTTCTACTTCAACTGTTCTGACAACCAGCCATCGGTAATCATAATTTTTATACACTTGCCTGAAGAGATGACCCCCTTGGTGCAAGATTCACACAGGTAGCCTGCGCAGACGGAAGATGCCGAGATGGCTCGCCATCAGCCCGCGTGGATGATGGTGATGATGGTGACCATGTGGATGATCATCTGGCCGGAGGTCATGTCCAGCAAAAAGAGCTTGGATGGGCCAACGTGCCATCACAAGTCCATAAATATCCGCGTGTTAACACGCGCCCGGGTGGTCGGTTGGATGCCCTTTGCTCGGGCGGGGGTCAATTTGACCCCTTGAGAGCTCCGGAATCAAGAAGGCTAGAAATACCGAATTCACAGGGTGTGTTGGTCTGTACGTGAGCTCACTTAGAACTTAGTTTGAGGTTCGTAGGTAACGGCCTTCGGGTTAAATAAGGTCAAACAAGGTCAAACTCCAAGTTGGCATCCAAAGTGTTCTCAGAACCTAGACACCTGTTCTAAGCAAAGTATCCCATGCTCATTTAAGGTCAATGACCTTGTTTGACCCTTTGAAGGTCATGAAGACCATAATAATACAAATCTGTTTCGAGTTATGCGTTTGAATAGGCGACAAAGATTACTCTAGGCAGTATGCTCCTAAAAACGAAATGCTGACCTGGGCTATTTTAGGCCATTGCCATTTAAGAAGTTCTTAAAGGATGCCTAACGCGTTTCCTGCTAACAAGAATCGAAATGAGCATTAGAAACTACCTCATACTGCACGCCCCAGAGAAATAAAACAGGTTGGTTTTGGCCTTGGTCTGACTTTCATACCTGACCCTAGGCCAATGCAATTTCGTCATTCCCTTGTTATGTTGCATAAGAAAATATCTCAGAGATGCATGACTTTGTCTAACACCTCATTCTTCCATCAGATTGAACGATTCCCTAGAAATTGACTTCCCTCGATCCGTGGCCTGACTTTGACCTGCCGTAGGTCAGCAGCCTTACAAGGTACATCTAAATTTGTGATACCAAACGATCCGCCATTTAATTGTCTACAGTTATGGAAAATTTGTCGCGGCTATGCCACGCCGTTCGGAACCAGTCTGGAAAAGCTTTTTAGGTGGTCAATTTGACCCCCACCCGAGCGAGCGTTAATAGGCGCGTCGTGTGCACGCAGTACTATGTGGTGCAACGTTCACCCTTGCTTAAAACGCACAACGGTGGTGCAGTTTGTGCAATGTTGTTGAGGTGTGGCGCTCGTGATAAGTAGATGTCGAACCTTATAAAACTCTTGCACATTCAAACCATCCACCTTACACTTAACGCTGTCGTCTATTTTTTGTCTCGATCCTTGGCGTTATCTAGTGATAAATCTGCCATTGTTTTTGCGGGCCGGCTTAACATATAAAGAAGTTTGGATCCTACAAACACGTTAGATACCTACAGGATACTATGCGGTGCAAGATTAACATAAACATATTTCGATGTCTTCAGGTACGAAGCGCACTAGCATTCAAAGGAAATATCCTGTATTTCCTCGGTAAAGTATACCTTTTGGCCTATATTCATGGAGGAGGGGTTCAAAGGAGCATTGGGCGGACCGAGAGAGCGTGATGAGTGTATGACCTCGAAGGTATGTAAAGAGACGGCTTTGGGGTGCCATTGCCTTTACCCTGACGCCTTTGCCGTCACGTTTGCACGGCCCAGACCTGGGACATGCAAACGTCCGGACAAGGTCCTGCAAAACACACTACGATTTGAGAGACTCTGAAGACGAAGATGGTACTGCGGTCAGATTGTTGAAGGGATTGCGCGTCCGGTCAGCACTTGAGCAAGGACTCGTTTTCCGCTGCTGTGGCAGGATCAGGAGATGCGTCATCACTTACCGACAGATCGACGTGTTGAGATGGACAAGTGTGATACAACCACACGGATTTTGAGTCGGATCTGGTGTACCACGGGCCTCTGTGTCGCAGTTGGTTAGCGCGTTCGGCTGTTAACCGAAAGGTTCGTGGTTCGAGCCCACAAGGGGCGACCCATGCTGGTCAATTGTGAGGAACAGACCTGCATGCTGCATTGCTGGCCAACGGAAATATCGTCACCAATCGGTATCGTGATCGCTAACGCTGAAAATCAACATCGCGTGGAATCCCTGACACGCCCGCTGCCATGATATTTTGATTGACACGGTGAGCACCAATAACTGTTTTCGACTGATTTCTACTAAAGGGAGTGCTCCACATTTTTACCGGGCTTTGAACTGAAATAGCCGTCTCGAAGACCTTTCGGTGCAGTTCACAGCCTTGCCCTTCTTAATAGATAAACTTCTCTTTTTCTGAGCTACACAGCCGAGAAAATGAAAACAATATTTTTGGGAGAGTATTTCAAGTTTTACCTGGGACTCATGACGTAATAGTAACGTCATTCAAATCCTTTCGTTCCATAAGGTATGCGGCCATTAAGGCCGAAATAAGAATGTAATGGTAGAGTCGTTCATATCTGGTTCTCGTGAGCACGATTTCCAGACAAAACGGCCGTCAACTGGCTCTCAGTCAATGTTGTGCAAGGTACGATGACGTAATAAAACAACGAAGAATCGAGAAGCACATTTATAAACGGAGAAATTGTGGTGTCTTGAGCAGTCTTCTCTACTAAAATTACATCAATAGCTCTGGGTGAGCTTGTTTCATCATATCTGATGCCTACTTCAATGTTTTAAAATATGAAACATTCCCTTTAACATGCTTTTCCATTTAAATAAAGTCAGTGTCCGACTTTCACCATAGATTTTCGGCACAACTGGACTAAACAGGTTAGGTGCAATGCAATATAAAAACGATGGACATGATGCGGTCAAAGAAAGAAATATGATAATCGGAAAAGTGATTATTATAATATAGGGCCCAACGTTTGAGACTGCATTTCCATTGAAGTAAAATGATCGGCAAAATGCACGTAGTAGTATCGGCTGCACACCTCACAAACTGAAAAACAAAGAGACTAAGCAAAGGGACTAAGCGTCGAGCGGAGACGCAGCTGACAGGCATCAGAGTGCATGGCTTCCATGTGACATGGCAGATATACCTCCGCCATGACTATACGGACCTGCAGGCCGCGACCAAGCTGACTCCTGGTGGCGGCGGCCTGGACCGCGTGGCTCCTGGCGTGCCCCTGGCGGTGATTTAGTGAACCTGGCGTCCGCTGCTGAGCCGCCGCCGACGCCCCCTTCCCGCCGGCTCAGCGGATGCGACGGAGTGGCTGCGTCTCCCTGCCTCGCGCCGCCCGACGGCGCTTATGCCTCTGCTGCCGCCGCTGCAACCGCGTCAGCGGATACTGCCGCACTGCACGGAGATCGTGTCCAGGATAATGTCAAGCACCAAAACCGGTTATCACGCTTCACCAACACATCCCTGCATATCCCGACGAGGCACGCACCCACACCAAACCTCGTGGACCCCATTCTGCATCACTAGTAACATATCGCTGCCCGCGGCATGCTGATGAGGAAAGGCTGGCACTCTAGGTGAAGTGCGCGTTCTTTGCTTATCAAAATGCTGGTTGTTTTACCCTAGTCCTTTCGACCTTCACCATACGCAAGACTGATTTGTATGCTCATGTCCACCTTTTTCCATGTTCGCACTGCACATGTTCATCAACATTACTGCACGAGGCATCATTGCACGATGTTATTTTACGAGCGCTGCGAGACGATCCAAGGCCAGCTGGGGCGGTGGGTGGCAGGCGACGATTCTGCGGACCGCTGGCGTGGGGCTGTGTGTTATTGCCATTTGCCATTGCCAGCCCCGCTGGCGTGGGGCTGGCAATGTTACATTAAAGAGCCCCTACATCATAACCGTAGGTTCGAAACAAATAAAACTGTGTACCAATGCGCTCAAAGTCAAACAAGAAACACGTCTCCTTCATGTGCCATGTCTCTACGCTGCATAGCCTCGTACATGTGTACATGCAAAGCTGAAATAGGTTGATTTTCAGGAAAATTTGACCTAAGACTTCCTATAGTGTGGCCAGTCAACACCAAGAAACTTTCTACCAAGCGCGAGATCTCGTTAATGACAGCTCATTGTTTTTCTGCGAGGTTCTACATTTCTTAATTTGCAAACGGCAAGACATGCCCGCCGCCCTATAAGTTCGCGTTATGAAAATCGGCGAAGCAGGGTAAATGTTAAAGTTTTTGGCTACCATAGTTTGTTATTTTTAATACGCTGGTGTAAAAATATGCATTTCATCTGACAAAACATGAGCTAGTACAGCAGAATGACACATTTCGTTGCCAGCATCCAAACATGAGTGGAAATTCATTCAGCGAGCCAAAATTTCCCTTGGCTTGCTAAGTAGCATGCCAGTCCAAGGTTACCCGTGATCCTTGCCATGTATAATGCATGAGCGTCAATTCAGATCGATTTCTGGTGTTCCAGCCAGCTTCCATGTTGGCTTCCATGGACATGTTGGTAAGAAAAGTGTCTATTCTGTCACCGACGAAATTTTGAACCGTCTAAATTGTCACCTGGAGCCAAATCCTTCAGAAACCGTTGCAACGTAACTCTAAATGCCATAGACCACAAAACAAAGACAAATGTAATGCAATGGAGCATAACCATCAAACATTTTTGTTTCGGGAACTCATTTGCAGTCAAGTATCATTTGCCAGCCATCAAGCACCGAATGATGGTTGAGACTTAACTAACGGATTCATCAGATACAGGCATTATCAACATAACCAGCTTGGAGGCGTGCAGTTTCCTATTCAGATAGAGGGATGGGATTGTACCTCCTAACCACGGGTGTAGTTTCCAATTTTGAAATGTCATTTTAAGGCATTATTTTTCATTCATCATGACTTTTAGGGTTTAGCCCCCCAAACTAATTTCGAGAAACTACACTCTCGCTCCTACCTGTGAAAAGAAAGTGCGTCAAATCTATGGAGAAAGCTGTTTTGAGTGCATTTTGGAGGCACAGTCATTTTGTCTTGCCTCTCACCCTCCATCCCTAAACCGCACGTACTTTGCAAAACGGCATCCTAGTAGCTCCATATGTACCGACAACATGGTTCCACAAGCACCTGGCAATAATATCACCTTTGGATTTGTGATATCATCGCACAATCAGCTGAGCGCGCAAGTGATCTACACTATTTTCGCATAATCTAGACAAGTGCAGAACTTACACTTCCTAACATGGTCCCAACCATTTAGAGCAAAAACCCATACAATATTGGTATCAACACATGCAAACGAAATTTTTGAGCACATGTACCACATTCACCCAGCTTTACATGCAATATGATGAAAATAACAGGCGCTTTATCTCACGCCTGTCCACCGACAAGTACGTAAAGCCAGGGGTCCAACGGGCAATGTGATAGAACTTCAACAGTGGTGCACAGCCTCTTACCTCAAAGAGGCTGCTACTTTCAACAGCAAAAGCCTCGGATGAATCTTTGACATGTATCGCTCCAACGTCTTCTGTTGACCTCTGCAACTACAGCTCACGTATCCAGACAACAATCCTCCTAGATCGGCGGGACTTTTTAACACTAACGTTAACACCTGCATGCTCACGCTGCAAGTGTTAACGAGCACAGACCAATACTAAGCTTTGAGTTTCGTTTAGCTGTGGTAGCTGAGGTGCTGGTAAGACAGGTACGACATGAAAGGTGCTTTAACACACGCCCGGGTGGCCGGCTAGATACCCTTCGCTCGGGCTGGGGGTCAACCTGACCCCCCTGAGATCTCGGAAAACTAAGAAAACTAGAGACACCAAATTTACAGGGTGTATTGACCTATATGTAAACTCACTTAGGTCAAAGTTTTAGCTTCCTAGGTCGTGATCTTCATGTCAAGCAAGGCCAATCAATGTCAAATTCCAGGTTGAACTCCAAAGTGCCCCCAGAACCTAGGCAACTGTTTCTTAGCAAAAGGTCACAAGCCCATTGGAGGTCAGTGACCTTGTTTGACATTTTCAAGGTCATGGTAACCCAATTCATACAAGACTGCTCTGAGTTTTGCATTTGAATAAGCGACAGAGATTACGCTAGGTAGTATGTTCCTAAAACAATATGTCGACCCGGGTCATCCTAGATCAATGACCTATTATGACCTCTAAGAAGTCAATTTAAGATGTATGATACGGTTCCTGCCATCAATGAATTCAAAATGAGCACCGGAAAATACTCCATACAGCATTCCCTATAGCAATAAAACAGGTTGGTTTTGACCTTGGTCTGACCTTCATACCTGACCTTAGGTCAACGTAATTTGCTTATTCAATATTTGTGGTGCCTGAGAAGGCATCTCGGAGACGTATGGCTTCGTCAAGCACTTCGTTGTTGCATCAGATTGAACGATTCCCTTGAAATTGCCTTCGCTGAAATCATGGCCCGATTTTGACCTGCCATAGGTCAACGATCTTACAAGGTACATCTAAATTTGTTATGTCAAGCGATCCGCTATTCAATTTTCTACGGCTATGCAAAATTTGGCGCGGCTACGCCTCGTCGTTCGGAACCCGTTCTGGAAAAACCTTTGGGGGGGGGGCGGAATTTGACTCCTCTCCACCTGAGCGCGTGTTAATGACCGACGAAAATCTCGTCACCAACCGTACCGTGCTCGCTTGTACTTAAAACATAAACTGATTTGAGCCTCTGATGTGAAATTGTCGCAGGGGCAGACCCTCCTGTTGGGGTCATCTTTGTGATGGTAAGGATGACCACAAGCAGACCCACTCAACACACAGTTCCCACACATTCAGTGCAGTTCACAACCCTGCCCTTCTTAAGACATAAATCCCTCTAGCTTCTGAGTAACGCGCCCGTGAGGATGTGCGGACTTATTCGTACAGACTAATTCAAGGTCACTCATACATCTATGGCGTCATGATAGCGTTATTCAAATCTTTCCATTTCATTGGCCATGTGACGATCAAGGCAAAAAAGTGTTCAGTCGTTCACATCGAGCGTTCGTTAGCACGATTTCTGACTATTGTATTAGAGATTAAGACATTATCGAATATTTGAGAAACTGTGTCGCCCCGAGCAATATTTTTCACTTAAAAGCTTACCAACAGTTATCTTTTTCCTCTTCTGCTGTACTAAAGGAGCAATGTGTGCGTACGTGTGTGGCCCCCATCGATTTATTGGAATTACGTGCAGGCTAAACGGTAAGGAATTTTGTAATTATATTTTTATGCGATCAAGGGCTGATGCCCGAATGCGTCTGTGTCACGTCAAAATTCTGCAAATCACAAAAATAAGTGCGTGATGAGAGGAAAAAGGCGAAAAATCCCTCACAGGCTTAACACGGGCAAGGCCAATTTTGCGAAAGCCGGCTGACGGCCCGACAGGCGTTCACTCCCCAAGCCATATTTCGATAACCAAGCGTCGCAGCGACATGGAACGTGCACAGCCAGATAGACTATCAAATGGGCTGTTGGATGGCATCAGATTGGTGGGCCCACGTCACACATCACACTTGAACACCTGGTGAAAACATAAAACGAGGTGTTTTAACCTCTTTTTACGTTTTTGATCACATCTCGACGCCTAGTGCACGTGCAGGCGTGAATTTGGTTTCTCAACATTTTAAGTTAAAACGACTACAGTTGCATTACTCAAGCAACCGAGTTTTAAAACTCGGCGCCAAATACAAGCCTCTACCGTTAAAGCTGTTCATAACCTAGCGTTAACAACTACATCAGCATGTTGGCCGATTCCTTTTGTCTCTTAACCACCCTTTTGCTACTTGCATTTTGACATCTGTCGTTCGTAAATGAACCTAGGTGAATGGACTCCACGACGGGTCTTTGTGCCGCGACAAAACGGTGTTGTTCCCGGCGTCCCGCGGCTTCCTCCTGCGTTGAAGGCCAAAATGGCCATCTGCACACGTGACTTTCAGATCTGTTGATTTCTTCGTGACTCCCCATTAACTGATCGCCAAAAATAGCTTCAAAATAGCCGAAATAGACACATCTACCAAATTGGGTGAATTACAACCAACATGGACATTTCACCACTGCTTAAATTATTACCACCAATAAAGACGTTCTCACCAGCAGTTTCACAAGTCACGAGTGGCAAGGAGTGGCACGAAAAGATGTGCCACGCAAAATGGTACATTCCCACGTATTACGTGGTACGCGCTTAAATGTGGATTTTGCTGTCTTCCACGGATTCACACGTTCTGTGTCAAATCTCGGCATCCAGGACACGCACGCACTCTGGAGCGACACGCCTCGGTAGGGAATGATGGCAGTGAGATGGCAATGGTTGGTCACACGTGTCACGTGTCATGGCGCCCACGTGTTGAAATGTGAATTGGGCTGTTTGGACGATGTTATACTTGTTTGCGACATCGCGGCACCCAGGGCACAAAGCGACTCGAGAGTGTCGTGCTTCGATAAGCAAGCTTACGGGCGATCGCGTGGTGTAAAATATAATGTCGCAAGTACCACGTTCCATGCGCACACTGGCTGTGAGGATCCGCCTCGCGGATTTCGTCGGTTTTTGCGTTTAGCGCCACATTTCCGCACTCAGAGCATGCAGCCATACGGGACTGGTATGCCACGATCAACAATTAAACGGCCAGTCGCGTGTTTCCCCGTGTGCCCACGCACAGGTTACGTGTCACATCCACACGCTCCGGAAAGACTTAATTTCGCATTTTGACAGGTTAAAAAGTTTTGGGACACATCGCAGCACCCAGGGCACGCAGCCATTGGAGAGAGGTATGCATTGATGGGCATTCGAACAGACAATCACGCTGCATGAATTGCCATGCCTCACGCGCTGCGTGTCATGCGTGCACGTGCCAACGAGATAGATTGGCCGTTACCGGCCGTTTCTCACATTTTGCGCGATATCTCGGCAACCAGGGCACCTACAACCGCGATTTAAACTGCAATAAATAGAGATTTAGAATGTCTCCGTTTTTGGTTTGCGCAGGTGAGCAGACGTGCAAACGTGTAACGTTGCACCAATTTCATCCTATCTGATGCTTACTTTAATACTTTAAATGTGGAACATTCCTTTGAGAGTTTATATAAGGAAGGAAGGCCTTCAGCTTGCAATATTTCGGCATTATGAGTTAGGAACAGAGACATCCTTTTATATACTTTCGGAGGGGCCTGAGGCCCCCATTCTGACTTGAGCCCCCCCCCCCCCCCCCCCAATGTCCCTCTGAACCCCTCCATGCATCTGTCAAAAAAGGGGCACTAGGACAAACAAATACAGAATAATTATCTTAACTATTGGTATGCCAAGCAGCAAGTACCTAAATACATCCCCACTAGCATAATTTATGCTTTGTACAACAGCACTAGGCATCTGCAGGGTACGAAAAATACCCTGCAGGTACCCCATGCCTTTGTCATGCTAACTCCTTCACATGCTAAGCCAGGCTGCAAGTGCGTAACATGTTTTTCAAATGATAGCGCCTGGATTGGGATAAAGAGCAATTAACTGCGAGATGTGATATCTTCAGGGTAAGCCTGATCCAAGCTGATGCATATTTTTCCAGACAGTGGCAAGTGTGTTTGTTGTATAATCGTGGCTGTGGTGGCTATACAACACAATGAGCCACAGCAGTAGTCTTCATTGATCCCTCACAAAGGTTTACAACGAGGTTTTCTTTTTGAATTCGTCTGACTAATCTTTTCACAAGGCAGTTCTCATTAATTTGAAAAAAAATGTTATCATTTCTTCCCTAGAAAACGTTTGGAATCCACGAAATATTCAAAAGTTTTAAAACAAGCTTACGTTGACATCGAGGAAGCGAGTTCGAGTGGCCAAGGTGCGGGGAAAAATCAAGTATTGGGGAGGTGAGGTCAGCTTTTTTGGCTGAGCCACCCAACTAATTTTAGAAAGTAACACCCCTGGTTGGGAATCCGCCAAAAATAATCGACATTGAGTTTGCGAAGAGGCACTGATTAAAGGATATTATGAAACAAGCAATAGTCACATAGAGCGACATTTTGAAGGTGTGTTCATGGGTAGATTTCTTCACAAAAATCAATTAACGGCACGTTAATACTTCTTTCACTCTGGAATAAAACATGTAAAATGTGTCAATTCCACTCTACGGAACTTTTCTGTGATGCAAGCAGGTGAAAAATTTGTTGGACTGTACTTTAAACTAACTGCTGCAACCACACTGCATTATCAGTCACCCCACGCTTATGAATACTAAAAAAGCAGTCCTTATACCACAAACGTGGGAAGCGGTGTGCGCACCTTCCCATCCTGAGCCGTGCAAGTGTAGTCGTGAGCGCAGCAGTTCTTTTTCCGTGCGAGCAGATGCCTGGCACACCGAGTGAGGTCTGCCGCTTGTAAAGCACAGTTACGATTAAACACTAAAGAAAGAGAAATTTAAGTACACAAAGGAAGCAATGGCAACAGGTTTCTGCTTTCTGGGACCAATGGAGGGCCAGAAGACCGACATCTGCAACTTGCCCCGAAGAAGATTGATGTCCAGCAAACAGAACAGACATTTCTTTGGACAAGTTTTACTTCATCTATGCTGACATTCAACCACCGGAAATTAAGGGTTTACACACCTGCCTGAAGAGATGACCTCCTCGATGTAAAATTCACACAGGTTGCAAGCGCCGACGCAACCTGCTGAGGTGGCTCGCCAACAGCTCGTATGGATGACGGTGATGATGGTTGCTATGTGGACGGTCCCCTAGCCGGAGATCGTGTCCAGCAAAAAGGATGTGGATGGGACAGGATGCTGCCAGAAGTACATGAAGGCCCACCCGTTAAAGGGAACCGGCCTATGCTTACTCGAACCCCCGAAAGTGCATAAAGTTACGCCTCGGGACGTGGGACACGCAAACAAGCAGACAAGGTGCTGCGTGAAACATCACGATTTGAGAGATTCCAAACAGGAAGACGGTACTGCGGTCAGATTGTTAGAGGGATTGCGCGCCCGGTCAGCGCTTGAGCAAGGACTCGTTGCCGGCTGGCAGGATCAGGAGATGCGCCATCACTTGCCGGAGGATCGACGTGTAGAGATGAACAGGTCCGATACAACCGCACGAAGTTGAGTCGGATTTGGCACACCACGGGCCTCCGTGGCGCAATTGGTTAGCGCGTTCGGCTGTTAACCGAAAGGTTGGTGGTTCGAGCCCACCCGGGGGCGACCAGCGCCGGTCAGTTTTGAAGAACTGACATGCAAATTGCATTGCTGGTCGACGGGAGTATCGCCACCAATCGCTATCGTGATCGCCAGCGCTGAAAATCAACATCGCGCCAAATCTCTGACGCACGCGCCGCCACAGTATTTTGCTTGACACTATCAGGGCCCATAACTCTTTTCGACTGGCTGACCATTCCCATAACTATGCTTGTTCATATAAACGAGGTCAATGCCCGACTTTCATGGCAGATTATCGGCACAGCCGTACTTGAGAGCTCAGCTGCAACGCAACACGAAGACGATGGACATGACGAAGTCAACAGTTATGTAGTAAGCGATTGGAAAAGTGGTATCTGTCGGACGCGATGCACCATTTTAGACTGCATTTCCATTAGAGCCAAATCGTGGGAAGCTGATGGCAGGAGTATCAGCAGCATTCCTCACAAACTTTGAATGATAAAGAGACTAAGCAGAGGGACCGGTCGTCGAGGGGACACGCAGCTGACAGGCCTCGCAGTGCACACACCCCACGTGACGTGCCAGCCATACTTCCGCCACGACCATGCGGATCTGCAGGTTGCGACCAAGCTGCCTGCCGTATAACTCCAGGCGTGTCCCTGGCGGTGACATAGTGAACCTGGAAGTGGTGACATAGTGAACCTCGTGGAAGCCGTTCTGCACCACCACGAACATGTCGCTGCCCGCGGCAAGCTGATCAAGGTAAGGGAGCATTTTAAGTAAAAGGCGTGTTTTTTATGTTAAAACATTCCGAGTTGTTGGCTCGAGCCCTTTTGCCCCCCGCCACACGCAGATCTGATTGGCATGTTCACGGTCACTTTTTTGCATGCGTGCACTGCACATAATGATGATCATCGCTACATGAGGGCACATGCCACACCTTCTTTTGGACCGATTTGCATTGATCGACACATACACGGATAGGTTCGCGAGCTGCGCCGTTTTGTTACACAAAATACATCGCATTGCTTATACAGCGACAGATTGCGTATCGATTGCGTAGATGTAGTAGGCATCCATGCATACAGCAACAGGGGCGAATTTTATAGGGCGAATTTCGCAATAAGGTCTCGTGGATGCAGGGCCGGACGTAAATCATCGTCCAGCTTGCACTATGTTCAAAGATAGTACACCTGCCAGCAACTGGCAGCCCGGATCCATGCGGTTTATTTCACGTCCGTAAGTTAGCAATTCATTTGGCGATCTGTTTCAAACGAGTCCCTATTTCACTGAAGAAATCTTATTTTTATTGAAATCTGATAGCAAATTACAGCAAACCAACACCGAACCTGATGTGCATTGTTGATCACGCGACCTTCAAGGTCAAGTTGAGGTAAAATGTTGGGAACTCCATTTCATCAAAATATCACCGGCTTTTCATATTTCAAGGGGCATAACTTTCTTCAGTGCGTAAATAACGCCCACTATGACACTCTAAGCCCTCGAGGCTGCCCTTAAAGTGGACATTAAGGTGGTAACGCAATATTCCCAAAGGACACGGGCGGACTTAAGGTTTTTAAGCATCACAATCTTCTTCAGCACATAAACTAGCGTTCAGCAAGAAGTGCTCTGCCTTTCAAGGCCACCAAACTCACCACAAGGTCTCAAATGCCTCTCAAAAAGTGCTGACTCTTCAAGGTCAGCATTCTTTCGAAGCTAGGAGACTTTTTGACCTCTCAAGATGACCTCTCTTGAAATGAGACCCTTTTAGCGGACGCCAGCTCATGCTCCAAAGAAAATTCTGAGGCTTAACACGCGCTCGGGCGGGGGTCAAATTGACCCCCGAAGGTTTTTCCAGAATGGTTTCGAACGGCGCGGTGTAGCCGAGTCAAATTTTCCATAGCTATAGGCAATTGAATAGCAGATTGTTTGACATAACAAATTTAGATGTACTTTGTAAGGTTGCTGACCTATGGCGGGTCAAAGTCAGACCATGGTTTCAGGTAGGGCAATTTCTAGGGAATCGTATCATCTGGTAAAACAACGGAGTGTTTGACGAAACCATACATCTTTGAGATGCTTTCTTAGCCAGCAAAAATATTGAATAAGCAAATTACGTTGACCCAAGGTCAGGTATGAGAGTTAGACCAAGGTCAAAACCAGCCCGACTCATTACTCTAGAGCGGCTTGCTGTATGGGATAGTTTTTAGTGCTCATTTCGAATTTATTGATAGTAGGAACCGCATTATACATCTTCAATTGGCTTCTTAGAGGTCAGAACAGGTCATTGACCTAAGATGAACGTCGACGACATTTTGATTTCGGAACATACTGTCTAACGTAATCTTTGTCGCTTATTCAAATTCAAAACCTAGAGCAGTCTTGCATGATTTTGGTCACCATGACCTAGAAAAGGTCAAAAAAGGTCACTGACCTCAAATAGGCTTGTGACATTTTGCTTGGAAACAGTTGCATAGGTTCCGGGGGCACTTCGGAGACTAACCTGAAATATTACCTTGTTTGACTTTGTTTGACCTCAAGGTCATAACATAGGAACCTCAAACTTTGGTCTAAGTGAATTCACGCACAGATCAATACACCCTGCAAATTTGGTGTCCCTAGCTTTCTTAGTTCCCGAAATCTCAGGGGGTGAAATTGACCCCCACCCGAGCGAAGATATCTAGCCGGCCACCCGGGCGCGTGTTAAAATCGGGAGTCGGTCGTATGGAGCAAGACTGTTGGCAACATCGAGCTTGCACGAGGATAGAGGTAGTTTGGAAGCGAAGCCTGCATGACGTGAAGTACACCATATTTGATGACGTCAGTGACACGGAGGCCTCTCAGTTAGCCAGCTGACTGCTACACAACCCATTAGTTTGAATAGTATGTTTTAGTGGCGTGCGGCTTGCGGTTCCCGGTTGGAATGAGAAGAAATCTTCTGTCATTTCGCTATTTGCACAATTTCTGGAATGGACAGCGAGTCGTGAAACAGTTAAGCCTCATCAGAATGTACAATTTTTGCACGCATGATTATATAACACGGGATTATATGTCATGCGGCAGTTGTGGTGTATCGCATTCCATGATCAGGCTTGTCCAGGGCTGGCTTGTCGTTAGAGCCTTAGAATTGCCTATGCTTTTTGTGCCTGGTGGCAGAGTTGAACAGCTCAACTTGCAGAACTTGCCCTGTCTATAGCGTGATTACATGAGCATTTGTATTATTGATTTGTAACAGCTCCCACTCTTATTATCACAGTGATGGTGTAAGGTGTGTACAGTAAAACTGTATGATATGGGCCTCATGATGCCACAGTCAACAGTGTTTTTACTTCAGGGCTTGTATAGTTTTGCCTATATGCATTTGCATATATTTTTACCATTGCTAACACCCGATCGGATAAATAATCAATATGGTGTGCTATCATCAAGTGTGTGTGTGTTCATCAAGCATGTGTGTTATAATCATTATGTGTATCTACGAGCATGCACACATATGCATAATAAAACACTCACAGGTCGAGCATGTTAAATGCTACCAGTCGTTCAAAACAAACTACACAGGAATCCCTCGGACAAGCCGCGATCATGGCAACTGATCCCAGCCCACGGATGTGAAACGCCAAGCAAGCGCGATACGCGATGCGCTACAGACGCCGCATGACGTTTAACCCCTATTTATGTATACCCTACGGAAAAATATAAAATTATGATGAGGTTAACTGTTCCAAGATTCCATCACCCTTCCAGAATAGAGTTTGCATGACAAAACCGCAGACCATTCATTCAGAGTCCAATCGGGAAGCGCCAGCCGCACGCCGCCAAAACATACTCACCATTCAAACTAATGGGTTGTGTAACACTCAGCTGGCTAATTGAGAGGCTTCCGTGCCGTTGACGTCATCAAATATGGTGTACAGAACGATTCAGGCTTTGTGTCCAGACTACCTCTTTTCCCACACAGCTCCATGTTGCCACTTTTAGATAGTGTTAAACGATACGGATGACACTCCCCTGGTATGGAGATCCCGGTCATTTGATCTTGAGTTTCACCTCGAAAGATGACCTTTAGACGTCGGGGACTTCATGACAGACGTCAGCTTGTATGATGAAAAAGATTTTTATGCTCGAAAATCTGAAATCGGCCAGTACAATTGATGTGATATTGAGTGTCCCACCAGTTGGCCTTGAACCTGGCGTTGAAGGTCACGCGACATTGATAAACAACCGTTAGATTTAGTGTTCTCAGGCCGCGATTGACTGCTTGGAGTGCTTTCATTAAAATTGGAGTTCGTCACCAAGCGAATTGTTAAAAAGATAATTAACTTTACCGTCGTGTGCGTTTCAGCGTCTCACGACTAAACAGCAGATGTAGCGAGGGATGCACAGGATCCGCTCCTCACCTCGCCCCAGATTACATATCTCTTCGATGAGTTCTGCCACTGCCATACCTTTGCGACCCGGGGCATGCAGCCAACCGGTCACGGCCCAGCACACCACGCCGAGGCCTTTCGGGGCGGCGTAGGGGAAGACGGGACGGCAATCACTTGCGCTTTAAGTAGGCCTCGTTTTCCGCCAATAGTGGCAAGATTGGGACAGGACAGCCGGCTTGGTTGTGAGCCAGTGTCCGGCGGTGTGACAGGGCCAGGCGTTGTGCCATCACCTCCCGACCATATCACGGGCCTCCGTGGCGTGATGCACTAGCCATTCGGCCATTACGCCATTGTGCAGCAGGTCCTAAACGCATCACTATCTATACAATCAACTTCATACACGACCGTTATAACTGACAAGTCGGCATTGAGAGGGAAGTTCCTGAACATGAAAGCAACAGGAACTCAAATGAATCAAGCCGACATCCGGGAAAAAATCAGGATCTGAGAGGGGGCTAGATCAATTTGACTGCATCACTCCCCCCCCCCCCCCCCCCCCACAATCCTAGCCCATCTCAGAAAGTTCCCTGCGTCCATCCTTGTTCCGCAGCAACATGTGAGGCAACCTAGATATACAGCTTTGAGCCTGTGTGCTCACTGTCCCAGAAGCAAGAACACCGATGGCTATGGTTGCGGGTTCCATCAAATCGAGCGGCGTTGGCGGGTCAACACCGGGCGGCGGACGTTTGACTCACGAGGAAAGCCGTTGTGAAATAACGTCTACGAAATTCTTTCTGAATTAATTCACAAGGTTCAAAAATAAGCCTTGGGCGTCACTTTTGCACGTACAATTTTGAAAATGTCCCCTGAATAGATCAAAAGCGCCAGCAACAAGAAAATGGAGATTTTGTGTTCGCTTGCCTAGTTCCACTACCAAATTCCGGCCCCGGTTCGCAGTGCTGTGAATGGTAATCCATTCCTATTATATATATATATATACATATATATATATATATATATATATATATATATATATATATATAAATTGCTCAGCTGAAACATGCTTTCGACTGCCTTTTAAACATGCCAATTGACATCCTCAAACGTTCAAACATTTTTTATAAGATATGTTTTGTAGCACATAATGCAAGAAGTTGTGCATTATTCCTAGTTATTACGGAATTACGATTTGCAGTGAAATAAGTTGACAATAACGCTATAACGTAGAAAACGGGCACATGCAAACATCTTAAGCTAACGGATAGATACGCAAGAACAACACGAGAAAGGGCCAAAACACGATGTTTGGCCCAGCGAGTACTTCCAACCCGTGGGGCGTCTATCGGGAGGTTGAAGAACTACAAGTGAGTGTTGTCATGCGGACGTTCTACGACGTAATCAAACAGTGACGTAATGAGGACAGTATTTACTTAAAAGAGAATTTGTGTTGTCTAGCGCAGCCTTTCCACTTAGAAGTCAATCAGCAGTCATGTGAGCTCATTTCACCATATCTGATGCTTGCTTCAATATCTTTAAATGCGGAACATTCCCATCAGAGGAAAAGGGACACCGAGAACATATGCCACCTTATCATATTCTCACATGCAGCATCTCTAGGTAAATAAACGTCGACAATTAAACAAATCCAGAATGACAGGCGTCCAAATATTCAGGAAATGGTCTTGCTTATTTAAAACAGGGCTTCCTGTTCCAGAAAACGGCTACTTGACGCATAAATGGGGCTCCTTATCCTGAACAGGCTGCTTCCGATTCACAAATGGGACCTCCAAATCTCGCCAGGGGGTCTCATTATCCCAAAATAGGGCACCCTGATCCGGAACCGCGGTGATCTGATGCCCGCTTTTCAGAAATGCATCCTCCTGAATGTAGAGGGTGTGTCCTAACCGAGAGCAGCCGGCTCATAGTCCATAACCGGGATCACCAGGGCCAGCGAAGGGGCCTCCTGCAGACGACATTGGGCCTCGTCATCTAGAGTATGGGCTACCGTATTCATACCTTATTCCTCATGATCCAGATCCAGATCCAGGGTCTCGGTGAAGAAAATGGTCTTCTGAGCTCGATTAAGTACTCTCTAGCCTTTACGTGAATTCTGGCACACTACGGGTAGTCACCATATCTTAATTTGGGGAAATGCGGCTTCCCAAAAGGAACTAAATGCCAGTTTTGAGCAACCCATCGAGCTGAAACGCTTCTGGTCTAACTACCAATGGCGGATATAGGAAGCGGCATGCTCAAGTGGCTGTTGAAGCAGCAGTTAGCTGGGGCTGGCTGGGCCGGGCGCCCGTGCTGGTGAGAATCGGAGGAGGATGGCCGATGGCCGTGGGACCTATTAGAGGTACGGCAGCCGGATGGCGGGCACCGATGAACCAACCAACATCCGTCAGAAGAATACTCCGAGAAGGGTGAGAGCCCAACGCATCTGGCCTAAGCAAAAGGTCACATACTCATTTAAGGCCAGTGACTTTTTGGAGGTCATGGTGACCAAAATAATGCAAGACTGCTTTGAGTACTGCATTTGGTTAGGCGACAAAGAGTACGCTAGGCAGTACGTTCCTTAAAAAACAAAATGTTGACCTGGTTCATTTTAAGTCAGTAACCTATAGTGACCTTAACACGCGCTCGGGTGGGGAGTCAAATTTACCTCCCGAAGGTTTTTCCAAAATAATTTCCGAACTACTCGACCTACAATCAAAATTTTCACCCTCAAATTTCGATCAAACATATCGATCTACAATCTACTCTCGGGATGTCTTCAATGTTTGTAGAACGCAGATAAAACATTCTGAGAAAGCCCTTGAATTATATCGGCTTAGAAAGAGTCCGCTAAGCCATGGCAAATTAAGGACACCGGTGATTTATTCCATGCGGTCGTTAAACGCCTGATTTCCGCGGTTTATTTACCTTAACACGCACTCAGGTAAGGGGTCAAATTGACTCGCCCCTCGAAGGTTTTTCCAAAATGGTTTCCGAGAGGTGTGGCATAGTCGCGCCAAATGTTGCATAGCTGTAGATAATTGAATAGCGGATCGTTTGACATAAGAAATTCAGATGTAACTTGTAAGGTCGCTGACCTATGACAGGTCAAAGTTAGGCCATGGTTTCGGCAAAGTAAATTTCTAGGGAATCGTTCAATCTGATGCAACAACGGAGTGTTCGACGAAAAAATACACCTATGAGATGCTTTCTTCGACAACACAGATATTGGCTGAGCAAATTACATTGACCTAAAGTCAGGTATGAAAGTCAGCCTAACGTCAAAACCAACCTGTTTTGTTACTCAAGAGCTTGCTGTATGGGATAGTTTCTGGTGCTCATTTGGAGTTTGTTGATAGCGGGAGCCGCATCATACATCTTCCATGGACTGCTTAGAGGCCAGAATAGGTCATTGATCTCAAACAACCCACGACAACATTTTGCCTTTAGAAACATACTGCTTAGCGTAATCTTTGTCGCTTATCCAAATGCAAAAGTTAGGGCTGTCTTGTATGATTTTGGTCACCATGACCTTTAAAAGGTCAAACAAGGTCACTGACCTAAATGTGCATATGACCTTTCGCTTAAAAACTGTTATCTAGGTTCTGGGGGCACTTTGGAGACAAACCTGGAATCTCACCTTGTTTGACCTCCTTTGACCCGGAGGTTATGACCTAGGAACCTCAAACTTTGACCTAAATGATTTTACGAATGATTTTACGTACAGGTCATCAAACCCTGTAAATTTGGTGTCCCTAGCTTTCTTAGTTCCCGAGATCTCAGGGAAGTCGGGGATCAAATTGAATCCTCGCCCGAACGAGGGGTATCCAGCCGGCCATCCGGACGCGTGTTAAAGAAGTCCAATGAAGATGTATAATGCGGCTCCTGTTCTCAATAGCTTTGAAATGAGCACCAGAAACTACACCATACAGCGAGCCCTAGAGTAATAAAACAGGTTGGTTTTGACATTGGTCTTACCCTCATACCTGGCCCTAGGTCAACAGAATTTGTTCAGTCAATTGCTATGTTGCCTAGGAAAGCACCTCGGAGATGTATGGCTTCGTCGAGCACTCGTCTTGGATCTTGGATTTTTTTTGGATCTTGGATTTTTTTCACTTCGTCATTGGATCAGATCGAACGATTCCCAAGAAATTGCATTCGCTGCAACCATGGCCTGACTATGACCTGCCATAGGTCGTTGATCTATAGCAGGTCAACCATAATATGGTTGAAAACCACTTTTCTTTATGATAAGTTCCGGTCACGGAACGGCAATGCGCCCCAATGTTTGCTAGCTACCGTAATTTCTATATAAATTGTACAAATTTGAGAGTGTTATGTGGTTGCGGGCCCGTCACCCTCCCGGTGTTGACCCGCCATCTGCTGCAAAGTTTGGCGGTGTCCATGTGAGGGTTGTTTTGCAATCCTCTCTGTGATTGGTGTCGTGAACTGCCATGACCTAAAATACATGTTCCCTGTTTAACGATTGCCACCGACTTTTTGTCAGGTGACCCAAGAGCAATTAAAATGAACATCTTTGCTGCAGATCAATGAACATTTTCGTTCGGCACATGCAGAAGGGAACCAAAAGCAGTGTTTACGATTTGGAGTACCAAGGTACGAATGCATCGAAAGATCATACAGCTTGCTGGCATTCGCTGCTGACGACTGTATACATCCGAGTCACGGCAAAGGTCATGGACTGACGTGCGTAGCCAGTGAATGTCCGGGTCGGAATGCTCAGCAGTACTGTGTGCGTGGCCAGTGTATGCCCGGGCCGGAATGCTCAGCAGTACTGTGTGCGTAGCCAGTGAATGTCCGGGTCGGAATGCTCAGCAGTACTGTGTGCGTAGCCAGTGAATGTCCGGGTCGGAATGCTCAGCAGTACTGTGTGCGTAGCCAGTGAGTGCCCGGGCCGGAATGCTCAGCAGTACTGTGTGCGTAGCCAGTGAATGTCCGGGTCGGAATGCTCAGCAGTACTGTGTGCGTAGCCAGTGAGTGTCCGGGTCGCAATAATCAGCAGTACTGTGTGCGTAGCCAGTGAATGTCCGGGTCGCAATACTCAGCAGTACTGTGTGCGTAGCCAGTGAATGTCCGGGTCGCAATACTCAGCAGTACTGTGTGCGTGGCCAGTGAGTGCCCGGGCCGGAATGCTCAGCAGTACTGTGTGCGTAGCCAGTGAATGTCCGGGTCGCAATACTCAGCAGTACTGTGTGCGTAGCCAGTGAATGTCCGGGTCGCAATACTCAGCAGTACTGTGTGCGTGGCCAGTGAGTGCCCGGGCCGGAATGCTCAGCAGTACTGTGTGCGTAACCAGTGAATGTCCGGGTCGCAATACTCAGCAGTACTGTGTGCGTGGCCAGTGTATGTCCGGGTCGCAATACTCAGCAGTACTGTGTGCGTAGCCAGTGAATGTCCGGGTCGGAATGCTCAGCAGTGCTGTGTGCGTGGCCAGTGAATGTCCGGGTCGCAATACTCAGCAGTACTGTGTGCGTGGCCAGTGAGTGCCCGGGCCGGAATGCTCAGCAGTACTGTGTGCGTAACCAGTGAATGTCCGGGTCGCAATACTCAGCAGTACTGTGTGCGTGGCCAGTGTATGTCCGGGTCGCAATACTCAGCAGTACTGTGTGCGTAGCCAGTGAATGTCCGGGTCGGAATGCTCAGCAGTGCTGTGTGCGTGGCCAGTGAATGTCCGGGTCGCAATACTCAGCAGTACTGTGTGCGTGGCCAGTGAGTGCCCGGGCCGGAATGCTCAGCAGTACTGTGTGCGTAACCAGTGAATGTCCGGGTCGCAATACTCAGCAGTACTGTGTGCGTGGCCAGTGTATGTCCGGGTCGCAATACTCAGCAGTACTGTGTGCGTGGCCAGTGAATGTCCGGGTCGGAATGCTCAGCAGTACTGTGTGCGTGGCCAGTGAATGTCCGGGTCGCAATACTCAGCAGTACTGTGTGCGTGGCCAGTGAATGTCCGGGTCGCAATACTCAGCAGTACTGTGTGCGTAGCCAGTGAATGTCCAGGTCGCAATACTCAGCAGTGCTGTGTGCGTGGCCAGTGAATGTCCGGGCCGCAATACTCAGCAGTACTGTGTGCGTGGCCCATTCTGAAAGCAGCTTGCCATTACACCGATTCTTCGTATTGTTTGTAGCAATTGAACAAATTGCAAAGCTCCACACGTTTCCTGGAGTGGTTTTGGTCCTTCAGCTGCATATTTAGCCTGTGAGCGCGACCCTGCTTAACTCCTTCCATCAGTTCTTCTCCGAATGTTTGCTCATGCTCCATTGCGATCATGGATGCCGGTGTTTTCACATCTGAATCTGCGACAGCGCATGCCAGTTTTATGATTTCATCTAGCCCATCCAGCAACACCAAATAAACAACCTTAAATAAATAATGTATAGCATATTTATCATCATAAAGATTTTCATATATACACCTTCGCGTGCAATCGCTACAATCGCTCATCATACCGCATAAAACACACGCAACATACAGTGGTGAACACTATCAGAATAATGTTACACATTTCTGCTTTACACCAGTGCCAAAAGACGCGCTTCTTGCCCGATGCCTCCACCTCACAGCAGTGAAGGTCGGGTAAGCGGTGTTGTGTTGTGTGGGGGAGAAAAGGGCCCCGGAAGCTCCACCACTCGTACGCTGATATGACTAGGCAAAACACAGTGCCAAGGCTACAGTCTAGCCCACACAATAGTTAACTTATCGCTGGCAAGGGCACATTCTTTGGTTCATCGTTCACCCTTTCACCGACAATCGAAACCATGATATTTGCAGTATGCAGCACGCGAATAGTTATTCTGCCCAGCCACTAATCGACACCTGGCTGCGACGCAATCCTAGCTGTCGGCTCCAGATTCGCCTCTTTGATTTGACTAGTATGCTTTCTGACAACACCCCGCGGTTAATGGACATCCACTGACACTGTGAAGAGCAGCGTTCTCGCCGAGAACTCTGGCCTGAGGGCGCCTGCTCCGAAAACGTAGCCCTCACCTTCCCCAAACTGCAATGGCGATAATACGACTCCTCTTCGTGGTTGTCGTGGTGGTTGACGTGGTAGTGGTTGTCGAGGTCTTCTTGGTCGTCTTTGTCGTGGTCGTGGGTGTGGTCGGCTTTGTCGTGGTCGTGGGTGTGGTCGGCTTTGTCGTGGTCGTAGGTGTGGTCGGCTTTGTCGTGGTCGTGGGTGTGGTCGGCTTTGTCGTGGTCGTAGGTGTGGTCGGCTTTGTCGTGGTTATGGGTGTGGTCGGCCCTGTCGTGGTCGTGGGTGCGTTAGGCTTTGTCGTGGTCGTGGATGCGGTCGGCTTTGTCGTGGTCGTGGGTGTGGTCGGCTTTGTCGTGGTTATGGGTGTGGTCGGCCCTGTCGCGGTTGTGGGTGCGTTAGGCTTTGTCGTGGTCGTGGGTGAGGTCGGCTTTGTCGTGGTCGTGGGTGTGGTCGCCTTTGTTGTGGCCGTGAGTGTGGTCGCCTTTGTCGTAGTGGTAGCAGTAGTGGCCGTTGAAATGTTCACAGTTGTATCTGTTGAGGTCGTCGCTGGCGTCGTCGTGGCTAGAGACACGTGCGGTCTTGAAGTTAACGGCGAGGTTGTCACTACTGGCGCCGTTGACATTACACCTGTCGCAGATGGGGACCAAGAATGCGTCACGCCTGGAAGGCCTGGACTAAGGGGTGCCGTCGTACCACTTGTGATCATGTTGGAGGGTTTTTCCGGAGTTGGACTCAACACGACCCTCGGGGTCGAGGTGTCTAGTTCTGCCTCTGTCGCAGTGGCTTCGAAAGACTTCGCGGCTGACCGTGTGACCTCGACAGAGGATCCAGTGGACGTGACGGGAGATCGGGGGACGGATGCGGGGGACGACCTGGCCGATGAGGTGGGTGATCCGATGAGAGGGATGAACGATCCTGCGGCTCGCGTGTGTAACTCGGTGGTCACGGTCACGGGGCTCGTAGCCGCCCCGCTGAGCGTGGTAACAGGCTCGGCAGCACCCATCCCAGTCTCACTAGCCGCTGGCAATCCACTCAAGACAGCAGAACTCGTGGGACTTTGGACTCCAGACGTGTCTGACCGTTGGTCCCCAGGAGGTCGCTCGGTCGTCTCCACCGACGGTGGGCCGGGCAGTTCTACTGGTCTGAACTCAGCGCGATCTGCTGGGCTTGTGTTGCTTTCGTGCAGCGAGGGTGTGATAGGCTGCTCCCATCCAGGCGCTGTTTTGGACTGCCCCTCCGAAGACATGTTAAGCCGAGGTCCTGAGCGTCCGACCAATCCATTCATTCCTGTCGAACTTCTGGTCTCCTGCGTCTTCGGCAACGTGCTCGACTCGTCTGTCCCTGTTGAAGTGTTGGTATTGTGCTTCCTCGGAGAACTGCTGATCTCCCTTGCCCCTGACGAACGGCTTGACTCTTCCGTCACTGTCGAGCCGGCGGTCCCCTGCGTCGTCACCGCTCCCTCCGCGCCAGTCGACCCGTCTGCCCCGGCGGGTAGACCGGCCGCTCGCTCGCCGGAAGCTGTAGCACCCGAGGTTCCCTGCAGTGGAGGAGCTTCGGACGTGCTCCGGCGACCGCGGCCGGCGCTCTCGCTGCCTGGAGACGCGTCCCGCCGGCAGTCCAGCTCGTCGCTGTCGTCACCGCAGTCGTCGACGCCGTCGCAAGCCGCCGCCCTATCCACGCAGTTCCCGGTCCTGCCGGCGTGAAGGCGTTGGTCATGGGCAGGCTGGGATCGGGCAGTCACGCTGGCGACTCAGGGTGACAGGGTCTGACCACTGAAGTTACGATAGTGACGTGATGTCTGAAATAAGCGGGACACGACCATGCGCACGGGGCATTGCTATGCGATTTGATTCTGTGCTTTGACATCTTGCAGCGCACAACACGATGCAGGCTCGTCAGTAAAATAATACCGATATAGAAAAACAAGATTTTTTTTCGGTCAAGTACTGCTTTTGTCGCGTCAACTTGCTCCCCGCCCATAAGTATTCCGGGGCACAATTGTTATCATTTCCTTAGCTGACAGTCATGCAAAGGCTACGTGCTACAGAGGACGGTGAGAGACTGCGATTCTACATCAGCGGGCGGACAAGCTCGCTCAACGGTGCAGGGTCCGATGGAAGTGGGCGATGTCGGACCGTCACAGGACGGACGTGACGAGTTATGAGTCGACGGACGTGACGAGTTATGAGTCGACGGGACACATTTATTGGGGAGCCTCTGGCTGACAGCTCTCTCGAAGAGATCTAGAAGGGTCTCGTGCCGGTGGAGGGGCGAAGCGGTGTGGTGGGTCACGCGATATCAGACCCCCTTCGAGCAGCAGTGGCGTGCCAACACAACAGGCGCGTGAAGACTCAGTTCACGGGTGCAGGTGGGGGAGCCATGCCATGCGGGTGGCTCAGGTCAGGCGGCCAGAGGTGCTGTCGGGTGAGGGTCGTGCCTGGCCAGGTCGGCAGTGGGGTGGCGAGGCGTACAGGCCGTGCCGGGGCGCGCGCCGTACCTGCAGACAAACTGATCGGGGCCACATGGCGGCCGGCAGCCGGCGAACTCATCTGACGAGTCCTCACAGTCGGGGAACGCGTCACAGACCAGGCCGCGCGCCAGACACTGGCCGCTCGCGCACCGGAACTGGTCGGGGCACGCTGTGGGGACCGCAAAGCCCACTCGTGTACCCGAGCTCGTTCGAGGCGGCGCGCACGCCCGTCACCCGGTGGGACCGGGACAATGCCAGAGCGAGCTGGCTGTGATAGGGGGAGTGAGACAAGCCACTTGGGCAAAGACGCCCACGTCAGCTGAGGATAGCTCACGCTGGGGCCATCAGGAGAGACGAACGCGAAGAGGAGCGGTCAAAGATAGAGGGAACGTCAGCCCAGGAGCTCGTCAAGACATGGGAGCACCTGGCAGTGGAAACGGGCGGCGATGGTGCTACAGAAATCATCTTTTACAAATGACAAGCGAGCAAAAAGCTTTATGCACTTGGATCCTGATATGTAAAATCGCTCCTCGGGTCCTGCATGAAATTGGGGACGTTCGTTGCTGTGGTACAACGGCAATAAGTACGGCAATTAAAGGATCCCCGCTAGTTAAATCCTCAGTAAACCATATTCCGTCAACTGTTCGTCGCAGAAAAGGATATCAGCCTGATGAAGGATAAGGTATTGTATAGGCTTAAACCAGCCACAGCACATTTCAACAAAATGAACTCGAACATAGCCGGAAACCATTCAATGTGTACACAAACCCAAAGGATGTTGGAAGGCACCCCGTCACCATTTCATACACATGTTGAAAGTATTCCACAGCCGAAGATTCACGGACGCCCTGTACCCGCAGCCACACCATGTACCCACAAGCAACACGCCCTACCCACTGTTGGATCGGGCTTCTGAAGAAAAGAGGTAAGCTCGCGGTCTCCTTTCCATCATCAAAACGCAATACTCTTTTCACCTTCCCCTAGTTGCCAAATGACAAATCGTGGAATCAGAAAAGATGTGATCAAGCAAGAAAGACTGTTTGCGGCCAGTAAGCCACCGACCCATTGAGCAGATGTCAAAAGGAGAGCACGACCAGTCCTACTCCAGGCCCGCGTCCCTCCAAGCCGACACAGAGAGCGGTGAAGAGCGGCGCCCAGTCAGCGGTCGGCACTCACAGGACTCGCATCCGACCTCGTCGAAGCCGTCCCAGCAGTCCGGCACGCCATCGCAGCGCAGCGAGATGGGGAGACAGGACGTCTGGTTCCCGCACTGGAAGTGGTCTGGCCGGTCGCACTCTGGAACAGACACCCCGCTCCTTACACGACCGTCACCGACACGGCAGCAGTCTGGGGTGGTGCGGGAGCAGGACGTCCAGGACGACCGGGTGCGCTGCTCGTTGTGAAGTTGAAGCGCGGCGAGCACTGGGCACGTGCCGGGATCAGTTGGGCTCAGTTTAGGCCGTTACGGAGCCAGCACGGAAGGCATTGGATGGCGGTGACTATTAACATATGGTCGTGCTGCACGTGATACATGCGTCTCTTAGTTAATGTTCTCATAAAATCTGGAGTTGGCTCCATCGGTGCTGAGCCTGTTCAGCCCGAGCCGAATCACACAAACTAATCATAAGAGAGCATGAGGATGTCAGCAGAGCTGGTAAAGTGCATTGCACCTCAAGTGTGAGAATGACTAATAAATGTAAGTACTGGAGGTCACACAGGTACCTTAGAACAATGAACATGACGCAAAAAATGTTGGGGACGGCATGAGACTCACCACAGTCGAACTCGTTCGAGAGGTCCCAGTCGGAACAGTTGGGGACGGCATGAGACTCACCACAGTCGAGCTCGTCCGAGAGGTCCCAGTCGGAGCAGTTGGGGACGGCATGAGACTCACCACAGTCGAGCTCGTCCGAGAGGTTCCAGTCGGAGCAGTTGGGGACGGCATGAAACTCACCACAGTCGAGCTCGTCCGAGAGGTCCCAGTCGGAGCAGTTCGCACGACCATCGCAGCGCATGTGGTTCTTCAGACACGTGCCGTACAGACAGCGGAACTCATCGCTCTGGCACAGGGAATCGTCCAGGCACCTGCAAGAGAGGGCGCACCGTTAGCCCGGCGCGCACGTAAGTGACATCTCATTATTTTACATTCGGCCTAGGAAAATGTTCCGCATGAAAAGGAAAAAAATCGGCATCTGAGTTAGGATGGGATTGCCTGCACATCGCACGACATGCGCGACACGACACGCCAAGAGTGGCATGGTTTGCATTGCCCTTGACCATTGGCTGCCACCGCGGGAGGGGGCCGAGCGCCACAGCAGACGACCGCAGAGGACCGCAGTGCCAGCGGTCTCCATGGCGGCCTCCAATCCTCCACGTACTGATAGGCGCGGTCCGAGATCTGGTGACACCGCTCGACGTCGAGCTTGCAGAGGCCGCCGCAGCCGAGCGGGTCGTCGGCGTCCGCCGGCGTCTGGCACTCGGGCACCGCCTGGCCACTCAGCTGTACACACACCTCACCCTCCACGCAGCGGTCGCAGAAGCCTGCCGGCAGAGGCCAGCGCGTGTCGGACTGCGCCCGCCGCCGCAGAGCCGACCGGCACCGATCGGACCGGACAGGATGGAGAACGCGCCGTTCAGAGAGCACAGCCGGATCGGACCGGACAGGATGGAGCACGCGCAATCATAAGAGCACAGCCGGTTACCGTGCGCAATGACAACATGTTGTATTTGACTGTCGATGACAAGTTTATGCGCATTGGATACCGCTCAACATTGTCCTTGGCAGTGAAGCGCATTGAAGGCTTCGGACGGTTACAACGTCTAAGTCAGCCGTTAGGACTCATGGTGGCTTCCTTTGGTGGTCAGACGGTTTTCTGGAAAAGGTGGCGCTGTAATCGCAAGCCTTTTGACACATAGACACTTCACTCTTCTCCGATGATCCCAGCAATCTCCCCTAAAAAAAAACACTTCATGTACGCGAACCGATGTTTGGGATGATTGATGGGTTCGGAAGTGTTCCGCTTCCATCGCACACGGACGTCACCAGCCAAAGCGCCGCGGTAAGGTGTGTCTGGCAGACAGCGGAACCCAACCTAGCAGACACGTCATTCTGAACAGACCGTGAGCGTGCACCCGCCCGCCTCCACAGGAACGCCTGTACAAGATCACTCAGTGCGCGTCGATTTAACCGGCCACGACCGAACAGTGACACGTACGGTTGGGCTGCGGCGGCGGCGGTGGCGGCGGCTGCTGCGGCGGCGGCGGGGTGGTGGCGGGCTGCGGCGGCGGCGGCGGCGGCGGCTTCTGCGCTGCGCTGTCCGGACACACGCAGTCGCGGTGCTCCATGTCGGCGCCCTGATTGAGCCGCAGGCACGGCCAGATGTTGCCCGGGTCGAGCAGCACGCCCGAGCCGTTGTTCAGCAGGCACTTGCGCTGGCGGGTCTGAGTGTAGTTGACGTTGCAGGGCACGCAGGGTGACCAGTCCTCCCAGGAACCCCAGCGCACGTCGATCGGCAGCGGCGGCGTGGTCGACGGCGGCGGCGGCGGCAGCGTCGTGCGCGACACTGCAGGCCACAAGTGCTCGTCAGCGAGCTGCAGAGGGAAGGGGAGCAAAGGTTGGGCGGTCAGCCGCCCGGCCCTCACCGGCCGGCGGACGACATATTCCGGGACGATCTGTAGCGCTGGCGCGGTGACGTGGGATGAGCTGAATGTCACGAGAAACGGTGTTCAGGGTCGTAATGGGCCCGTTTCTGACGTCATACAACGGAGTGGGCGCTTGCTGAATTCGTGATAGCTGAGACGAACACATGCAGTAGTGAATAATACGGGAAACAATTAAACAATATTGTCCCCAAGAACCTTTGGTGCAATGGTGATTGATTCCTCTTCACCATCAGCATCAGCATTCAAATCCCGCACGTCCAGTTACCCAGGATCAGCCATCGTTCTCCCGGCTGTGACGTTGCAGAGGGCGCGGGAGTATGCACAGTCTGGCAAGTCCCCCCCCCTCCCCCCCACCACACACACACACAAGCACAGCTGGTGGCAGTATCGACCGGGGTTCCTGCTTGTCCGTTGGCAATTAATCCCCCTGCCGACGCGTGATTAGACGGTCGGTGACCTTTGCAGTCCCGATTTCCGCACCCTCCCCCCCCCCCCCCCCCCGTAAAAAGGTACGTCCAAGCATTTGACGCGTGTGCGTTTAAAGCTCGAGGAGTGCATCAGGGACATATTGGGTAAAACCCGTACGCTCTCATTTTGTTGACCAAGCGCACGAAACTGGCTGTTGAGTTAGGGTAATTCCGCTCCCATCACGAAAGAAGTCGGTATCTATGGACTGTATCATCGACACGTCCGTACCCAGCTAACCTGAGGGCCACTGTAATCCACGCAACGCCCTCAGCTCGTCCCGTCCCGCAGGACTCAGCTTTATCGCCCTTGTAGGTGACCTGCCCGTTCCACGACTGTCGCTCTATTGTTCAGCAGCAAGTGACTCTCGTCTTCACCTGACGTACGCCGGGCTTGTGACAGTTGGCAATGACGTCACCATGCCGCGCCTGATCCCCGGTGACACATGCCCATCCAGCGTCTCAAGCGGCACACCGGAGCCACCGCATCAGGCGGGGCCCAGGCATCAGCGGGCCCGCTGTATCGATCTACGAACGTCACGCGGGCACATTCCTGACGTTCGTGACCGGTGTGTGTGTACCGTACCAGCCCTGCACCACTGGGGGCTAGGGTCCGGCTGTGACCTTGACGTGCCGGGGGAGGGCGGGGGCGCAGACCGACCTGTCACACACAGACCGGTCTATGACGCATGCTCTTCTGTCTGGGCACTCTGTTACGGCGAAGGCTGCGCTGTTCGTTCGTTTGCCGCCATGCGCTCAATCCGTGCATGTGTCACCACGTCGGACTCAATGAACCCTACCCGAAGCTTTGACCAGTGACCACACACCAGCTTCCAGGAAAGCACGCTCGCGTGGGGTCGAAGAACCTTGCCCTGTCCCGCCTCTGACGACCTCCGGTGCACCCACAGCGGACCGGAGACGATAAAGCGCACGACTGCGTCTGGACTGAGCTTTTGGCGGGGACCGGATCCGCATGGGACTGATTTCGTTGGTAATTACAGCACTATCTTACACTGGCAGATCTGTTGTTTTCTTGAAATTGCGCCTGAGACTTACGACTAAAAACAGCCGGCTCAAAGCGGCCTGTTTTCGTTGCCGAGTTCCCGGAACTTCGTTGCCATTTCGTGCAGCCGTGTATACCCCGACACGTTCACATCAACACTGGGCTAGTTAAAAATGTTTTCGGAAGATGGTACGATTCTTGGCAGCAGAGTCTGGCTCGATATTCCAGGTAGCACGCGACACATCGTCAAAAAGTAATGTCTGCGGTATTCGTTCGCGGCTACAGGACTGCGAAAACCTGCCGCGTGCAACCGAAGCTTCTTCAGCTCTGTTTGTTCCTGTTCAGAGCCATATTCAGGTACCTCGAGTCCAAGCCTAGTTCGCGAATTCACTTAGCTGGTTTGCAAAAAGCTGAACTAATGACTATGTGACTTGTAAGGTGCTGTTGATTCGTAGTGGTGAGACCACACGCAATCAGGGTGACCGTAGTGCGGTGGTCGCCTTACCAACGATCTAAAGTGTTAAGACCAGTTTTTCTGAACATTCGAGGTGTAGAACACGCAGATGCAGGTCACAGCAAATGCACACAAGTAACACCCATCTGCCCCCCTCCCCCTCCCCCATACTTTCTTGTCAGTCAGCCCACTTCAGCCAGCAGACCCCAAGCCTCTCTACAGACCCCGGCTGCTCTCACCGGAGAACGAGATGTCGTCGAGCTTGACGTTGAAGCGGCCGAGCCACATGCGCCGGTGAGCGTTGCCCATACCCTCGATGAAGGTGGTGCCGATGGTGACGACGCCGTCCGGGCTGGGCCGCTTCAAGCGCACCAGCACTTCCACCTTGGTGACGTTGTCCGTGGGTCCGCCGGACAGCGGCGCGCCAGCCGCCGGCGACGACGGCCGCAACGCCAGCACTGTCGACGCGTTGTAGGCGCTGGACAGGTTGGAGGCGCGGAACAGCGCGTCCAGCTGCGGCAGGAAGCAGCGAGATGAGGGGCGGACCGCACGCACGCTGCGTGGCTGAGCTGGCTGTTGTAGGGCGGGAAGTCGGAAAAAAACGTGACGTTGACGCAGTTTCACTTCAACTAAATAACTTCACTTTGAAAGAGCTAAGAGCTTTGAAAGGAAACCACCCTGTGCGCGAAGAGACCAAAGGAATCTGCGTCAATCTACCCAAGCGTTCGATGGAGGCACCGCTCGCTGCGTCCCCAGACCACTGACCCCCCCCCCATCAGGTGAGATGTGCGCAGCCTCACCTCCTCCTCCAGCTTGCTGGCGAGCCGGCGGTACCCGACCGACGACGGGTCGCTGTAGCTCGCTTTGAACGGTCGGTTGGTGACGGTGAACTCGCCCTGGAACGTCATCATGTCCCCGGCCTCGGCGCCTGCGGCACATGCAGGAGCACAGCGGTGAGCGACCGCACTCGACGGCCGGCAGGCGGGTCCTGGCTGCCAGGTCTGAGGCCCGCGGCTGGTCGGCGCCCTGCTCCGCCTCGCCCCCTGAACCAGGCGAGGTGGCCGCGAGGCGACGCCGCAGTAGCTCTATGCATGCGCCTGCAACCCACGCACGGCGCACACAAACGCTAGCTTTGCTTGGAATTCATTATTGACCCGAGCAGTCGGTCGAAGCGAGCCGCTGAGCTGGCCGCTCGAGGCCACCACTGTTCTTTGCACGACAATGCGCGCCTTAAGCTTTGATTTCTACGTTACACGATCATCAGTATGGAAGTTGCAGACAGTTCAAATTTACATTTTCTGGTCTACAGCGCCTTGCTCCGCAAGCTACCTCAGCCTAACACATCAAAGCAGAGCTCCCATTTTGGACAAGTCGATGCAGAGGAAGTGCACCAGGGAACGGCAGCCACCAAAGCCGGATTACATGTGCACTTGGCGTGAAGGAGTGCAGCGTCAGCTTCGCCTTCACGGAACATGAGCAACTGCGCGCCCTTTTTATAAAATGTATTCAAATGCAACGACCCTGCGGTCGGAGAGCTGGCTCAGAAGTCGCCCGAGTGCGACCGGTGGGTTTCGCTGGCTGCGCTTTGTTGGCGGCGGTTGTCATGACAACGCGTCACGGAGCGTGGTGATGACTCCTGGTTTAGGCCTCACTGCACCGGGACAGGAAGTCGGATAGCCGTCTGCCACCGCCGGTCGCTGCCCTACGAGCCGATCAACTGCCGGGGAGAGCGGGGCTGAGGACGAGCTGTGCCGAGCCTGCTGCTCCCCCCGCCCTCCCTGCCGAGGAGGGCGGGACTGAGGGCGAGCTGTGCCGAGCCTGCTGCTCTCCCCGCACTCCCTGCCGGGGAGGGCGGGGCTGAGGGCGAGCTGTGCCGAGCCTACTGCTCCCCCCCCCGCACTCCCTGCCGGGGAGGGCGGGGCTGAGGGCGAGCTGTGCCGAGCCTGCTGCTCCCCCTCCCCACACTCCCTGCCGGGGAGGGCGGGGCCGAGGATGAGCTGTGCTGAGCCTGCTGCTCCCCCCGCACTCCCTGCCGGGGAGGGCGGGACTGAGGGCGAGCTGTGCCGAGCCTGCTGCTCCCCACCCCGCACTCCCTGCCGGGGAGGCGGGACTGAGGGCGAGCTGTGCCGGGCCTGCTGCCCCCCCCCCCCCCCCGCATTCCCGGCCGGCCGGCCAGCCTGGCTCCTTCCACCGGCCGCTGACGACAGTAAAGCAAGCCTAGAGCGGCGCCAGCTGGTGAGCACGCGGCCTCCAGACCAGCAGAGGGGAGGGCCGCCGCGTGTCACTGACCGGTCCCAGCGCGTCTCGGGGGTCGCGGCAGCTGGTCACAGCACCCCGACCACTGGCACCTGGCCAGCCGACAGCTGTCCGATCAGTCCTGGACCCGGCCAGGCCGCCCCCTCAGAGGGGTGGCCGATGTCGGGTGACGAAAGGGGAGAGGGGCGCCGTAGTATGCGGTTCCAAACACACACTTCCGGCCATCTGATCCAGGTGTCACTTTCCGTGGTGGGGCTTATCCCGCGTGTCGAATGGCTCTTAATAGTCATACCTCAATAGTCTGCTAATGAGCATGGGTAGCTTTAAATGTTCTATTCTCCATCTTATTGGCCGTTTTATTGCCATTCTCATCACAGCCTTGAATGCCGATTGCAGCGAAAAACTCAAATCCTCGCGGGGTAGTCAGTTGTTACGCATCACCTTCAATAATGAAGTCCGATGATAAAATTTGTGCAACTCTCCCTGCGCCTCTATACAATTCTTTAGTCGTTGTGTATTGGCTTTCGCGCAAGTGCTTTGGCATTCTGGTCGGTCTCTTTCAACTCAGACATTACCTCTCCTCCTGTTATCGTTTGAACTCTGAATGCCTTGCACGACTGGCACCGTGGCACAGTGCATGGTAACGGTCCTTCCACGGACCTGATCAGGATTTGGATAGCTACTGACTTTGCTGCTCATAACGGCTCTGGAAAATTTAACCACATTCATGACGTGCGAGCGGCCCGAGGTCGGTTCGAAACGCTGGATTTCTGCAGTACCATTCACTTACCGTCTCCACAAAGCAGCACGTCGGGCTGACGCACCGGGATCCCTCCCAAGCGCGCTTCACCTGAATCGTGTCATGTGTCAGCAGCCCACGGCGTACACCGAGGCGACCGGCTGGGCATGAACCACAGTCACGGCTCCAGAGATGCAGAAGGAAACACGCCCACCGGGCGGTTCAGCAGTCTAAACTGGGCAATATTTTTTAATTATACGAAGGCCGGTATTTCTGTACAACATTTGAAACGCTCTAAAACGCTTTCTAATCGATCTCGGATTTTTTCCCACTCAACTCGTGTCGTGGCGTTCTTGGTGACTGAGCGTGTGGACGCCGACTGTGGACGACTCGCAAAAGTCGTCCTCATCTGGAAACTGATTTATGACGGCGCTCCCTCGTTTCAACCCCACGTATTCGGCTCGACATGCTCGCATTGCAGAGTACCAATCAGAGTGCCAATCACAGTACCAGAGTGCCAGTCAGCCGCATCCGCATGGCCTCGCTCAAGCGACAAAATCGACGGGGGGGGGGGAGGCAGTGCCGTCGGCCCGGTGCCCGTGGCGGCGCGGCTGGCTGGCGCCGGCCGGGCGCGCTGCGGTCGGAGGGAGGCGGCCCGACTAAGGCCGCCGCCAGAGGGGAACGGGCACCTCGCCGGCCGGACCTGTGGCGGCGGTGCCGCTCCGCGATCAGCCAACCGTAGGCGGTGCCGCTCCGCGATCAGCCGACCGTCGGCGGTGCCGCTCCGCGATCAGCCGGTCGTCGGCGGTGCCGCTCCGCAATCAGCCAACCGTCAGTGGTGCCGCTCCGCGATCAACCGGCCGTCGGCGGTACCGCTCCGCGATCAGCCGGTCGTCGGCGGTGCCGCTCCGCGATCAGCCGACCGTCAGCCAAACACAGGATGTGTGCCGCATTAGCGACGGTCCGTGCGCATCGGGCATCTCTCACCGGACGACGGCCGGCACCGCGAGTCACGGCCCAGCATGTCCGAGTCACGGGCGACCGCCGTCGAGTCACGGTCCACCGGCCGACTCGGAAAAAGCCGTGCTGGAGTCACGAGCTTGCCGCGGTCGCGGACGGAGGCGGGGGACGGATAGAGTCGTCTGCATGGTCTGGCCAGACCGCCGACGAGACAGCGGGCGTCAAAGTGTGGAAGCCATTGGAAGTCAGATTCCGTGGGGCATTACCGGCGCCGTAATTCAGAACCCTATGCGAAGTCAAGATGTCACAAGGACAAAGACGAAAAGCTATTGGCTAAGATGCAGGCCTCAGGGCAGAGATCCATCCCAACCAACTCATGACAGCTCAAGTTTTCATAGAAAATGTGATGTCCGCCGCATTGGAGAAGATAGGACGGCATAACAGATGTCAATCTCAGCACGTCAATCCTTGAATATCGCAAGCATTAGGGAAGCCGATAAGCTCTATTTCGGGTCTGTAGTTGTGAGCGATCATTGGTCACTACCAGTTTAATCGGATAGCCGTGACATTTCCGAGATATCCGTGACACCCGCACGGACGTGCAGAAGATTTGGCTCATTCCCACACGGCCAGGGTAACTGGTGAAGGCCTCACGACTCCGTCGCGGTCGTGCCAATAGAAGCGATATCACAGTCACGTCTCACTGAGCCGAGACCGCCAAAACTGCAGGCATTAACAGTCATCAGCTTGACGAACTACGCACCGCCGTGTCCGTCACCCTTTTTCTGATATCCAGTGAGATGACCTCCACGCCGTGGCAGGAGACGACGCCGTCGCCTGGCGCTCTCAGAGCTCAGGAGAGCCGCGCTTCCGCCCGGCCCCGGCCCCGGCCCCAGCCCCGGCCGGCGTCCGGTGCGTCCGGCGGGAGCGTCCGGCTGCCGGCCGGCCGAGCCCCACCGGCACACAGACACACTGGCACAGAGCGTGGCGGACCGACTGTCCCCGTCCGGGCCAGGTGTGTGACAGTGACACGTCGGCCGTCCTCGGCTCGTTACGAGAGGCGCTAATGGCCGCGTGCTGGCAACAGTGTTTGCCGCTCAGCTGCAACGGCAGCCACAGCGGGGTGTTGACAAGCCGGAATAAATCCAGATAAGGAGAGCAACTGATAACGAGGAAACTGCCTGAAAAGTTGAAGGTCAGTGTCGACTGTTGTTGATGTTATTGGCATCATTTAAGTCGTAGGTCAGTGTAGACTGTTGTTCATGTTATTGGCATTGTTAACGTCGTAGGTCAGTGTCGACTGTTGTTAAGTTCCTGTTATCATCATCCATAAGTGTGCTGCCCTACATGAATCATTCAGCGAGCCAGACAGCGAAGAATAGCGTGCAAATGACACAGCCATCAGCGATAGTTATTTGCCAGGTGTTTCAGTTGGTGTTTTTCTGTCACCTCCAGATGTAGTCGTTCCGCAGGACCCTTGGTGACCCTGCGACAGCGCTTTTGATGAGCGCTGTCGCGGGCCGACAGGAGACCGGTGCCTGCTCGGTTGATGGGCGGCGTTGCGACACCTCCGCCTGCCGTTAGTATCGTGATATCTCTCTCCAGTGCCAATGAACGTCACGGAACACAGCGTGTCGGGGAAAGCGTGGGCTCTCTCGGCTGAATGGCGCCGGGCAAACAGGACAGGGCGAATTATCGCACCCAGCCGAGCCCGGCCCGCACCTGCCTCGCGCCGGGGCGTCAGGGGCGGCGGCGGGGGGGGGGACGTACCGGTCTGGTCGTCGGCCGGAACGGCGCCGCCTCGCCGGATGTCCGGCGCCACTGCAACAGTTAGACGAGCCGATCAGGGCAGAGCGACGCGGCGCGGCACGGCACGGCACGCACGGCACGGCACAGCACGGCACGGCACGGCCAGGCATGGCAAGGTGTAGCGGGCAAACCACTCCGCCAACGCTCTATGCGCGGCAAGCAGTTTGCATGGAATGGACGACGCTGTACTGAGTTAGATGGCACACTCGATACAGAACACATCGCAAGGAGAGTTTAAAGTCCTAGACGTGAAGAAACGGCGTTGATTCACTGCTCTGCGTTACCTTTCGATGGCTGCAGCAGGACAAAGCACTTGGGCACTTTGTTCGGATCATTATTTCATTTACAGTATCTGGGATTTTCCTTACCATCATCATATGAATGAGGACGTTATTTACACTGGAACGAACGAGCTTTAAGAACGAACTGGTCATCAAGGTGATTCCACGCCCATTTCGATTAATACCACATGTGCTAATGACCAGCCAACCCGCGCCCTGTTTCCTTCCTTGCTGCGCAGCCCCCCACCCCACGGCTTAGCTCAGCTGATCTCGAGTGCACATGACACCCAGCACCCGGACCGAGTCTCCCCGCAGGTCCCTCTGACCACGGCGTCCGAGCTGGACAGCGGGCAGCCGGTGCGGCCGCGCCGTCACGTCCGTCCGACTCCATCACGGCCCGCGCCGGCACGGGCGCCGGGCGCGTCGCGTGCCCTGTAATCTGGTGTCCGCAGTGGGCGGCCATGCAGAACTGGACGCGTTTTTGTCGGACCGGGAGAGTCGGGCTGACGGCCGAGCGCGGCTTTGTCTCGGGGCAGGACGGCACCGGGCGGCACTGAGCGGCGGTGACGCCTGCCGCAGCCGTCACCCAGCGAGGCACCGCTCCCGGGCGCCCGCTCCATCGCGTTCGTCTTCCTGACGTACTCCCGGATGACTGCCGCAGGAGAGCCGGCTCGCGATGAAAGACCTCCGAGGGGTGGCTTCGGTAAGATTTCCCTCAGTGATCTCTCCACCCGTGTCTGGACCACGTGCCGCTCGCGCGCAGCTTGCCGCATCCGGTTTTACCTTAAGATCGCAAAAGCGGCCGTGCACCAGCCTCAAAACGGCTCCTGACCGCTCTGACAAACGACCGCTCCTGCCCATCACCTGTCGGAAATCGGGCCATGCGCTCGGAAACCAGCCGTCCCCACGGCGGCGTACCGGTCTAACTGGAAGATCCGCGCGGCTTACCGGCTCTGGTATGCCGCACGACATCCAGGGGCGACGCGTCGTCAACTGCTGCCGACATTCAGCGCATCCCCGCTGGCGTGTTACCATGCCAACGCGGCAGAGAATCACGCGGAGTCGCGGCGTAACTCGGGTAAGCACCGATCGCATGCGATTACCGAGTGGAGCGCGAAGCGCATTCCGAGCCGCTCGCCATCCATTATGGGGTCGTTAGCATTCAATAAAGGGCTCGGTTCTGTTTACGAACGCGTTATTCAGCGCGGCGGGCACCGAGCCGCGGACACGGCGGGGGCGGCCGTCGGGCGCGGGCGCGCGTGGTCTATTTCGGTCTGGCGCGGTTTTGACGGGCTCGACGCAGCGTCAGCCGCAGCCCTGTCCCCGTGACGGCCGCGGTGCGGGTTGGAGAGGGGGAGGAGAGGGGGAGGGGGGGGGGGGCACGCGGAGCCACAGCGGCCGGCCACTCTGTCGGGGCACGCACCGCTCCGACACCGCCCCAGTACAGCCGGGCCGGTGGGAGCGGACCGGAGACCTCAGTGGCCGCAAAGCGCTCGGTCGGGGCTTCCTACAGGCAGAGCAACCACCCTGAATCGGTTGTGCTCTACTGCGCCTCCCCCCCCCCTCCCCTGCTGTTGCCATACGTGATTTATAGGCGTCATGCACAATCACGAGATTGAAACACGCCATAATTATGACGATTAAATCAACGATCCATAGCGCCTGGAAAGCTTGCGTTCCCATGTTTCATTGCAGTAATGGCAGCATACAAATAATGGGGCTTTTCGGCCCTTTTAGTCGGTTGTATGCCATTGTAGTTGGCACATCAGACAGCCAAATAAAACATATGCAAATACAATGGTAATTTTGCGAGCCATTCAAGTCACCCGTGACGTTCGACATGCTTGTCTTTCATCTTGAGTTGGAATTGTAGCATGACAAACAGAGAAAAAGTAAAAAACACTTCGGCTTACGAGTGTATTTGTAAAGGTAGGGTTCTTCCGTAAATTGCCGAAAAATGTGGTCAATTGCCAAAAGACTTGATTATTAAATCGATCATCATGATATACCCATGACGAGACAAGTGCCTGGAGTCACTCGAAAGATCTCAGGATCCCATAAACATGCTATCCTATGGGATCCTAGATCCACCGTTGAACTCTAGGCACATGTCCGTCTATAGTTTAATGTGTTGGTCCATTTTGCGCCATGGCCATTTTAATTCCAATGGGTTATAGCGGTACTTTCAAATAGCATGTAGAAAGAACCTTTTAAGAAAACAAAGAACAGTCGACTGCTGTCATGTCAGCGTCGAAGATGTGACAGCCAAAGGATTTTTAAGAACACAAGATTTACATTGCACATCGTGAAGTGAGGGAGACTTGTCCATATATATATATATATATATATATATATATATATATATATATATATGACATTGTGAGACAATAGCGCCATTCCTTTCAAATACTCGGCGATTAATTGGTTCGATTTATTGATCCCCTTACTGACAGTGCACCAGGTTCTGCCCCGTTCAATAGCCTTCAGTTGTTCTACCCAATACTCGGACACAGTTCGCCGCCTCGTTGTTGTGAGTTGCGCTTGCTGAGAACTGGCCCGCTATAGCTAGGTCGTCAAACTGAATGGCCGGTGTTGAGGTATACACCGGCTTCCGAGAACCAGCCGGCTCACTTCCCGCTATCTTTGACGCACACTGCTGGCGTTGCGACACGCGCAAGAAATGATTTGTCCGCAATGTTTCGGCATCCGCGTTATTGAGAATTTCAAGTCTACGTCATCTGTTAAGTGCATTTACGAGGAACATTATAAGATCATCCACATAGACAAGACGGTAAAACTAGCCTTATAATTCGGAAAACAGAATAATGGAGATATGGATGGGTATAACCCATCTCAACCCATCTACATCTCCATCCTTTTGTTTTTTTTCGAGGAATAAGGTTACTGCTACCATCTTTTTCTATGAGGACTTCAAGTCCTTTTATTGGCTAAATGCAAGCGCCATCTTCAAATACAACGTTGCCAATGAGCGTATAATTAAAACCTTGAAAGCTGTTCAAGCCGCCAAGCACGAGTGCTGGTCTCGTCGCGATAGTTGACTACTGTACGCTTATATTCCGAGGCTCTCGGCGGAGCAGTGACGACAGTGTCACTCAGAGGAGGACAGTGTCACTCAGAGGAGGACAGTGTCACTCAGGGGAGGACAGTGTCACTCAGGGGAGGACAGTGTCACTCAGGGGAGGACAGTGTCACTCAGGGGAGGACAGTGTCACGCATGAGATCAGCAGCTGTGTATCTACCCGCTAAATGAGTGGCATCAGCGGTTCGCAACTCAGTGAATTGTGGGCTAACGCTGCCTACATTAGGTGAAGTCACAGCTAACATCTTCAATATGTTGGCGCCTTTAGGTAGCACAAAACGACGAATCAAGTGCTGCCAGGTCTCAAAGGAAGGGTTATATTCACGCACTCATGCAGCTTCAAACATTTGTCCCGGTGGCACTTCTCAACCACGAGCTTGCAAAAACGTCCCGGCGAGGTCTACCCAAGTCACGATTCATGCGCCCGTATATCACGCGTCCGGCCGAGGGATGAAACTCTGCCACAAATGGCGCCGATTTAGCCTGTGAACGCTGCCCACTCATGTGTTGTAACACTGTCGGCCTGTATCCAGGCCAATATAGGCACGCGAATTCCTATAACCAGTTTACACTGCATGAGCCTGACTAGCAACAGCTGTACCTCACCAGTGCCTGCACGGGCTGAAAGCGATCGACGATATCGTGAGTGACTGATCACATTTTTACATGACCGCAGCACGCCGGTCCCAGATAACTCATTACAAACTGCCCCATAAGTTTGGTCGGCACCTGTGCCGCGCCCCCACGAGCCGTCGGTGGCGCCTCCCACGGCCGGACCGCCAGGGCCCAGATCGTATCAGTCCCCGCCGCCGACAGCTTCGGCACCGCCAGAGCCGCACCCAGCACGACCTCGGCCGCAGGGGGCCATCCGCAGCGCCTTCCCACCCTCCCCCGTCACCACCAGACCCCCACCTTTCCCAGGCGCTCGCCCGGCGCCGGTACCCTCCCCACCAGCGACCCGACTGTCCTCGACCGACAGCCGCCGGTCCGGTCCGGTCCGGTCCGGTCCGGTCCGGTCCGGTCCGGTCCGGTCCGGTTCGGTTCGGTTCGGTTCGGTCCGGTCCGGTCCGGTCCAGTGCGGAAGGCACCGGCGCGTGGCGGCGTGCTCGGTCGGCGAGTAGTTCCGCTGCAGTTCCTCGCCGCCAGCGCACACGCGTCCTGCCCGTGCATCACGCGGCGATAAAACGCTGCCAGTAAGGCCGGCGGCGCTGCCGGCGGCGCTACCGGCGGCTGGCGCGGCGGTGGGTAGCCGTGCCACGCGCCGCAGTGCCGCGAGCCGGGGCCGGTGGCGCACGAATGCCGACGAAGGCGCTGTACGGCCCGGTCGCTAGTGCCAAACCGCAGGCGTGGACAACAAAGAAAGTGGCCGAAGTGGGTGCCGACAAAGCGTGCTTTTTCCAGGTGCATTGCGGTTTTCAATAATCTTTTCCCACCATGGCCGTCTTACTGAGTCACCCGTCTGAACGGCCCGCTGACTCACCTACCAGCTAGAGTAACGCAACGCATCACCTGCCCAGCAGAGCTGAACCACGAATCGCCCGCTGAGCGCGGCGCCATGCACTTCGCCGCTCCTGTCACGTGAGGCATCACACACTTCTCATCATGTGACAGACAGAGCACCACACTTCCGCTCACCTGTCAGGTAGAGTACCACGCTGACGGCTCACCTGTCAGGTAGAGTACCACACTGACGGCTCACCTGTCAGGTAGAGTACCACGCTGACGGCTCACCTGTCAGGTAGAGTACCACGCTGACGGCTCACCTGTCAGGTAGAGTACCACGCTGACGGCTCACCGCTCACCTGTCAGGTAGAGTACCACACTGACGGCTCACCTGTCAGATAGAGTACCACGCTGACGGCTCACCGCTCACCTGTCAGGTAGAGTACCACGCTGACGGCTCACCTGTCAGGTAGAGTACCACGCTGACGGCTCACCTGTCAGGTAGAGTACCACGCTGACGGCGCCGATAAGCAGCCCGATGCAGAAGAGCAGCAGGCAGAGCAGCAGGCCGGAGCGGCGCCGGCCCCCGCCCTGGTCCTGCAGCTTCCTCCACACCGCCGCCATCGGACTCTGCTTCAGCCGGAAGGCCACCTCCTTGCCGCAGCCGGCGTGCGGCAGCTTCTCGGCGCCGTGCACGCCGGGGATGTAGTGGGCGCCGAGCGCGGCCGGCGGCAGGTACCGACCCGCGGCCGGGCCGAGCGAGCCGCCGCCGCCCGGCGGCAGGTACCGGCCGTGCATCGTCGACGTGCCCATGGTGGGGATGCCGCTCGAGATGGACGGGATGCCGCGTTTGCCGACCAGCGGCGCCGCCGGCGCCGGCCGCGCCTCGAAGCTGTCGTTGGAGATGTAGCTGGACTCGCAGCTGGCGTCGGCGCTGCCGGTGCCGGCCGATGCGGCCGAGGCGGGCGTGGCGATCGACGAGCGCGGGGTGGCGGCCGGGCCGCGCGCGCCTCGAAACACGTTGCCGTGGTCGAGGCTACGCTCTCGCGGCCGGCCGTGCGTCGGATACTGGTACACGTGCTCGGGTGGTGGCCGCTGGCCCCCGAGGCCCTGCACGTGCAGCGCGGAGGCGCGCAGCGTGCCGCGGCCGGTCGGCACGGCGTCCGAGGGCAGGGGGTACTGGGAGCGGCCGCCAGGGGGCGCCGCCGCGCCGCCCGGCGCCGCCGGGTACGGCGTCTGGGGTTCGGCTCTGCTCAGCGGGGTCGAGGTCAGCTGCGGGTACAGCGTCAGCCGGTCGTCCGACCACTCGGTTGGGTGCACGTACGCCATGTTATCCACCTGTGAACGGAGAGGCGCGTCAGATTGGGATGCGGTCCAAACCCCGCGGAATGCACCGATACGAACCATGTATGAAGCCGTGGCATGCAAGTAAATCAATCCGCCAGCTGACGTCGAGACTACGATCTAAGACCAGGACGTACTAAGCCGGTCGGCTGCGGCGCATCGTTTCTCAGCCAGGGGTCGTGACACTCTGTGCTACGGGCCAGACGCAAGCGAAAACTGGGCTCTGAGACACACGGACACGCGGATCTTGCGCCGCTCAAGACGCCAAATTTCATTCAACTTCGGACGGAAATCCGGCGCCGGCGGGCCGTAGCGGGCCGACGCCTATCGCGTGACCTGGTGCAGGTGCAGGGCCGGCCGCTCAGTGCGGTTGGCGGGGCGGCCGGGCCGCGCGCGACGCTCGGTCGTGTCAGACCAGGCCGCCGGGCTGCCAGATAAGGCCGGCGCCCATTGTCCGCAGCGCGGGCGGCGTCAAGATGTTGTCACCGCCGGCGCCGCAGCGGAAGGGTCGGCCCAGGTCGCCGCTCCCGCCCGTTAGACGTCCGGCGCTTTCCTGGCGAGCGGAAATATTCGCGGCGCAGGTGGCCATGCGCTGCGCCGCACGTATGCACGTGGCGACCCTCGAAGGGAGTGAACTTGCGTGGGCGGCCGTGAGCCAAGACACAGGGAAGGCCGCCGTTTTTCATGACGACTGGCGTCACGGAAAGAGCTGGCTTCAAAGCTGGTTTGGGCCTTTGCCGCTCTGTGTGACGTCACCACGCGCCTGCGAGAGACCGCGTGACACACGCCGCCCGCCTCGCAGTCTTCCAACGGCGGCGATATAGGAAGGGGGGGGGGGGCGGGGTCCCCGGCACACCCACACCCGGCACACTGACGCCAGGACTGTCTCGAGCAATCGTTCCGATCTAGTGCAGAGACGTCATGTTCCAGGCTGTTCACACGGCTGCAGGTCGCACGGCGGCTGCAGGGTTTCCTTCGTTGAGATGCTATCGCTGCCGCCGTTTTTTGGCTTTCCGGCGCGGCTGAGATAGACAAGGTTACAGCGGAGCCCAAACACGAGACTCGGTTAGATTGCGCCGCTTTGCTGGCGACTGCAAACGGCCCAGACGACGTTTGCGGTGCTTTTGCGGCTGTTAAGTTCTGATTCCAGGCAAAAGTCGAAGGTGGAGAGATGTTTGGCATCCAGGACAGAGACCTTGGAAATGTGACAATGGTTCTCTGTTCCTATGCAATCTCAGTACCCCAGGAAGCCTAGAAAAGCGGCATCCGAATGACTTAGGCTTCAGCCTTGAAGTCTGGATGACTGGGACTCCACCAGCCAATGCGCGACGTAAGCCCAAATCGAAGAGAATCTCGCGGCAGCACCGATCGACAAAGCATCGACCGCGTGGGTCCCACTAAGCCTGTGACGCTGCCACGGCCATTAACACGTGACTTCTGCAGCGTCCGTGTGATAGGGTCGGCTCTGTGAATCGACCGCCCCCGGCGGTGGCCGTGACCCCAGGGGCGGTGCGTCGCCCCCCCTTCTCCTCGCACCGTGTGACATACCGGATACGGGCGTCTCCTGCTGGCGGCAGCCGCCCGCCGGCCCGCCGCACCCTCTCTATTTATGGCGCTTCAATCCACCCCTCTGACGCCAGGGCCGGACCGGCTCCACCCTCGTGCGCAGCTGGGGCTCGTCTGGCAAAGCAGCCTTTCTTCGGAGGTATTTCCAGCCTTCAATCCGTCCGCCACAGCCGGTCAGCTTCATTAGGGAGGTGCGTGGGACAGGAGCCGCCAGGGGACGGCAGCGGAACCCGTCCCTTAAACGCTTCATGAACATTATCTCCAGTGTGCTCAACGTGATCTTTACTCCGAGGAATACATGACAAAATGCTAAGCATGATAATGCACATGGTGCGATTCAGATAAATGTTTGGGTAGTAATACATCTTAATATAGGTAACTGGCTGGTGATGTATGATTATGCAGTGTCCAGGAATGCAAGACGTCGGTCATTCGTTGCACTCGATGTCCCCCAGGCCGTGACGGTCGTCTGGCCGGCTCCCGAGCGGATACCGGGCCCATTCGCCGGTCGCGTGGCAGCCACGAGTTGAGGATGATTTGATTGTGGTCGATTGGATGTAACGGCCGTGACGACTTCCTTTTCAGATAAAGTCACAAGCGAAAAACCGCAAGACGCAGTTTTCGAAAGTAGAAAGCGGCAGCGCCCTCTGTTCCTGCTGGCCTTTCCCATTTCAAGGTGCTTTATGGGGAGCCGCTACACAGCTGGAACCAGCGCCATGGACCAGCACGCCGGGAAGCGCGCTGACGTGTGACTGCCACAAAAACAACACTACATACCAAACGGTAAGCAGCCCAGCATTCGCAAATGGCTTCGATCGTTGTATGTGGCCCTGGGACTTACATCATATATTCGACCACGTGCGTGGGCCGTGGCCCGGACGGAGCCAGTCTGAAGTGCAGTACATGGCAGCTTAACATGAGCGCAGGCGCACGAGTCGTGCCTCCGGCCGTCGCCGGCGCTCCACTGGAGCGTGTCCGTCGCCGGCCCAGACCGGGCCGGCGCCGCCTGCTCCGCGGCCGCCGTCTGTCGCCCGTCCGGCACGGCATGGCACGGCACGGCACGGCACGTCAACGCACTCGCGGGCCAGCTTTTTGTGTCGCGCCTGTCGCGAGCGCGCCGCACCGGCTCCAAACTGGGCCAGCTCGCCCGCGGCGCGGCCGCCGCCGGCGCGCCATTACCGGCGCGGCCGCGCCAGTTTCGCCGCGGCCGCGCCGATCGCCGCCCGTGAACGGGCCGGCCCAGTTCTCAGGGTAACGCCGCCGCCCGGCGGTCGGCCTCACTCTGGCAGCCAGACGCCCGCAGAGAGTTGGGCTGCCGATAATGGCGTGTCCATGAGACGAGAAACTGGGCGACGCTCGTGATTAATGAACGAGTTGGAAGAAGGAACGCGTAGCGCAAAACCGGCGCGGTGAGACAGAACCGACCCGCGGATATCGCTGAGCTGTTGCTGGATCATGACAGCCTCGGAGGAGACCAATGCTCACATGGCACAGCATAGTGTGTCCCATTACACTGAGCCCGCAAGTTCAGACCAGGATCAATCCTTCCCTCCACGCATCCGAGTTGGATCGTGTGGCGCTGACGGCTGCAGGGGGCGCCCCGCCGCACGTCCGGTCCGGCGTGCCGCGTCCTCCGCCGGCACGTCCGGACGCGAAGGACCGTGACTCAGCAGGGTCGACCTTGCGGGGACGCCCCACGGCCGAGCGCGCCACGTACGCCGCGCCGCCGCGTGCGGTGCGCCGGCGCCGCCGCGCGACACTCACACTGCCGGATTGTGCGTTCCGGCCCGGCACTACGCACCGGGGCAACCCGCGACCGGAAGCCGGCAACTTCCGGCTGGGCGGTGGTGCGGCGGGGCGGCGGCCACGGCGTGCACAGCCAGCACGCCGCGGCCGCTCACCGTTACCCCGCCCGCGCCGCCGCCGTCGCCGCCGCACAGCCTCGCGTGTCCGCCCTCACGGCGGCGCGCGGCCACGGCGTCGGTTCCGCTCCCACGGGCACGGGCGACGCCGCCGTGCAACGCCGTGACGTCAGGGGCCGGCCGTGTGACGTCACTCAGAGGACGCCGGTCGGGGTCGCCAGGGGTCAGGAATGTACGGCGGAGGTCGGCCTGCTCAGCAACAAGGTCGCGTCGTAACCTGACCAGCTGGAGAGCGGAGCGGACCGGGCTGGCTGGGCGATGTACCCTCATCGTGGACAGGTGCAAATGTTTATGGAAATCAGCACCTTCGAAAGCAGCAAGACCATTTAGGTCAACATGAATTTGCCACAGACGCTGCGACACGTTATCTGCAGTAGCAATTAAACGCCGGGGTGTGCACAGGATTTCTTAATGACACCGGGAGACGTCTCAACTTTTTCACTCGAAAACATATGGCGCGCAGCGGTGTCCGAAATTTCTTTCATGGAACATAACATCATCGCCTGTTCGTGCCACTTATGAGTGCAAATCTTTTCTGTTTGCTGTCGACATTTAATCACATGAATATCAATGCTCGTGAAAACTTGATAAGGGGACGAGAATGTTCTCGCTTTGCTTTCCCCGCCCCCCTAATTCAATAAGCCAATCGACGCACACCGCCAACCGGCCCACGCCTTAAGATATTGGTCACTTGTAAACGAGGGTATGCATGGAGAAGTACGTGATTTTCAAGCACGACCATAAAATTTATCAGCTGACATGTGGGATGGCCTTTGAACATCGTGTGTGATTACTGACGGAAAATCCACAACGGTTTTACCTGTGGGACGTGGGCATCGCGAAACGATGACTGGGAGGAAGGAATCCTTCAACGAAAACCACACCGCAAACCACGCAACGACATTACAGACTACAACCCAAGCACGGTTGTGAGCCAGCGTAAGAAACCATCGTCAATTGCGCTTGCGGTGAAACCCCCTCCATTCGGCTCTGCTTAACCAGTGACCGAACTCAGAAAACACTGCCTGTTGCCTCCCTTGAGCGGCGCCGTACTACACGCCCGGCTGCAGCCGGCCATTACGACAGTCCCGTCACGGACGTTCGCGTCGGGGCGCTGCCCGCTGGGTAATGGCTGAACGGACTGCAACAAACAGCACGCGGTGCAACACCACCGCCGGCAGCAGTCAGGCCGCGCACACCGCCGCGCCGTCCGCGCCGCGGCGGCGGGTATCTGCTACACCGCCCTGCGGGCATCTGATCTGCTACACCGCCCGGCGGGCATCTGATATGCTTCATCGCCCGCCGCCGGTCGATCGGCGTATAGCTGCTACACCGCCCTGCGGGCATCTGAGTTGCTACACCACCCGCCGCTGGTCGATCGGCGTATAGCTGCTACACCGCCCGCCGCTGGTCGGCCGACGGGTATCTGCTACACCGCCCGTCGGTCGGCCGACGGGCATCTGCACCGCCCGCCGCCGGTCGACTGGCCGGCTGGGCTGCAGGCGTGAGCTGGTAGGCGTTCGGGGTAAACGGCTGCTGTATTGTCTGGTCATACAATGCTGTAGCGTAGCCGCAGACCATCCGAAACCCGAGAGGTGTTCATAGAAGCGCCCCTCAGGGCGTGAATCAGGGTAACGTTTTGCTAACGGCCACGCTCATGTCGTACTCGCCTCCAACGAGTCCTCTCAAGACGTGCCAGCTCACTCATCCCACCAGTGCGATCTGCTGGGACCAATCAGTTCATTGTCTACCGTCGGGACTCCACCCCCCCCCCTTACCGTGTGCTTCCGAGAGAATTTCTCAGAGCAGCTACGGCTTGGCCTCCCAGCTTGGAAACCTCCTCCAGCAGAGGCCTGCTTCCGCCCTCCGAAGAGTACCACAGCACACGGCGCGTCCGTGCGGGACACACGCAGTCCAGCCCCCTCCCCAGCCGGACTGGGCTGAGCCCACTTACCATGTAGCGCTCCATGCATGCTGGCTCTCAGCACCTCTGGTCCGGAGCCGGAAGTCTCTGCGGCCGGGAGGCGCCGGCAGCGGTCGCTCGCTCGCGCGTGTCTCAGCTGGCAGCGCCGCGGCGCGCACCCCTGTCTCGGCCGGCTCGCGCGGCTGACTGGGCCGCCCGGCTTCCGGCGCCGGCTCCGGCCCGGCCCGCCCGGCCGCCGGAAGCTGCGGGGGAGGGCGGCGGAGGCGCCGGCAGCCGCTCCCCGCCCGGCCTTTTTGCGACCGCGCCGTCCCTCAATTCAATGCTGGTGTGACCGCGCTGGGCAAAACTGAGCAGGTGCCATAGGGGAGGACTCGACGCCGTTTGGCGGTCAGCGCCGCAGGGCCAGCCGTACGGCGCCGCTATCGAGGCACCACTCGCCAACAGAGGTCATCTGCCCGCTCCTCTCGCCTCGGGGATTGCTCGTGTATTCCGCGGGACGTTTATCATTATTCCATTTGGCGGGCGCAATCAAATGGTGATCGCAGATTTCTAACATAACGTTTGTATTTCCTATAATGTTCGATCCCTTGCTCAGCACGTGTTTTTTTTTTTTTGGTCTCGTATGTGCGAGTCGGCTGCAGTTTTGCCTGAACATCTAGCTGGGCACACGCTTAGGAACAAAATTCCGTACAATGATTTGAAGCGGCTCATAACGCTGAACGACGAGAGATGACGACGGGCAATCTGTTAACGATCATTGGGCAATTGATGCAAGTGTATCATGCCTCCAGGCTAGCTCCAACTTTGGTGCTGGGCTTTGAGTAACAAATATTCTTAAAGTAGATATTTTTATCATATTTTCACTGAATGTAACATTGTCGTTGTAACGGCCTTGCTAGCCAAATCTGCATGTGTTATCGCCAGTTTGGCCTTAGCGGCATTGCACACTTACGCAACGTAGAGTCCGGTTAACTACGTACCGTCGGTTTCGCAAACACGTGATATTATTGGCCATGCTGTTAAGAGCGGCAAAGAACCGAGATACGTGTTTCCTGACTCGTAGAAGGAAGGCTGCCAGCAGTCGGCTCCGGGAAAACACAACCGTCCTGAATTATGGCACTTGCATTGTCTGTTACGAATCACTTGTCTAAATGCCTAGACGGATGATAATCAGCGGTCACGAAAAATTATGAAATAGAGAAATCATGAATGCGTGGACTAGATAGTAACAAAGCCCCTGGTTTTCGTAATGCGCAACAAGGCGTGCAAATTAGATCGCACAACACAACGATTTATTCATCATTTATGATCAATGCACAATCAGCATGATTTCACAAGGCACACCTTTGTAAGGAGAATGAATGGCTGGGAATATAACGCGCTCCAAATGCCACGTCTTTTCCGGTACTGAGCTGCCTTCAATTTCATCCATTGAGGGAGGTCTCATGACCAGAAACTAAGAAACTCAAAGCAATAAAAAAGTGGCAGGCTATTTTTGTTCTGCTTCCACTTCCAAAGCCATCACACTGAGTTAATGTACTGTATGCATAGTTTCGGGGATAAGGACAGTTGACATTTGTGGTACCCTTTCCTCCTTCGTCCCACCTCCGCCATGTGCCCGGCATAACTCTACATTCCCCTCTGCCTTATCCCTCAAAACCTCCGCACCTGGTTCCGCTGTCACCGCGCTCGCCGCCGCAACATCGTGATTTGTCATCAGAAAATCACTGAAGAGGCGCGCCCAATTACAGCCGGCCGATAATTGCAGCTCTTCCCTTCCGGCGGTGGGAGGAAGACGGCGGCATTTAACTCGGCCTTCGCCTCGTCCGCCGGGACAGGTGGCGGCGGCGGCGGCCGGTCGGGCCGGCGAGCCGACGCGCACCTGGCCGCGGCTGCTGGCTGCTGATTGGTTGAGCGGCCGTCCCGGATGGCCTATCACGGGTGGTGAGCCGAGACGGGTCGGCGGCGGCGCGGGTCGCTCTTCCGCCGGCGTGAGAGACGTGTTCGGTCACGGCAGACCGCCCTGACTGTTCTGCCGCGACTGCCCTGGCACTGGGACCGGTAGACTGGTCTCGGGCGGAGGTGGAAACACTGATCGGGCCCGGGGTCCGAAGACTGCTCTGAGATTGGGGACAGAAACTGGTGTGAGACTGATGGCGACAGACTGGTCTCGAACCGAGACCGAGAGACTGGTCTGAGACTGAGACCGACCAGACTGGTCTGAGACTGGGACTGAGAGACTGGTCAGGGACTGAGATCGAGAGACTGGTCTGGAGCTGAGGTCGAGAGACTGACCTGGGACTGGAGTCGACTGACAGGCATGAACCTGAGTCAAGAGACTGCACTGGGACTAAGACCGTCAGACTGATCTGGGACTGAGGCTGATAAACTGCTTTGGGACTGTGGCCGCAAACTTCTCGGGACTGGAACGAACGACTGATCGGGGATTGGAGCAGACAAATTGCTTTAGGATTGGGACCGACAAACTGCTCCGGGTCTGAGGATCAGATTTCTATGAAATTGCGACGCTGGGGCCGAATAACTCCAGGTCTGCAGTTGAAGGGCATTGCCGAAAGTGAAGAACTGGTTTAACAATGTTGTGTAAAATCGAAAACCGTTGTGAAATTAATACACAGCTTTGGACTTGGGAGACGGCCTTGGAATTCTTACAGTCTCTGCCCATGTCAAAGAAGGATGTGACCGAGAGCCGTCCTGTGCCCTGGAGACTATTCTGCAAACAGAATGAGACGTTGCTCGCGCCTGGTGAAGGATAACATGCCCTCGGTCGGCCAAAGAAGACTAAAATGGTGAAACTGACCGGATACTGGGCCGGAAGACTAAACTGCGGGTAAAGTCTGAGTGCTCCGTGACTCAGAGGTCGATCTGCCCTGTGCTCTGCAGACTGGAGCACCCACCCAACCCGGCAGACTGAGTCAAGTCACCCACTGATCCCCGGTAGACCGGACAGACCACCCACTCATCCCCGGCAGACTAAGTCAGACCACCCACTGATTCGCGGCAGACCGGAACGGACCACTCACTCATCCCGGCAGACTGAGTCAGACCACCCACTGATCCCCGACAGACTGAGGCAGACCACCCACTGATCCCCGACAGACTGAGGCAGACCACCCACTCATCCCGGCAAAGTGAGCCAGACCACCCACTCATCCCGGCAGACTGAGTCAGACCACCCACTGATTCCCGGCAGACCGGGACAGACCACCCACTCATCCCCGGCAGACCGGGACAGACCACCCTCTCATCCCGGCAGACTGACTCAGACCACTCACTCATCCCCGACAGACTGAGGCAGACCACCCACTTGGTCACGGCAGAAGGAGGCGGACAGCGGCGACGGGGGAAGCGGACGGCGTCTAGCGGCTCCGTCGGACCGCGGCGGGCCTGGCTGGGCCGCCACCATCCGTGGCCACCGTGACCGAGTGCCGTGAGCTGAGTGTGCGGACTGTGCAGTCGGTCGGCCGGGCTGCCAGTCCCCGCTCGCCAGGCTTCTGAATGGGGTCTGAGAAGAAACGCTGTCTGCACCTCTACTGGTACTTAAAAGCCAGCACACAAGATAAACAGAAGCTTCATTTTAGTCCCTTAGTGAAACAATACCAGGAGGGAAGTTTCGATGATGTTTATAGTGGGAGATTAGTGGCAGTCAGCGTACATCGTGCGTACTAAGGAGCCTCGCATGTTCCGTCAGCGTCTTTAAAAGCCCCGTCGTGACGGCCCGCGGAAAAGGGGATCAGTCAGAAGAACGGCTGTATCGCGGCCAGCTCGCCCCGCCCCACATCCCACCTGACAGCCACGAGAGGTCGCAGAGGGTCGCAGTGGGCACCACGCCCTGCCGCACGGGGGTCCTGCTGGCGTTTGTGTAGGCGAGGCAGCAGCAGCGGCTTGAAGTCTCGCCTAACCAGTGATGTGACGTGTCGAACCTTGCGAAGTAGTGAAGGTCTCGAGGATCCAGAGCACCGAACGAAGCAGGCGATGGGGCGAATGATGGGAAATATCTGAATTTCCTCAGGGACGTTTTCACGCATTTATGATACACGCCAATAGGGCTGATTTAGGATCCTAGCTGATTTAAGATCCAAAGGAGTGTTCCACATTTGTGTTGGGTTTTGAACTGAGGTATCCATTTTGAGGATCATTCAGCGTGGTTCACAGCCATGACATTTTAGACTTCAAACCGCGCTGTTTCTGAGCTTGACGTCCGCGAACTTGCGCAGGCTATTTTGTGCAGCCAATTTCAGTGTCACCCAAACATGTATGATACCATAGAAGCGTCACGCGAATACCGCCACCTCATTGGCCATGTAGTGCTCAAGGTCAAGAAATTGTGACCATCGAATTAGTCGTGTCTGGCGTACATTAGCACAATTTGTGGCATCAGTGGCGTAAGTTGGCCATTGTGTGTGATTGGGACCTTACGACGCACTCAGCTGCTGAGGCTATATGGCGTCGCCCGCCTCTCATCCTGGCAGGAAGGGTGGGCACCGCGGGGAATCGAACCCCGTACCTCTGGTTTCTCAGACGCGCAGTAGCCAACGCAGACGCGCTAACCACTACACTACCGGCACCCCTTAAGTAAGCCGGCCATTAACTAATTTAATGCACTGAGTGCAAGTTTTGAACACAAACCACGTTTTATGCTAAATGATACAGAAATTTGTTGGTACGAGTTGCGGCGGAAATAAAGACTGGAAATCGGATAACTTAAGAACAGCGCCATAACCGAGTATGCGAGCAGGAGTAAACCATATAAAATCACGCACAAATGCACAAGAACGCCACAAGAAAGGACCGAATCACGAGCACATGACGAAATTTGGGTTCAGCAAACACGTACCTGAAAACATCCCCACCTTCCAAAAATTTAGAGCACGACAAATGAGTCAGCCCGTCCGCTACAGTGACAATACCGACACGGCCAGGCTGGAAGCGTCTCTGACGTCATAACGACGTTCCATTACCCAATCAAGCGAAGACGTATTAAGAATCATATTTACTAAATGGTAAGCTGCGTTGCCTGTGGTCTTCTTTTACGCTTCGAATAAACAACTTATTGCAAGTGATGTTATTTTATTGTATCAATTGCTTGTCGCGATATCTTCAAATGTGGAGCATACTCTTAGAGTGAGTTAACAGCAAAATGTTATCTTATGTAGGCGCTCACCGAGCAGTTGGTTTACGTGCAAACATCCTACCAGCGACCATGGCAGTGTGTCGTTCTGTTTGCCAAGCCGGATATAGTACCAGACTCATGCTCCTTCCGTGTTTTGTTTGCGAGGCAACGCGCTGATTGCCGCAGAGCTCCTGACCGAGCTTAGCAGAACCTAACGTCGACGGCTGACAGGCGTGTGGCCGAGCTCAGCAGGACCTAACGTCGACGGCTGACAGGCGTGTGGCCGAGCTCAGCGGGGCCTAACGTCGACGGCTGACAGGCGTGTGGCCGAGCTCAGCAGGGCCTAACGTCGACGGCTGACGGACGTGTGGTCGAGCTCAGCAGGGCTTAACGTCCACGGCTGACGGACGTGTGGTCGAGCTCAGCAGGGCCTAACGTCGACGGCTGGCGGATGTCTGGCTGAGCTGCTCGTCAGGTTCCAAGACGCACTCGCATTAATTTGGCTTTAAAACGATGGTCGAATAATCAGCTGAGCTGGTACTATTACTGGGGTCGTTTGGAAATGGGGCGCACGCAACAGCCTAAGCTTGGTGACGACCATCATCACAAAACCAACGTTACAGGGGAACAGGAACGTGTGCAGGATGTCTGCGCAGGCGCAACACAATTTCTGAAGGAAACGTCACACACCCTATCCACCACGAGAAGGCATGGAAAGGGGCTAAAATTTCCTGAAAGCATACAAAATAGAGTCAAAGATTCTGCAAGGGGATGCACTACGTTCTCCCATTCCCTTGAACACACCCATGTAGAGCAATGGAGCAGCATTAAACACGCTCATCACCCTTGAACGATACGTATGCCGTATCGTCAAATCGTTGGCTAAGTAAAAACATCTAGACTTCACTAACCGTTTAATCCATGACATAATTCCAGATTACATCGGTACAGTGCGGCTTTCAGTTTTTGTCTTGACTGATGCCTGGTGGTGCGTCCAAAAACATGTCAGCAGCAGACAGTGAAATCGGAATGGATGAAAGCTTTCGTTGGGGGGCTGGCTATTGGCTAATGCAATTTTAGGCCCAATGCAGTGATTGGGCATGCGCCGTCACCAGATCTTGACATCGTTGGGAATGTCGTGCACGCCGGTGAACAAACCGAAACACCTGTACAGAGTTGTGTCTTTTTCTTTGCGAACGCAGCCAGTGGGGCACCGTACCAGCGTCGGCGGTGGTAATGGCGTCCTTCCGTCGCGAAAAGCTGCCGGCGCCGGCCGCGCACCGAAAGTCTCTCACGGTGTGGCCGGAGAAACCGGACCAGCGTCAGCCAACCGCAAGATGTGGGCAACTGAGCCTTTCCGTGTCGAGACGCAGGAGCCCAGCGCAGGGACGCGCCGTGGCGCAACCAAAGCTCCAGTGACCGCCAGCCAGTCAGCCAGCCAAGCGGCTCGAGGCGCTGCTGGAAAATGCGGCTCGCCTCCGCGACGAGACACTTTTAGTGGCTGTTTAAAGGAAGCATCCCACTTTTTGTGCATTTCTTTTATTGTCACGTCAGACACGTACGATTTAATAAGAAAAGCTAGTTTTCTCAAAATAGTCCTGAACAACACATAAATTTTATTTGAAGTAGCTGACCCTGCGGGAGAATCTCATTCGACTCCCTGCTTCCCATTATGAAAGCAGTTCATTCCATTTGCCTTGCTTTTTCCAACGAGTGTTCCCTGTAATGTTTGGAACACACTAATGCGCCAAAGTGTTGTGTGATAAATGCTACGAAATCTCAAAACACTGCTTAGACAAAGGTATATGCGATCATGAAACTACAATCTCGCGAATTCGAAGAGACGTTGTCCTCTGGCTTTGATGTCTTCCCTGTGGTGCTCACCACAGTGACTCTTTTCCAGGCGCACTTTGACTTCGGAACCATGAGTATCACATGATCCATGTGACGCACTGGTTCCAGCTTTAACCAAACAACTTCTCGGTAACCGGTCCTCGCCCGCTGAACAAATCACAAACGCTTTTTATTCGGACAAGCAGAGGTACGCACGGTCGTTGTCATGACAACGGTGGTTGCGAATGTGGGGAAGAAGCCTAGTGCTGCAACAAAGCGTTGACAGCGTAATTTGGACTCGAAAACGATTAAAATTGACATTCTTAATATGTCTTGCCGGTGCTGCAGTGGCGCCACCTAATGCTATTGTTAGAGGAAGCTACTCTTGAAGTTTCATTGGAGCATGTTTTTGAAATATGCCCCAAAGTTAGGTCATTCCCTTCAATATTATCAAAAAGGACGTCACGGGCTGTCTCTATTCAGTTATGTCGACATATCATGCCTTGATACTGTCGGCTGTATCAGAAGATAACTTATAAATTCGTCACCTCTGCAAGCCAATGTCTAAAACAACAGCTTGGGTGCCTACAAACGGGCCGGCATCATCTATGTGTTGTCACCTTCGATGTGTACGATGTGGTCGGGCCCACGCGGGATGTCCTGTCTGGTTGTCTCAACTCATGCAGTGTAGTCCGACCGTCTGGCACGCGCCAACCACAGTCATGCCTCAGGTCAAAGCCGGCTACCATGCTACCGCCCGCCAATGCCGCGCACGGTTCACCTGTTTGGGCAATTGACTAATAATGCCCACCTCCGATTCATCAGCTGTACGTGACAGCTGCGCGTGACACAGCCATCAGGTATCCGGCACTGCCGGCCTGCCAGCCGCACCGTGGCGGATTTACCGGCAATGCCATCTGCTTGGGGCTGCCAATGTCGACCTTGGCGGGGGCGATGTACGCCCACGTGGTGAGTTTGCTGAATTTGTGTTCATATATTAACGGACTTATGCTATATGGATGACAAAATGCGAGGCACGGCGCGAGCCACCCATGTGAATACATGTCACGAGCCCTACGTAAGGCACACTAATGCGCAGCCAACTAACTGCAGTGGAAGGTGCCGGCGATTTAAGTCGAGCGACGATTTGCAAATAGAAACCGTTTTTAACACACGATCGCGCTCAGCCGAGCGCCTGACCAGTGTGTACATGCTGATATCTATAGATAATTTACCCGAAAAATGACCTGGTTGAACTGAACACTAGAAACGAAGGCTGAGTAATGTAGCTGTGGTCAAACGCTGCCTTACCAACACGGCTAGGCTGGTTGCTGACTTTAAGTTTTCAGCGGTCTTAAATGTTACCGTCCTCTCGGAAATGGTTGGTAACAACGTCTCGTGTTTCCCGAATCCGTGGTACGTGCCATGATTAACCACTATGCGCACAGTCACTCTCGAATTGCTAGAACCACTATAATGTTGAGTGCCGATGATGTTTGTGACAGTGAGCACCAGTTTTGGCGACCTTGTAGGCAGAAGAACATGACTTTTGGTCATTATTGCATATTATCATCGTAGGCATCATTGCAAGCATACAGAGCTGTTAGCAAACTAAAGAGATTCATTTAGACCAGTACCAAAATTTCTGAATATTCAATTGGGTGCTAAGAGCATGGGAGCAGTTGTAATGTCTCCAGTATTTCAGAAATTGGCTCGTTCGATATCGGTACCAATAGAGACAAGACAATACCTTGCAGATTGGCGCGGCTGTTCAGCAGAAACTCAGCCGGCTGTTAAGAAGGGCCCCCGCCGCTCTTTCACAAATGCGCGACGTGCATAGAAGGCGCCAGCGCTGTGTACACGATTATGCCGCGGAAATCAGGAAGTACACCACGCATGCGACGTACACTAAAAACACAGTTACACTGCTTAATCTCCCATTCGTCGCCCATCGTGCATTTTTCTTTATTTCAAAGCAGTAAGGCGCCCATGAATCGTTGGCGTGAGACGCACGATCTCCGCCGCCCACTGCAAAGCATGGCTCACCGCGCGTGACGCTCGGGGAGCTGAACCGAACGGCCTACCGTTAGCGGAGACCAGAGCACCCCACAATCACGCCCGGCTTGGAAACGCCAGCCCGCTCCGAGCTCTCGTGCTCAGAGCACCCCACAGTCACGCCCGGCTTAGAAACGCCAGCCCGTGCCGAGCTCTCGTGCTCAGAGCACTCCACAGTCACGCCCGGCTTAGAAACGCCAGCCCGTGCCGAGCTCTGGTGCCCAGAGCACTCCACAATCACGCCCGGCTTAGAAACGCCAGCCCGTGCCGAGCTCTGGTGCCCAGAGCACCCCACAGTCACGCCCGGCTTGGAAACGCCAGCCCGTGCCGAGCTCTGGTGCCCAGAGCACTCCACAATCACGCCCGGCTTAGAAACGCCAGCCCGTGCCGAGCTCTCGTGCCCAGCCGGCCCTATTAATGCGCCGATTGGACACGGTACACACCGCGCCCAGGCGGCTGCTGGCTACACATCCGGCGTCCCCCCCCCCTCTCTTCGGCGGGGGGGAGGGGGGAACGCTCGGGCGGCGCGGGGTCGCACTTCCGGCGGGCGCAGGTGCACCGCCGGCGCGCGCCCGGCGCGGCCCGCCAGCCGGCCGTCTCAGTAGGCTGAACTAATCGCACGAGGCGCCAGGCGCGCGTGCCACGCGGGCAGCTCGGGCAGCGGGTCCCGAGCTGGGCGGGCCCAAGTGTCGGCGCCGGGCGGGGGCCGGGCTGGAGAAGGCTCGGGCAGCGCTAGGCCAGGCCAGACTGACGAGACTCTGGGCAGAGGCAGGATAGGGTCAGTTTGTGGTAGGGCTGGACAGCGGTGGACGGGGCCAGCTATCCTGAGCATGGACACGGCGAGGTCAGCAGAGGATGGAAAGGTCTCGAGACTGGAAGACGTGCCGGAGACACTGACGTCAAAAAAGCGACGAGAGGGCTTTACACTGATAACGTGCTAAGTTAGTAGTCGTGTGAGGGACTGGAAAGGACAGAAGCAGGATCCGGACGTGGGCGTACAGGACCAAGCCTGGAACAAAAAGGTTCCTCAAAAGGCAGGCCGGAGCAGGAAGGACGTGGCAGAACAGTGCTAATGATACCCGGAGATGAAATCCGTTCGTCTAGAGTGTACGACCGACAGCACTGCTGTCGCGTACATGGCCAACACTCCGCCCTGCCCGTCGAGGTTCGCGTGCGGCCGCGGAGAGATTGTGAGCTGATATCAAGCAGTATGGAAGTCTTCTCATTAACGTTGAAAATTAAACATTCCAGGAAAAGTACGTGTTCACACCACCCTGGTCGATCAAACCCTGTGATTCGGCGTGCAAGTCAGCGTGCCGTTTGCTATTGCTAACCTCCAACACTGGTAGGCAGGGTGACAGCTGGCCAGAGCTTTAGTCGCGACAATTTTTAATCTCACGTGTCGGTTTGGCTGCAACATCCCCGTAAAAGCAATGCACGCATTCGGCATGAATGTCAGCCAAAGCTCTCGGCGTGGATGATATATGACCGATGTTAGCATCGGCCGACGTTTAACAGTAAATGCCAACATCCCTTATTACCAGAGTGCGGACCCGCTAGGCTAATCCATACCAAGCGGTGCAAACGAGACGCCACGCCCCGGCGTCGGTTCGTGCGTACACAGCGTCGGTTCTCGGGAGAGGCATTACCGAGGGCCGGACTGTGGCTTGGACCACGTCGCACTCGATAAATCAATACGTACGCGCGTGCGGCGGGCGGCGGCGGGGCGGGGCGAGCCTGTCGTCGTATCCCATAAGAAATGTATGACTGTTTGTGCCGAGGGCCACAGAGCCGCCGATTGGCAGCCTGAAATGTAGCCGTTTCACGGACACGTGGCGGGGCTGAGGGCACCCGATCGACGTGGGTGGCTTTGCGAGGGCAGAAAGATCGTGGGGCTCTTTGGAACAGTCTATAGTGGTATTCTCCAAGCTGAGATGTCCACGCATCATTCTAGATGCAGCATGGTGATTGCGAAGGCATTAACCCATGTTTTTAAGCACACGTCCTTCATCGTTAGCAATCACCTCGGAATGACGTCTGGTGTCGCTGGGCGAGAGTTGGCCGTGCCCTTCTGCCCGGAGCGGTGGAGAATGTGGCGTGGCGCCGGGGCCCCCGCGCCGCGAGCAGTCCAGTTGCAGGGGTTATCGGAACGGGTGAGAACAGAACACGTGAACCGTGCCAGGGCTACTTTGCGGGATGCACAAGGCCCTGCACCGTAGGAGACAGGCGGGACGTACACACGCATCCAGGAACAGCGAACGGGACTGTGCCCACTAACCAGCAACTGCGGATGGAAAGCCTGGACCCCAGCGTGTCAAGCGTTTTCCACGCGCGTGTGCCTTTTAGCGGTCCCGATTTCCACACAGCGAGAAACGGAGTGAAATGCTCGTGGGAAACTTACGGTCCGTGGTGGGACAAGTCTGCCAAGCCTGGCGCTGCGCACGCGGTCTGACAGTGCGGGCACGGCACTGCACCAAGGGGGCTCCGGGCAGGCCGGGCAGGGCACGACACCAAGGGGCTCTGGGCAGCCCGGGCAGGGCACTACATCAAGAGGGCTGGGGCCAGACCGGCCCCGGCCAATGGGCACTGCAGATAAGCCATGACCGCGCATGGATTCGAACAAGTGGGTCCTCAAAAAAGTGTGTTAGGAACACGGCGAATATTTGAGCAGCCCATTCAAGTTATGCTTGTTTGCGGTTTGCAAGCCAAACATCCAGATCGTATGTTTCAGCCTCCCATGTAACCAAGTCAACTACGGCCGTGACGAGCCTATAGAGAGACACCTGTGCAAGCATCCTCGACACGGCAGGGCTTCTCTCGTGCTGGGTAGCCTACCACCGAGCCACGTACGCTTGGTCGTCTATGACCGTGAGACATTCCAGCTAGGGGTCTGCGAGTATACCGGCATGTCCAAGAAATTTAGGGGGATTGGAAGCAGCCGGAACAACGCCACTTTATCGGTATTGCTAGAGCACAAATTTAACGCCTATTCTTTAAGGCTCGCACCGAGTTCCTGTAACCACGAGTTCCTCAGTTCCCATCGATTTCAATTTCCCGTAGTACCTGCTAGGTTAGTGTGCAAACGTGACTCAATCTATGCGAATGACAACAGCATAATAATCGGGGGTGGGGGGAATGGCGTATTGCCCTGCTCCCATTTTTCGTCAAACTTGACAATAGCGCCTTTAAAATGCAGGGAACGAGCTAATTTTAAAAACGGCGTTCTCACCGTTCCACGTTCCGGGCATACTTCACCCAACGGTCTCGCTTGAAAGTTAAACACTGCCTCCGATTTTCAGTTGAAAGCAAATATGCTCCCCGGACTAGCCAGCCGGCGTGAGTGACAGAAACGATGATTAAAGATCTGTCACTATGCTTCTCACCCGGTACTCTTTTCTCCAGCCCTTACTGGCTGTCAATGCATTTGGAATGCCGCACTGAAACCAAGTTTTTGTATCCATGGTAACGGGGCGTGCCGCCGCTGCGAGCCGTGGCGCTCGGCCGCTCTGGACGGCTGTGGACCCACCTCTCCGGTCAGCCGGTGCTGGGAGTCGGCCAGTCTCCAGTCAAGCGGGCCGACGCCGCTGCTCATGGTGGACGATAGGTCACTCTCCTCCTGCGCCGCCCCGCTGCCCAGCCTGCTCTGCCAGCGGCGCGACCGCTCCAGCTCACGCGTCGACCGCTGGCGAGACCTGGCTCGAGACGCGTCGTAAGTGCCCGGCGCGAAGTGGCGGCTCTGCACGGGCACGTGCTGAGGGCGCAGCTCGAACGCGTGCTCGTAATCGCCGCCGCCGCCGCCGCCGAAGCCCAGGAAGGGGATACGCCGGTCGGCCATGGTGGCGTCTGGGCCGATGTGTGCCGCGCGTGGCGGTCGTCCGGCGCTCGTGCGCTCACTGCGGCGGCGCGGCTGACGACCGAGTGGCGCGCGCCGACGGCCCACCTGCGGCGCATGAGCGCACTGGCGCGGCCTGCCACGTGCCGGCCTCCCCTCCTCTTCCCGGCCCAGCCGACGAGGCGGCGGCAGGGTCAGAGCGTCACCTGCCGCTGCTGGGGGAAGGGGAGGGGAAGGGGGGGGGGAGCCGGCTGAGACGTGTGACGGACGGGCGGCCCGCAGAAAACTGCGCTACGTGACCGCTCGGACCACGGCACGGCACAACCGTGAGGTGAGACGTAGACGGAGTTAGTGGGATGGGCAAATTACAGAGCAATTTATGTAACGTCTAGTTAGTTAACAACATTATCGAACCTTGTGAAATCGGTAAAACTGCCGCAACACCTGACGTGCAAAAAAAACGCGTTGGAGCAAACCATGAGCTGATTTTACCCAGGGCGTTGACTGAGCATGAGCTGACTTTACCCAGGGTGTTGACTGAGCATGAGCTGACTTTGCCCAGGGAGTTGACAAGTGTTGGGAGGACGGTGAAAGGAAGTCTTATTTTTAGAGGCTGCCACAGAGAAAATCTACCCTAGTTGTGTAGGCATAGCGATCACTATATGTACAGGATGAAAGAACTATCCTGATTTCACTTAACCATAGCAAAGAAGTGACAACTCACGCTGCCAAATACTGATGCAAAATATTTATCAAGCCATGGATATTTGCGCCATACATTACTCATACCTTGTCACCTCTCAGGGAACTATCAATAACAGGTGCCCCATTTGACCCAGTTTGTGTGTGAGGCCGTGATTTTACTCGCCACCTGGTACTTCCGCATACCGAGGTACCGGTAATTGTTTACTGTGTCCTTGGAACCATTTGCACCTTTTGAAGATGGGCCCTTAAGCCACTGGAGCTCATGGTGCACCACGCTATCACCATCGGCCAGTACAGTGGGTCTCCCTAAACGGTGCCTGACAGCCTAGCCTTCTAAGCCCCCAAATCAGACAGCTTCGGGATCTTACCTCAATCATTGAAATCCCCCATTCAGGCGGAAAGAAGCCTCGTCATTAAATCACTTTAGAAATGCAGGATTAATTTCAGCCTTCGTGTTCAGCAAGATGGCTAATGTCGCTCACTGCTGTATCCGTGCTTACCAGATTCTGGTTGATGACCGCTTCCCGGGGAAATGATTTTACGTCATTTTTCAGGATATGCCGCAAGGTTCAGTGATCGGCGCTGACATCGCGCACGATCTTTGGGACGTATTTTGCGGGGTCTTCGGTGATACCCTTAACCCATGAGATGCCATCTGCCGTTCTTTTGTATTCCATCCACCCATTTCGTCCATTAGTTGGGTTTAGCACAGACCCGTCTCTCAGGAGCTTCCTCTGCAGGGACTAAATCGCTTTCCCACGAGAAGCGTACCGGACTTTGAAGTGGACTATGGACCTGCTTGTGCCCTACGACGATGGATCTTGTTAGCCAATACATATGCCAAACTGTTACCCTCCGCTCCGCGTTGAGCATTACCACGGCGCCAAGTAAACATGGAACAAGCTAACTGAGACCCAAAAGCATTAGCTATCAAACGACACGAAAAGGCACGTGCTTGTCGACTCCTGAACTCCGCCATACACATATAAAAGCAGTCATGTTTTTTCTTTCCACCCAGTCAGTAACGTGACAATAGCCAGTCACCTGAGTCACCCATCAGATATACAACATTCGTACTTATTCAATTTCAGTTTAATACCAATAAAACTGCAAACAGTCCTATTTCACTTCTGGTATATCGTCGACCATATGTCTGCTGGCGGTTAGCCAATCAATTTGAGTGGCCAATGAATTTACCACATTTGGTTCCAGCTTAAAACTGCTACGAAGAAAACTGTTAACGACAAAACTTTCTTGTGACGAGGCCTGAAGACAAAACTCATCGCTGCACCACTTCTCCGTGTCAAAACTACCGCTGGGAAAACTTTTTTAGGGCAGAATGTCACAAAAACTACAGACAAAACTTATGTACCACAAAACGTTTAAACCCAAACTGCAAAGTGAAAAACTCTCACGGGAAAAGATTTTGTGACACAGCTCACACGCGATGAAACGCTTCCGGAAAATTCCTACGTGACAAACATTCCACAGGCAACAGTTGAACGCAACACAACTTCTACACGAAAGGACAGCTACAGTCAAACTGTTCACATGGCATTATTTCTATGGCAAACACTTTCGCGGACAAAACTCATCCACGAAAATGCTCTCAGTAACAAAAGTTTTACGTAAATTATCTATGTACAAGACTTCCACATCAAGGCACGACACAAGTCCTGGTTTGAGGCTTAGTCTGTTCAAAAAGTTTCCGATCTCTCAGAAGGGGCGGAGGCCAATGCTCCCTCCGAATGCATTAGAAACAAAATGCAGCCCAGGGACCCTCAAAGATTATCTGGCAACCCCGCTGTGACGTCACGGCGGGGCGCCCGGACAAGCCACAGCACTGTAACCACAGCACTGTAAGCCCTTAGAAAAGGTTTTTCAGAGGCGGCCTTTTAACAGATTGAGAAAGCACAGACGGCTGAAACGCTTTCAGCGTTAGGCAACACGTATGGTCTTTCGGACGCCAGGTGTGCTTTTGAAGCTCAGTGCCTTGACTTTGAATTGCAAGTCATTTTGCACAGGTGTTGCAGCGCTGACCTAGGTGGCGCCACTGGTACCAACGTCTGGTTTATAGATGATGCTAGTGCTGTTCTTGGGTTATAACCAATTTTCTAAATGCTTGCATCTTGCTCCCCCAGGCGTTCTGCGTTTTGGAATGTAAGCTGTGCTTGCTGGGTTCGAGATACCGTAACATCATGCATGCAAATGCCTTTCCTTTATTTTGTTCCGTCACCGAGTCATATTTTCGGCTCAATTGCCCGCCATCCTAGTCTAAACGTCACATGATGCTCGGTAACGGCATTGGCTACTTTCATGCGTGAGCCTACTAAGTTTGATGCTGAATTGAAAATTTGACAGTTGTCTTATCGCGATTAACACTTAAACCTTCTTAAACTGGCTGAATATTGACCGCGCGACGACATAAGACATTTCGAACTCACCATCAGCATTGTGTGAGCAGGCTGGTGGAAGAACAACTCGTCCCCGAAAAACGACAATTCTGCCCATGTGTGAGATGCAGGTCATATACGGGAGGATTTCAACTCCAAGCAAACTAATAATTTCAGTACATATGTTTGGATGTACCGAATGTAAAACGCGTGTAAATTAGAAATGCAACGCAGGCATACAACACGATATCAGATAATGATATATTTACAAAGTGCCGAAGGCGGAGGAAGCAGCAGTAATAACAATAGTGTCGTAGCAGTGGACAAGCAAGGTATCATGCCATCCGCATCGAGACACACCGAGATGTGCCAGAGTCTTTGCGCCTAGGCCAACTGATAGAAACACGATGTACTCGGGAAGGCATCACCTGCCTTCTACACATCAGAACCAAGCGCCCCAGAAACGTGCTCACCAGGTCCAGGAAGCATGCCGGGAGAGGGAGACTGATCAGCCCTCCCCCTCCCCGCTATCCAACCAGCGGAACTTTGAGGGGCTAGTTCGGTCGGCCTGAAACTGCTACTGCTAGTCAAATAGGCAAACATTAATAACTCAGTATCGGCACCTATCTTAAGGCACTTTGAACCGCACCTAGCAAAATTTTAGAACCCACTGTAGCTCCTCAGATGAAATTCATTATTTCACATGGTGATCAAATGTCGTTTCTTGCGACAGACATGAAACGAATGCGATAATCTTCACTCATATGAACCCGCAACCAGTCATGCAATCGCCGAAATTTGCGCCGAGTTTTTTATGATAGCATGAGTATGCATAATTTCATTTCGGTAGCATTTTACCTTGATTTACCCCATTAGAATCATGGCCTGGCAGCGCGCCGAGAACTTGGGCGCTCTGGTGCATGCCTGACCCAGCTTCAACCAAGTTTTGGGACGCCTGTCAATATAGCAGCATTTATATGTCAAGCAGTGATATATGATATAGCAGCAGTTTTATATCAAGTTGTACATCAATATTTAGAACTCTCACCTAAAAATTGGTAGGCTAATAAGGTTAAGCCTGCGCGTTCTAAAGCTTGAAAGGGTGAGGTGGGCATTTAAGATTGCCTGAAACATTCCGTGTTGAATCTTAAGGTTAATCAGAGCGGACCATTTCGATGGAGTTCAAACTGTGTACTCGTTGACCAGCACCCAAGCTTTTTAAAATGCCACGTTTGGGCATATACCTCCCGAAGCTTTTCGTATTTTGAGATACATGGGCCAAGTTTTTATTAGCCTGTCAATTTTTGGCTAAATTGTGGCGGCCCGGAATATCGACCAACGGTTTGATAAAGATGTGCTGCTAGCTTGACATGTGTAGTTTTGTGTCAAAAAGTATTGACTGGTGTCAAGATTCCGCCAACGTCTTGTTTACCCATTGCCATTTGAAACTACTTATTTGGCATTATTACCCGCACTTGAAATTGACCAGTTCCTTTGATCAGACCAATTTACTTTTGACCAGACCAGACAAATCGATCGGACCAATTGCACGTTGAAATTGATCACTTCTCAGAGGCCAGATTCTATGGACACATTTTTTTAGTCAAACACGGGTGATCAATGCACTAGGTGACTTAGAAACTTGGGCACGATTGCGCAACATGCCGGAAAGATGTCCTCAAAAAACCTTGGAGAGGGGAAGGGCACCTCGACGTAATCCTCCACCTCATCGACCCTCGTATCAGGGAGGCGCTGACGCCGCCACTGGGTTTCCTTTTGCGTTGTTCACGTCGGGCTTGCGCGCAGGGTCCTTCGCGAGATGGAGAAGTTGAAACTTCAAATTGCGTTCAGAACTCACAGTCAATAAAGTTTTTAGAACGAACACTGGCCCTCAAGGTCTTGAGCAGGCATTTCATGTCGGCAGGCACAAAACCATGCCGCGCTGCGCGTCTTGCCTTGATTTCATTGAGAAATAATAATGAGGCAGTGTCCACCGCATTCTTGTTTCACGTTGTACAGCGACACGGTTCTACGCAGGAAATCTTTCGCGATGTGAAGAAGTTAAAATTGGTACATTTACGCTTTAACGCGCGCCCGGGTGGCCCCCGGCATATTCCTTGTTCGGGTGGGGGGGGGGGTGGTGGGGGGGGGGGGGGGGGAGGGGGTGTAAGGGCCAATTTGATCCCCCTGAGATCTCGGGAACTAAGAAAACTAGAGACACCAAATTCGCAGAATATGTTGACCTGTGCATGCTCCCAATTAGGTCAAAGCTTGAGGTTTCTAGGCCTTGACCTTCGGGTCAAATAACGTCAAGCAAGGTCAAACACCAGGATGATCCCCAAGGTGCCTCTAGAACCTAGATAACCGTTTCTAAGCCAAAGGTCACATGTTCATTTCAGGTCAGTGACCTTGTTTGACCTTTTGAAGGTCATGGTGACCAAAATCATACGGGACTGCTCTGAGCTTTGCATTTGAATAAGCGTCAAAGATTACGCTAGGCAGTATGTTTCTTAAAACAAAATGTTGACCTGGGTCATTTCAGGCCAGTGACCCATTCTGACCTCTGAGAGGTCAATGGAATATGTATAACATGGTTCATACTGTAAATAAATTCGAAATGAGCACTAGAGACTATCCCATACAGGAGGCCCAAGAGTAAAAAAATAGGCTGGTTTTGACCTTGGTCTGACTTTCATAGCTGACCTTAGGCCAATGTCATGTGCTCATTCAATATTTGCGTTGCCTAAGAAAGCATCTCAGAGACAATGGCTTCGTCTAACACTTCGTTGCTGCATCAGATTGAACGGTTCCCTAGAAATTGACTTCGCTGAGACCATGACCTGACTTTGACCTGCCATAGGTCAGCGACCTTAAAAAGTACATCTGAATATTTGATACCAAACTATTCACTAGGAAATCATTTATAGCCAGACAAAATTGGGCGTGGCTACACCGCGCTTTTCGGAAACCATTTGGGAAAAACCTTCGAAGGGGCAGCAAGTTAACCCCCAACCGAGCGCGTGTTAAACTTGATTCCGCAAACTTATTCCATGCTGTAAGAAAGCACTACTGCACAATCACAAACACTAAAAACACAAACATTACTGATATGTTTGGCATACAACAAAAATATGTACTACATTGCTCGGGTTTGCCTTCGTTATATATCTAAATAGTGAAAGCCCATCAAGATCTTCCTAAACACAACAAGCTCTTGGGTTTTGTTACACCAATTTTTCATAGGAGGCCTTATTATCGAGGAAAGTTGCACTAGCCCAGAAATCTAGCCGATAGAACGCCGTATCCAGAGGAAATCTAGTCCCCCACGAGTGCGTCACTGGTTGCCAGGTTCACATAACCTGTAGATCCAGTAACCAGTCATTCAGCTGATGAAAGCAGAGTGAAAGTACAGTTGTTTTAAAATCTTGCAATTGGCAGATAATCTTTGACAGGCCTATCCCATACCGACTTTTGTCAGCATTCTCCATTCTTACGGGCTATGCTGCAAATACTGTCATTGGTGAATTGAAAAGAAATACAGGAGGAAGAGGGATAACGCCAATTTGTCCAAAATCGTGGAGCATTTCTACCGTTCCTATGCTTTATACAAACATCTCTGGGAATTGGAAAGCACGCGGCAATCCGAGACAAACATCCGCAGCAGCGGGCTGGGGGGGGGGGGGGGGACTGCAAGAAAGCGCAAAATTTCACCCTTGACCACACCTTCTCTTTAAAACTGCAGGTTTACCTTCATCAAAATGCAGCCGCCTATGCGACAGCTGCCTTTTGAGAATCTTGACGGACGCTCACAACAACGAATATCGACAGCTGCAGTTTTATAATGCTAATGAGATGTGCCGTTGGCGGGGTTTCTGGAGCCATAAGTGAGACATATATTGACAATCCCAACAATATTTATCTTCTTACGGTCTTCTAACAGCATAAATATTTACGCGTAACATAATTTCAGATGGCTGAACACGGATGCGTCTAACATGAAGGTATAGCTTCCAACAGTTTCACATCGTGAGAAAACAGTAAATCCCTGCCGGCCTTCAGCAAGTTTATAGCTTAACCTTAATTGTGTGGAGCTAGGTTCCCATTTCCCAACTTTCTGAAGATCATTATACCAGGAGTCTCTCACAGTTTTCTAAACAAATGTTTTGACGGAACTCCGGCTCGGTCGATTCCCTTTCCACCGGCCTGTCTAATTCTTGGAAAATGTTTCAGCGACGTGACAAACAAGCTCGCGTGCTATGGCTGGTAGCACTGCCATCCAGTAGGACAACACTAAAAAACTGAAGTGCCCCGTCGCGTCGCGGCGTATGTCATGTATCGCGGGGTCTCGGGGCCCTGCCGGCGTCAAAGATTCGAACTGGCCAGCACACCGCTTCATAACCCGGCGGTACTCACCGAACCCTTCAGATGACTGACCGAACAGCGAGGTCTGGGACCGGTTCTGAAAGGAACTCTGAACGACTCCGCCAAGCCATACTGTAATCCATGGCCTCTAAGCGCAAAAAAGCAACATCCGTATCGCCATCAGATCAGCAATGACACCCAGACCATACCCATCAGACAAGTTCCTCCTTTCTTCGTGGCAATTGCTTATTGCATCCTGCAAGAGAGTTTTAGGGTCGAGTTTTTCATGCACTGGCGGGGGAGCCGAGCTCGGGGAAGAGTTTGTGGCAATGAAGTTGTTAATACTCAGTTTAAGCTGGGGCATGGTACGTTAGATCGACCAGAAACAAATCATTTGAGGCCCGATTTTTCTGTTTTCGCGAAACTTGGCGGATCACGCACCTATTTCTGACCCAGATGAAATGTGAGACTAGCGATAGATGTAATTCAGTATTCACACTTTGCAATGACCCAATGGTGTCAAATCTCAAGAACGTTGTGTTTACCTAACAAGACTTCAAAAGTCATTGCGTGCGCTTTCACATGCGCAATAAATCGGTTACATGACATTGATATAACAGTTGGCCTGCCAAAGCTAAGTGCCATTTTTCGATGTAACCATTTTGCGCTTGCATATTCTTGCTAAATTCTCACAATCCGTACGTGAAGGCGTCTGCAATGTGACCATAGAAGGATGGGCGAGTGAAACAAATTGAAACGAGAGTTTATTTGTCTATTTAGGACATATGTATTCCACAGGCAAAACCCAATTACGGAAGCAGTCCAGTTTAAAAAACCAATAAATGTACGATACACACAAACAAAAAGCCTAACCAAACACACATACAGATGCACATTACACACAGCTGCACATGCACCTTGCACACTCAAACTCAGTGGTCATCAAGAGAAAGTTCCATGTGTACCGACGAACCCAAACAAATATAATCTGAACGATTTTGTTGGATGAAAAAAGTCAGCTGAGGGAAAATGCTACGATTGCAGACAGCGGGCAGTCGTGCGACAAATCCATTTTTAACCGTGTTGACCCTTGCAAATGGCTCGCGGAAAAGGCCGGTGTGCCGAGTTGTCACATACATTATCTTACATGTTTGGTACTCCAGACAATCACGGTTATGACCCACGGATTCAATACCTTAAAGTACCAAGCTCCAGTAGGTAACCCAGTCTTCAACTTTGTCGCAGATTGTGTCGAGATATTTTGTTGGCGTGATCATTGAGATTAGCTCACAACAGTCACATTCACTTGTGTCCAGTTCATACCTCTTTCGCTTCACGAATGCACATGACAGGCCAGTTTGTGCCCACCTATACGGAAATGTCCAATGTGTCGGTTAAGGTCGTCCAAACTTCCATATTATAATGCTCTTTACTAGGAGTAATCACCATCTTGAGTAACCACGACGCTTAAAGGCCAAAGCCTTTGCATTGTCTTTTGGACACAAACATTTGGTCTCGATTGCTATGTCTGCAAAATATGTAACCCGATGATGCATTACGGCACTACTCTGTAATTGGATCAAAAACATCAATAGGCAGCCTTTCCGAAGAGACTTAATTAGGGACGAACTTCATCAAAATAGGACGCTTTCGAAAGGGACAGCACGCAACGTATTGGCGGCTTTGTTTTGGACTTCATCTATGTACCATACAACTTCTAAAATTCCGAAAACAAAAAACAGGTCGTTTTTTTCGTACGCTTTTCTTTACTGAAGCGAACTGCCCTACGCTTAAGCGCGGTCCGCACAGCTGGGCGCGAAATTATTTAGAGTCGGCACCTTTAAAGCTCGACAAGTTGCACACATCCGGCGAATAGTGCCGAAAGCGAGGCCAGGATGTCCCACACGCCTAGTCACCATCGCGGTTACGGTGGCAATGCCGACACCCCAACGGAACCGAGGATAGTTATGCCATAACAAAAATGACATGACGAAAACGGACCATAGATGACAGAAGAAATGTTAGGGAATGATTCACATTGACATGATTATGCCGACACCCATTAAATTAGATGGCGTGAAAAATACAGATGACCCCCGCCGCTAACAGCATGCGATGATATGCCACCAGAGCGCATAGTTGAAGTTGAATTCAAAGAAGCTCGTGGCAAATGACTTAATGTATTCGCAACGTTTAATGAAAATGCATTTAATCGACGTTGAATGTTTTCCTTATCAGCATTCCACGCACAATGGCATGTTTGGTGGCGTGGCCAGCCTTTAACGCCACCACACCGGCCTCTTTGCGCTGCGCAGCGTTGCGATGTGACGCAAAGCGGAACGAAGACGAAAAACAGCGTACCGTTGACATTTCTGAGATTCAACATAGCGCCCAACGCCGCAGTCGAAGCGAGAGACGGGACCGAGTGCCGCCTCCTGGCAGATGCAAATTTGTATTACACCCTTGCCCGTCAGCTGGACTCGATGAGGCTTATCGCAGGCGATTTATTTATATCAAGACGCGCGTGTTTTGGTAGCTATGCTCCTTTTCAGCTCAGTTTCGTTTTGAATCGCATCGCGATACAACGGCGCATAACGTGACCAGTGCTGGCTGCCACAAACTCCCAAAATCCCATGTACCCAAAACTTCAGTTCGGCAAGGTTAATCATAACATAAATAGATTCAAGTATGCCGTGTGAAAGCTAATAAAAATTGTAGCCACAAGGTGTTCACAGAACGATATTCAGATGGTGTTGGTGTTAACACGCGACCGGATGAGGGTCAATTTGACTGAATACACTTCTCTGAATGCATCTCGTTCGGGTGGGGGGCAATTTGACCCCTTGAGACCTCAACAACTAAGGCGGCCAGAGCCACCAAATTCACAGGGTAGGCTGATCTGTACGCAGATTTACTTTTGCCAAAATTTGAGGTTCCTTTGCCATGACCCTGAGATCAAGTAAGGTAGAAAATGTCAAGCCACCTTACTGGTGTCTCGAGTCACCCAAGAACTCCTCATACAACCGCCGTGAATATAAATATAAATATATATATATATATATATATATATATATATATATATATATATATAATATATGTATGATATATATAGATATATATATTATATGTTATATATATGTATATATATACTACATATATGTCTATATAATACATATAAATATATATATAAATATAAATATATATATATATATATATATATATATATACCTGTTCTAAGCAGATATTCAACTAGGTCAGTGACCTTTTTTGACTTTTATAATGCCAAGGTGACTAAACACCTACGATATTGCTCCCATTTTGCCATTCGAAAAGGCGTCAGGGATTACGCTAAACGGCATGCTCTTGAAAACAAAATGTTGACCTTGGCCATTTTAGGTCAGTGACTTACTCTTGCCTTTAACACGCGCCCGGGTGGCCGGCTAGATATCCTTCGCCCGGGTGGAGGACGGGGGTCAATTTGACCCCTGGAGATCTCGGGAACTAAGAGAGCTAAGGACACGAAATTCACAAGCTATGTTGACCTGTACGTGAACTCACTTAGGTCAAAGTTGAGGTTCCTAGGTCATGACCTCCGGGTCAAACATGTCACATATGGTCAACTTCCAGGTTGGTCTTCAAAGTGCCTCCAGAACCTAGCTAACTGTTTCTAAGCAAATGTTCACATTCTCAGTTAAGGTCATTGACCTTTTTGACATCTTTCAGGTCATGGTGACCAAAATCACACAAGACTACTCTGAGGTTTGCGTTTGAATAAGCAAGAAAGATGACGCTAGGCAGTATGTTAAAAAAAAACAAACAAAATGTTAAGCTGGGTCATTTTAGGTCAATGACCTATCATTACCTCTAAGATGTCCATGGAAGATGTATTATACGGTTTCTGCTATCAATAAATTCGAAATGAGTACCAGAAAACATCCCATACTGCAAGCCCTGGAGTAATAAAACAGATTGGTTTTGACCGTGGTCTGACCTCCATACCTGACCTTGGGACAACGTAATTTGCTCATTCAATATTCGTGTTGCCTAAGAAAACATCTCAGAGATGTATGGCTTCGTCTAACACTTCGTCGCTGCATCAGATTGAACGATTCCCTAGAAATTGACCTCGCTTAAGCCATTGCCAGACTTTGACCTACCATAGGTCAGCGACCTTACAAGGTACATTTAAGTTTTTGATGCCAAACGATCCGTTGTTCAGCTATGCTATTCAGCTATATTGCCCACAGCTACGTAAAATTTGGCGCGGCTGCGTCGCGCCGTTCGGAAACCATTCTGGAAAAACCTTCAGGTGGAGGGGGGTGGGGGCAATTTGACCTCCCACCCGAGCGCGTGCTAACAAGTGCATGGAGCACATCTGCTGCGGTTCCTGTCATTAAGAAATTCGAAATGAGCGCCAGAAAGTACCTCTAAAACCAAGCTCTCGAGTAAAAAAGCAAGTCAGTTCCAAACTCCTTCTGACATTCATACCTGACCCTACGTCATTGGTAGTCGTAATTATGTATCTAATTGGTTTGCTGCCTAAGAAATTATCTCAG
>NW_023596938.1:0-15000 GCF_011947565.3 Pollicipes pollicipes | reverse complement strand
CACCTGGCGCTGCCAACGCTGGATGACATCGCACCCAGCCTAGCTGGTTCAACTGTATTCAGCAGCCTGGATGTTCACAGCGGTTTCTGGCAGGTCCCTCTGAATGAGGAAAGCCAGAAACTGACCGCCTTCTTTATACCGTTTGGCAGGTTTTGCTTTCAGAGGGTACCGCTCGGCATCACCTCTGCAAGTGAAATCTTTCAGAGACAGATGCGCAAGCTTCTCGAGGGTCATGACGGTGTTGGAGTCATCGTGGACGACATCCTCGTTCATGGACGCATACGTGCCGAACATGACGTCCGCCTGAAGAAAGTAATGGAAACTGTGAGTCGTTCTGGCCTGCGACTTATTTACCAGAAGTGCCGGTTTAGAAAGGAAGAGCTGGTGTACTTCGGACATGGCGCTGGAGCTAGCGGCATCAAGCCCGATCTAGAGAAGATCCGGGTTCTGAAGGACATGCCAGCACCCACCAAGGTGGAAGAGCTGCGCAGAGTCCTGGACATGATGACCTACCTGGGCAGGTTCATGCCAAACTTGTCCACAACAATAAAGCCCATGTCAGACCTGCTGAAAGCAGATGCAGCCTGGGAGTGGGAAACCCACCAGGTTCAAGCATTTGAAGCTTGCAGGGAGCTCCTGGGAAAGTCGCCCAGCCTCCAGTTCTATGACGCTTCTCTGCTCACCGTGTTCGCCGCTGATGCAAGCTCCTATGGCCTGGGAGCAGTGCTCCAGCAAGAGCACTCAGGCGTCCTGAAGCCAGTGGCATTCTGCTCAAGAACTCTGACCGAGACCGAGTAGAGGTACGCACAAATCGAAAAGGAGTGTCTCGCTGCAGTGTGGGCGTGTGAGAAGTTCACGAGGTACCTGGTGGGTCTGCCCAGCTTCACACTGCTGACAGGCCACAAGCCCCTGGTCCCTCTGCTGAGCACCAAACCGCTACATTCAGCTCCACTGTGCTGCCAGCGACTCCTTCTGCGGATGTTGAGGTTGTTGAGATTCAACTTCCAGGTCCATCATGTCGCAGGCAAGTATCTAGTGGTTCCCGACACACTGTCCTGCAGCCCACTGACTGATGCCAACTCTGGTCGCAGCCACGCCCCGGCAAGCGAAGTAGCGGCACACGTGGACGCTGCTCAAACATCTTGGCCTGCATCCGACTCCAAGCTGCGGGATTTCAAGACAGCAACCGGAGGAGAAGCTACGAGTCGTCTCGAAATTCATCACCAACGGCTGGCCTCGTCATGCGACAGCGGTACCGCCGAGTGTGGTCCCGTGCTTTTCAGTGCGGAGAGGCCTGTCGATCTGTGACGGCCTCACCACGTTCCAGGATCGGATCGTGGTCCCAAGAGCCCAGCGACGAGACGTGCTCCAGCGCCTGCACGCCAGTCACCAAGGTCTGTCGTCGTGCAGGGAGCGGGCGAAGTCGTCAGTCTGGTGGCCGAACATCATCCAAGACCTGAAAAACATGGTCCTGGCCTGCGAATGGTGTCGCCATCGCCGCCCGTCTCAACGGTAAGAGCCGATGAAGCCGTCCGAGCTGCCATCTCGACCGTGGTCAAAGCTCGCGACGACGCAGCCAACATCAGCTGCAGACATCCTGGAAAACGGAACCACGCCGCTGGGTCCTTCGAGATCTCCCAACCGCGACGACATCACCGTGACGTCACTCGGACCAGATTTGTCGCCCGGTCCCAACGCCGCACTGGCAGATCGTGGTGACCGTCCGGCTTCCCCCGACGTTCGCAGCGCATCCGCCATCAACCGGCGCGCCTCGCTGACTACCTTTGCTAAGGCGGTAAATGTCATGTGATATCCCATGTTAAATGTATAGCGTCCCCAATTTAGGACCCAGTTCCCCCACATCGTTATTGTGCCTTGCGCGCCACCGTGCACCTTGACGCGATTCCGTTGGACTCCGGTGGTTCAGTTCAAATGCAGACGCCAACTGTGGAACGTCGTGTGTATGATCCGTAACTGGGAAGGCGCGAACGAACAGATAACAAGACAATATGTGACTTTTCCACAAACGTCCAACGAGATTTAATTGTGAAGCAAAAATGGTTGTTTAACATTATTTCAGTGCAGTTCATACTTAAAGCTAATTGGTGAACGCACCATTGTTTCTGTATTAGTCATAATTCAAGCAATGTTATCGTAGAGCACAGTGTATGCCTGGTCCTTGAGCGTTCCGTCCGGCGCAGCCTCAATGGCGTGCGTATTGTAAGCATGAAGCGCATTGAGACGCGCTTCACGTTCGTACGTTGAAAGTTTGCGTATCGCGGGATACAAGATTCAAGAGCCGCAAAAAAGATCCGACGGGATGACTAGCTTGTAAATGATGGACCGAGAGAACATCACAAAAACCTGCGTGTTTGAGGCGGGCCACCTGACGCGTCTCGGACCCCCTACGTCGTGGCGCTTGACCAAACTGTTCAGGGGTTAAATGTAACGAGGGGGTAAAGGAGTATGGGGGAAGCTGAAAACATCCAGCCAACTTAGTGCGTAGAATGAGTTGAATCAGCTCGCTTTCTGAAGTGTTCGATCACGGCGACAGCATGGGTCAGGTGAATTACCACCAACAAACCGACAGCAGTTTTTAGCAAACCAAAAGTAGTTTAAGTACTGACTCATTGCTTCAAACCATTGGAAGCGACTGCCATGTTAATGCTTGTCCATACATCTGGTGGCCATGGATGAAACCGGGCGGGCGATGGTGACTGGTGTTCCGAACTGGCGGGCGATGGTGACTGGTGTTCCGAACTGGGCGGGGCGATGGTGACTGGTGTTCCGAACTGGGCGGCGATGGTGACTGGTGTTCCGAACTGGGCGGGGCGATGGTGACTGCAGTGTTTACGAATTGGGCGGGCGATGGTGACTATGGTGCTCCGAATTGTGAACGTGCCGTGATGACCGCTCCTGTTATGACGGCTTTGGAGCATGGAGTCGTGAGCGTGTCACCCTTGTTTGATCAGCTTGTCTCAGTGGTACTGGACCCGAACCAAGGTCATCATAGTTTTAAGCACATCTGTGTGAGAATGGCGCTACCAACGGACGTTACCAGCAATTGTGTTACCAACAAACGTTACCAACAAACGTTGCCAACAAACGTTGCCAACAAACGTTGCTAAAAATGGCATCACCAGTAAATGTTAACAGCAATGGCGCTTCGGATGATATGTGTTTTATGATGAACGGTGCCATTTGAAGCATGGGCCGAGCATAACGCTGCCTGCAGACCTGGTTGCGGGGCACTGAATGGTGGAGGGAAGCCGAGCCTGGAGAAATACGGCCTCAAAAATTGTCCACGAGAGCTATCATGCTGGAAAATGGTCATGTCAGCCTGTCCTATGTGCCATGAGGCTAGAGGGCTTAGAATAGCACGGATAATTCGTGCTTCTAATTCAGGGTTTTAGCGACCAACAACGCATTTCTAAACATCGCTTTGAAAAGGCTTAAGGCCATCGTGGGTGTGCAGGAGAAGACTATGAAAACTTATCATTGAAAGCTTTCATTTAGTAATATTTTGGGATCCTTCGACCGATCACACAAGTTTGGTCGCTTGCAGCGCCGTTGATCAGCTTATCGTTCGAAACATTAAGAAGCATTTGTGTTGCGGGTAAAAAAATATTCAAAGTAAGCTGCCAACAGCATATTTAGAGGCCTTCAACACCGCATTGCATCGCTGAGTGTCAAGTTAAGATAAATATGTTGAAGGCCCTCATGCTTGTGTGAAAGATAGCGTAAAGACTGAAAGGCTCCGGGAAGGGTTAATGAAGCGCGCGAGACGAGATAACAATGTGAAGATGGTTGAGTTACGGACAAGTGCCTGGACCTCGAGATGCTGATGACCATTCTGAAGACAGTGTGGCGTCGGACATCGGCCAAGGGAGGTGAGATGATCAGAGCCCTTAATTGACTAGATAAAAACAGTTAAGTTTGCAAAAATGCATTTTCATTATATGTTTAACCAGCCACACAAGCATTGGCAAGTTCCTGGACAAAGTGAGCATCTGCAAAAAGGCAAGGCACTCCCCCTCCGTCGCTATTTTCGACCGCCGCTATCTCTAACCCAGCCGCGTGGTCTCCAACGGACCCAGCGGCGGATGTCCGCGGGATCAGATGGCGTACACAGAGTACAGCCCCCGCTCCTGAGCCACGCTGCAACATAAATCCAGTACGGTGTCCAAAACGTAGATATTGATTCATGCTACCAGAATCCTGACTCCGACGGTCTCCGAAGGCAATTCGGTGGCTTTAATCCGTCGCCCTTTGACCCCGAACCCAGACATCTGACCTGCCCCGGCCATTTGTCAAGCCTGAGGCGGTTAGATACTGGGTTGACCGATGCCAAGCTCGATGCTGATGGACCGATTTTGAGCAATGTGAAAGCAGCCACCAGCAAACCCCAATCCGGGCGCAAAATAAAAAATATTGGCATTGTTGCCACCTAAATGGCCGAATATTGGAAGGCTGCTGCTGAGTCCCTGGTGCGGCAGCCACACCGTCTGGGCCCGGAGCTCCGGTCAGCGGAGCCAGATATACGGTCGGTCGAGACGGGCCCGACCCGGCCCACCGCCAGATCACACGGCCTGCATGGGCTGCACGCCCAGCTCGGCCGCCAGCTGGTCGGAGGAGGCCAGCTGGTTCTCGTGGTATGTGACGCCGCCGTCGCGGGCCACGCGGGCCATGTGCGCCCGCTCCGGATCGCCGGGCACGAGCACGGGCTCGTCCGGGTTGGCCCGCTCGGTCTCCCGACACTGCGTCATCAGCTCCTGCAGGCGGCCGGAGAAGCCTGGCGCGAACGCCGCCGGGTCCAGCGCCACGAAGCACTGGCCCAGGTCGGCCGGCGTGCGCTGGTTGTCCCAGCGGCGCACGTGCGGCCCGTACGCGGCGCCGCCTAGCAGGCCGCAGAACAGCTCGACCATGAACGCCAGGCCGTAGCCCTTATACCCGCTGTGCGCTTCGTCGCCGCCGAGCGGCAGCAGGCCGACGGCGGCGTCGGCGTCGGTGGTAATGCGGCCCTCGGCGTTTGTCGCCCAGCCCTCGGGGATGGGCTCTCGCTTACGTCGCTGCACCTCGATCTTGCCCACAGCCACCGTGCAGGTGGCCATGTCCAGGCAGAACGAGTCGCCGCCCTCGCCCGGCGCCGCGCACGCGATCGGGTTGGTGCCGAGCATCGGCTGGCGCGCGCGCGTCGGCACCACCAGCGGAGACGTGTTGGTGAAGCTCATGCCAACGAGCCCGGCCTCGGCGCAGCGCAGCGCGTACCAACCGGCGATGCCGTAGTGGTTGGAATTGTGCGCCACCACCCAGCCGATGCCGCTCTCGCGCGCCTTCTGGATGGCCAGGTCCGTGCAGAAGTTGCCGATGACGGGACCGAGTCCGTTTTGGCCGTCGACCAGCGCCGTCGCGGCGGTCTGACGCGTCACCACAGGTTCGGCGGCCGGATCACAGATGGCGCCGCGAATGTCGGTCAGGTAGTACTCGAGCCGGTTGAGGCCGTGGCTGAAGTGGCCGCGCTGGTCGGCGGTGACTAGGAGGTCGGCCAGCGCGCCCGCGTGCCCACCGGACGCCCCCGCCTTCTCCATCACGTCCATGATGAAGCGTCGCACCTCCGTCAGGGGGATGGTGGTGCCGCGAACCTTGGACGCCATGCTGACAGGCTTTTCCTCGACTCACCTCAGCCTTTCCGGCAGTCAGACTGCTGACCGGACACTGGAATGCAAAAAAAGCTCAGATTGGCAACTGTTATGTGGCACGTACTAATATAACGAGGAAAAAACATAAAAGCAATGGAAGAGTTGGGCGGATAACAACACAAAGCGGCAGCGATAAACAGCTAAAAAGCATTCCTATGATATTTTTGTTTGCAATTTTACAATATATATCTAACGGATTCACCTTTCAGCGAACGTCAGTCATCACAATACTGCATAGAGTTGTCGCCCTCCGATACTTTCACAACTCGTCCTCTGGATGGAAATTTACTCTCAAGGCTCGGCAACTTCATGTTCAAAAGTAACCCATCGTCAGAGCAGCTCAGCTCAAATGAACTGAGCCCTGCCGTTTGTTCCTGGTATTCTGGGCGCAACTTTCTGTACACTCCGGGCCATCCTCACGTCCCCTATAGTGACAGCCTGGTTACTGCACGGACCCGACACAGCTGATTAGACAGTACAATACACAAACCCCAGCAGCCTTCACCCACGTCCGCGGTCCCGAGCTGTGTAGACCACTCCCGGGCAGCCGGCCGGCGGTCTCCCCTCCCGTACACATTGTTCTCTCGGGTGAATCTGGACGGGGGTGAACGTACACAGGGGGAGCGCTCACAGCCGGCGCCGGCCAGCAGCCAAGGAGTGTGTTTGGCGACGCGCGGTGCACGTACCGTGGAGTACAGGGAATATATCTACATCCATATTAATATGTGATATATATATATATATATATATATATATATATACATTATAATACTCTTGGCTATCCTTACTCAACCACAATGCCCTTGTTGGACAAATACTCGGGCTATCTAGTGCCGGTTGCAGACGGCCGGGAGGATCATATTGACAGGGGCGATAAAAATACCGAGCAGTAACTCTTTCGTCTCTGCCAATACAAATCGAGTACTAACGGGACAGGCAGTACTAGCCTGTCCGCGCCGCGGGGCGTTAAAATCAGTTTTATGTCGATGTTCCAGACGTCCGGAAGCTTCAGTCATTGGGTGATGCATGAAACTGATCTTTTCGCTGATGCACTTCCAACGCATGTTGAACAATTACCCATTTAGGAGAATACCCATACCCATACCCAGAAGAGGAAGACAGCCCCCCCCCCCCCCCCACCAAAAAAAAGAAGGAAAGAATTTGATACCGAAGTAGCCGAAGCGCGGGGACTTCGCGTGTGTGTCGGGGGGGGGGGGGATATACCAGCTTACAAGAGACACGACAGCAAAGCGTGGCCGCTCCCTTGACGAAATCCTGCATGCCCCTGGCGTAGGCACAGAAACAAGCGGCGGATGAAGCATGTAATGGGTTCGGGGCTAGTAACGCATTCAAACACGTAAGACAGGCCCGAAAACAAGCGCGTTTTTCCAGTCGTGCGATGGTTGGTAACATCCACATGTAAGGATGATGCGTCCAGCACTCATGAAACCCTCCAGCGGAACACGTAAGCCTCTCTGCCCGCCGCGAGTCTCACGGCGACGCCCGTGAAGCTCGTAGCTGGACCGACGCTGCGTCGGAGCCGACACCTGCCGGCGCCCGCCCTGCCGCAGCGGCGGCTGGCCCGGAGCCAAACGCGCGTCACAGGGCCGGCGGCATCTGCGGCCGGGAGGCACCGGCCGTCCGAGACTGCAGGCGGGTGGGACTCACCTGACCGGCACCTGTGGACGGCGGACGGGCGGTTGGGCCGCAGACGGCCGTTGGTTCAACTGTCGACCGACGCACTCCGAGCCGGCGTGTTACCATGGCCAGCAGCTGCCTAGAGACGGCAGGGGCGGCGCTGGCCGGCCCGCCAGGGGGGGGGGGGGGGGCTCTCCTTCGCTGGAGGGTCGGACGCGCCCGAGTCCGCCTCTCAGGCCGTGAGGGCGGCGTGGGGGCCGGTGTCGGTTGTTTCGGCGCTCCTGGCGCCGTGCCGCGCCGAGAGCGCCTGGCGCCGCCCCCGATCACGACCCTGAGTTCGCGTGCGGTCCCGTCCTTGGACCAACTTATCTGTTTGGTCTGGTCTGGTCGGCGTTTATTGGCTCCCAGGGGCCCAGCGTCCCGCAACGATCTGAGAATGCCGTGACACACGGGGTCTGCTCAGACGGTTCCACTCATGCTTGGGCGAGCTGTGAGCGTGCAAACGTCGGTGAGAGCCTAGCAAAAATCGTACTAGGTAGGAATCTTGGCGTGAGTTAAGCTCGCTGAGCAGCCGGTTCTTCATTTCAATCAAGCACGCTCACTTACATTAGAGAACATCTGCATGGTCGAATTGGCATTTTCGAAACCAAACCATCATGTTAACATCAGAGAAAGCCCACAATCGACCGTCGCAAGAAGAGCTCACGTTTAGTGGAGAATAGCAGCATGCAGTCTCATTATAATCCAAAGGTGCGGGTGACTTCTATCGAGAAATGTTCTAGATGTTGACCAAATTCACATCCAGGAAATTTATGTAATGCGACTTGAATCAATAGCCCGGGTGTGCCCTTCTAATTTTTGTTTTTCATGAATGGAATGAATGGTGTTATTTGCAAGCGAAACATTACCAATGAAAATAAATTTCCGTGTACTTGGTGTTTAAAGGTGGAAAAGAATATCATTCTCACTTGACTTCTGAAATTCAAGAGCATCTGCTCCATAGATCGCCGTGGAATGACGCTTATGCGTGTGCACAGCAGCGGAATGAGACGGAACTGCCCGTGTTCGGCGGCTTTGCATGTTACAGTACGCTACAGTACACTAAGCTAAAAAGAATGTAAAGATCTGGCTTGAATATTTTTGGACTTGAGGCCAAAAATTTGTTTTTCCTAGACTTGTGACGGCTATCGATTAATGTGATTCTCCAGATGCGTATGTGAGTGAGATGACATGTCTATTCATCATTATTCATGTGTCTTGGAAATTGAGCTGTTCTGAAAATATGTTTTAGGGCCCCTTCTCACACGAAAAACGTCAATTAGTGTGGGCGTCACACATTTGGTAAGGAGGCCTCTGCCGAATGTGAATAACGTCCAGTGATTAAACGTGAAGGCTTCATATTTGAACATATTGAAGTAAGCATCAGATATGATGAAAAAGCTCACTTTGGTAAAATCTGCTGGTATGCTTTTTAGGTTGAAAAGACTTTCTAGACAGCACAATTGTCTGTTAAGGAAACATGCTCCTCAATGTGACATGGTCTAATTACGTCACCGTCACAGCATTGATTGAGAACCGACTGACGGCCGTTATATCTGGAAATCGCGCCCACGAACACCAGATATGAACGCCTCGACCATAATGTATTTTTTTGGTCTTGATCGTCGCATGGGTTATGGAATGGCACGATTTGAATGATGTTATTATGACGTCATGAATGTCGATGTGACTTTGCAATACTCTCCTCGACATACCTTTCCCATTGTTGAGGGCGTGGGGCGTAACTAGAGGGGCTTGGGTCTTAAGAACAGCAAGATTGTTGAATAACACTGAGAGGTCTTTCAAGACGACTATTCCAGCTCAAAACCCGAAATAAAAGTGGAATTGTTCATTTAATCCTGTCTAAATCACATCATTTGCAAGTGACTTGTGGTTTGTGCCTCTGCGTTGCTTTATGTATTTGCGCCAGTGATGTATGTGTGTCACGCTTAGGGCAGTAGCAAAAAGTTGGCTTGAAACTTGTAAGGCAGCTGTAAACAGCACCTGTGTTCATCCCGCCAAAATTTCGCAACGATACGGCAAGCGATCTCGGATATGCCCTCCAAAAATGCAGAGGTGTTACGCAAGTTCTCCGTTTTCGACGAAGACTAGGGCGGGATTTAAAATCATTCCTGATCCGCCAAGGACGGTATTCGGTTACTGCTGATCCCTCTTCCCTCCGGGTACACCATTCATTGCCCTCACTCGGTAAGAAAAGCTCATAGTTTTCTGTCCTCGTATGAAGGTGTTACGAGTTCACGGGCTCTGCACTGGGATCTCAGTGAGTGTGCATCCAAGGCAAAACAGCAGCAGCAGTCTCTGGACGTAGATTAAAGTGGGTTGTTAAAAGACATTTTCAAAACGCTATTTCACGGAACTGTTGTTGTGATGTTCTGCCATGTTTTCAAGAAAAACATCGTCCTAGGAGTTTTTTAATGTTCTGATGTATTGGTCCTGAAGATCACGGCGTCATTTGTACTATGTTATCGTAGTGTTGTCGAGTTGCCTTGCGCAAAATTCCATGAGCTACACTTTTGGCACATAAAACCACACCAAATATACATGAACTGCCCAACAAAATATCAATGATAGGCAAAATGAAACCTGCATTAGCTGTATCTTTTCCTTTATTAATTTAAGCATCATTCAATAGCTCGCTAATTTGACTGCTCCCTAATTTGGCGCTAATATAACTCCGACCATACTTTGTCAATCCAGGCTCCTTTACGATTGCAACTTGTGCATGAGTTCCGATTTGTATCATGAGCTCGAGGTGGCGAAATCAAAACTTACAGCCATCCTAAAACATGTGGCGATGCCATTGCAACCTGACCTCTGTGTCCAAGCCTGGTTACCCAGCTTAGCTGATTTCTGGCATAGCCAATCGAGATCTCAGCTGACTGGCGAATCGCGGGTTGTGTTACGAGCTCATGGTAGGTTGATTCATGCTTGGTCAGACCGACGACACCAGGAGAAATCAGATCCAGCCCGACGTTAGGCTGAGAGATCCAGTAAGAAGCAAAACACGGCTTGGAATGTGCATAGGTGTCCAATAAAGGCTAAGATCCAACCTGAAATTATGCCAAAAGATCAAGCATGAGCCACGATCCAGTCTGGAATGCGACCAGAGATCCACCAAGAACAAAGATGTAGCCTTGACTGACGCTGAGCACCCAACAAAAACCAAAACACCCAGCAAAGATCCTGCATAAAGCTGGATCCAGCATCCAGTACACTGTCAAATAGTAACCCGCCTCCAGCTTCACACTGCTTTGCTTTCATCGAGACTGTCATGTCATCGCGTAGGTCCGACAATTCCTCACTAGCAGCAGGCACAACGACCATTCACAGTCAGCACGTGACCCGCCAAATCACACCTCCTTTCAATGAAGCAGCCAGTGAAGGCTCACAACTATTGGCTGCCACAAGTCGCCGACTCCTGTTCGGCGATAGGCGACGGCGGGTACGGGCTGACGTGGGGCGTCCCGCCAATCCGAGCGAGCATCACGGCTCCACCTGAATACACCGATGGTCATAGCAGAACACCCCTGAAGTTTTCACGTGTGGGTGTGCCAGGCGGCAGTGTGCTGTGTGCCACCACTTCGGCAACATGCACACGTGCATACATACAACTACAAAAAACACATGGGGGGAACACAAATTTTCTCAAGAAGATTCAGGCTCCAGAAGATTCCGGCTCCAGAAGGGATGACTGTCGGCCGCAAACCCGACGTGAGATTCGAAAACATGGTGGGATGAGTCGGTTAAATGGTCTGAAAATAAACTTCCCTCTTAGTACTAAGCTTACTTGTGGGCTCAAGAGGCATCACTTGAAGTGCCCAACACGAGCAAAAGGAATTTTCTTCTTAAGTTGTGGTATGTTCCCTCTGAGTTTCCGTTCAAGCAACTGACTAACGTCGGACAACAGAGGCAATTGTTTAAATGGGCTTTAAGCCCAATGCACCAGACTGTTATGCATGTGTCAAGGAAACTGTAAAAGGGTTCGTTTGTTTTCCTTCGGATTTGATTGCTTTGTTGGACATCCATTCTTACGGGAATTTCTAAATTTTCGACCGCAGTAAGCAAAATGAGGGCATGCGCCTTTCCTTGGTTTCTACCTCAGCATTCTGCGCAATACATTCCATAAAAACTCCCTGATGACAATTTTACTCGCCTACGTTTGACAGACACGACGACGTCCAGACGTGAGCGTTACGGTTGCAGTTGAACAATGCATAGATAGCCACGTTAAAATCGCATTGTGGAGATATCAGCAGAGTGCACTGGCATAGGTGCATGCAGTGATAAGCAGCGTGCACAGAAAACCAGAGGTACGGATGACAAGAAAAAAATCGTATTTTTATCCAAATATAGCGCCTGGCGCCAGCACACGGAAAGTTCATTAATCCAGATGGCATCAGTGCGTTTAAGTGATAAAGGGCTGCAGTCTGGTTGCGTACAGTTGACGACACAGCTCAACTTGACGGTGCGTCAAGCGCCAGTAGCCACGGGAACACCAAGGTGCCATTTGGCACGTGCATCTGGTGTCCAGCAAAATGCTACAACTTTACTCAGGGAGCTAGAATCGCTTTTGGACTAGGGTTGGAGTGAAAGATTCCATCGCAAAAAGACCGTGCGGGAGTGAAAAAATAAATTCACAAAAGATAGAACTTATGAGCTCGTGACTGATGCTTCAGCAAAGAAAGCCATGTATTAAAGTTGGCATGAATGTAATATCAGAACCCTGACAAAATTGTTTTGTTTTTAAACATCCTAGGCCATTAAGGTGAAACAGAATACATTCAAGCATAATAATGTCATGACCGTGCAATGAGCATAAAAAACTATTACACAACCAATAGGTTTGATGCTGCACTTTGCACTTCCCTTCCACAGCACTTTTAACACAACACAAAGCAAAGGAATTCAATAACAAAATAACAGGAGAAAATTCAGCAAGCACAAGACACTAAAAAAAAACACCTTGGCGTAATACACATCAGCCCATTACTGAGTCAAACACAGAAGACATACCTCTGGCTTTTGTTAAGATAGGGCCAGGGAAAAGAAACATTTTGTCACTGTTTCTTACAAAATACCAATGCTTGTTTTCACGAAAGTAGCCTAACTATGCCTAGCCTAAAGAGGCCTTACTTCATCTCATCCCGTCTAACCTGTTTGCATCACAGCAGCAGTTGTGAGTTACTGATTCTTGCACAATTCCTATTGCCACTTCCTATGCATTTAACCAACTTAATCTAACTTAGATCAGCTCATATGTTAAACATCATCTCAACTCAGCTATCTGTTGACAGTAGCACTTGTGATAACAACATGAAAAAGCTGATTCTTGCTGGTTTCAACATGGATCTTCATTCAGTTCCTTTGTGTATGCTTGGTGACATCAGGCAAAGTTGACAACACGCAAATCAAGACACTTTAAATCACTTCGAACAACATATTTTGATTGCCATGGTTAACCCATGTCAGGGGCAATAATGGATGTGCTCCACAAAACAATCTCTCTTCTCCAAAAGTAACAAAACTTTTAGGTGACCGATGACAGCATTGATGCTTGCCTTTTCAGCTGCAGTAAGGCATCTACCTAGGCTTGGTGTATTCATATTTAACGATAAGCTTGAGATGTTGGCTTCACATTTTAAATGGATGATCCGACCATTTGTTACATACTTATATTGAACCCATATTTTAATTGCTATGCAGCTTAGAGTATCTGTGTTAAAAGTATAGAGCCTATATACAGTACAGTCGTTCGCCAGCCAGCACATCATGACAACTGTAGAAAAAAATTGTTTAAAAGCAGCCATGAGCGACCACTTCAAGAAATTTGGGGCCAAATAGTCAAGAATATGGAACAAAAATAGAGCACATGGCATGCCTTGTGTATCATAATTCATCTTATGACAAAACTCGATGGATTAAAACAGAAAATGGCTAAATCTGGTTACCAATCATGTGTGGAGAGCATTAAGGTACGCCATTACTTGGTCCACAGGAGACTTACTGGCTTCTTCCTGCTCCCCCAAACAAAAAAGTCAGGACCTTTTGCACGGTCTGCTGGCAGACAGAGTCATCCCATTCACACACACACACCACCACACCACACACCACACACCAACACACACACACAACACACACACACACACACACACAACACACACACACCCACAACACACACACACACACAACACACAACACCACACACACACCACACAACACACACACACAACACCACACACACAAAAAAACACCCAAAAACACCCACACACACACACACACACACACACACACACACACACACACACACACACACACACACACAAACACACACACACACACACACCACACACACACACACACACACACACCACACACCACACACACACACACACAACACACACACACACACACACACACACACACACACACACACACACACACACACACACACACACACACACACACACCACACACACAACACACACACACACCACACACACACACACACACACACACAACACACACACACACACACACACACACACCACCACACCACACACACACACGCACACACCATCACACACACACACACACACACACACACACAACACACACACACACCACCACACACACCACACACACACACACCAACGCACGCACGCACGCACGCACCACGCACGCACGCACGCACGCACGCACGCACGCACCACACACACACACACACACACACACACACACACACACACCACTCCCCAAATATAAATATCAATCATGCCCATCAACCTACGAGATTAAAATGTGAAGCAAGTAAGAGGTGTGCATGATAAGCATTTCCAGAGGGCAGAATTTCGCCATTAAACACTTCTGTATTAGCTGCGTCAGGTCTGTCCCAAAGCTCTGTATGGCAGCATTAGGATAGTCTTGTCAGGTGGCCTGGTGAGTTAGACACTCGAAAGGTTTAGATTTGTCATTATTGAGCACCGCCATGAACCAAGAAAACGGTTAACCGATGGTTTAACAGGTCAAAAATGGCGGTAAAATTAAGTTCCGTGCTTCAAATTGTCTCCTTCATTCCCTGTGAATTGGTCACTCTTGGGCGCATGTCAATCATGTGCATACAATTTTTATTTCTATCCATGAAGTGAATGTGAACATGAGGTGCAAACATGCACATGAGCAAACATGCAAACAAACAAACAAACAAAACAAACAAACAACGAACAAAGAATAAAGTGGTAGTTTTAATGGTAGCAAGTAAGCTCGGTTTTGGATGACACCTGAAAGCCTCAGAATGGGAAATAGGGTTTTGGCATGTGCGATTAGACAATACCAGGCAGGAGTGAAAAATTTAAATAAAATATGGCGAAAAGGAGTGAAAAATTCCTCCTCATAGGGTGCTGCTTTACACCCAAAGTCGACAATTCAAGGATAATGACTTTACTTGAACACCTTTATCATTCCTGAGAAAAAATAACAGAAGCTTGAGCTGCACACTTTGTCCACTAAGATGAGCTTCCGACTTGTCCGCCTACACGTGGTCATAGCCGTGAAAGGTACATGCTGTGTTGGCTATTTGCAAGAGGCATTGAACATTCTTGGCTTC
>NW_023596937.1:0-36519 GCF_011947565.3 Pollicipes pollicipes | reverse complement strand
TTTTTTTTCGGTCTGTCTATCTGTCGCGTCCGTCCGTCCATCTGCCTGCCGTCCTGCTTGTCTTCCGCGCCTGCCGGTCTGTCTGGTTGGCTGTCTGTTTGTCTGTCGGGCTGTCTGGCCGCGTCCCCTTCGGCCCCGTCTGGAGCTGAGCCGGCCGGCCGGCGCTGTGTTCTCTCCAGCGGGCTTATCGTCCGGCGATAAGGTGCTGCTGGCCTTCAAGCTTCAGCCCCCAGATAAGGCTGCAGTCAGTCCGCCGGGGACGCCAGATAGCGGGCGGAGGGGGGCGTGCCGCCGAAAATGTGTCGGTCGGCGGCGTGTTTGTGACGCTGGAGTCGGCCGCGGCCCTCTGCAGCCGACTCAGAGCCGCCGTGAGGAGGCTCTGCTGTCTGAGGCGCCGCGGATGTGTGCAGAGTGGCGGCGGCCCCACTCACGGGTGGATTAGCCTCGGGATGGGGTTGTGCAGATCTCCTTTTGATCGGGGCAGCTGTTTTTAACGTGTCGACGGCCATGGTTGTACTTTGCTTGCTCTCGGTGAGCTGTGGTTGATCGCAGTGGCGCCTGGTGACCATTATTATACAGTCGCCATCGGACATGCAAAGATGCAACTGCAGGAATGTGTCAAGGTTAAAACAAGGACATCGCTTGCTAAATTCGATTAAGACATCATCGGAACACTGCACCCATGCGCAGATGAAAGTGATTCGCTTCAGGCTGTTAGAACATTCCGGAAGGATCACCAGGTAACTTGCGACTGGTAACTTGAAACTCCCCACAAGGCTGGCCACATCAGTTCGCAATGTGTTTTTCGAAGGAGAGAGTTCTGGTCTTTGGCGTGCGGAATAACTTGACTGTTTGTGAAACGCGTAGAATTTGTCGCGCGTGAGAGACTGTAGCAGGCCATTTTGACGCTTGCTCCATTTTCTTCGTGGAACTACGCCCCGTCCTGAGGATAAGTGGGATGAAAAATCCGCCGTGCCCCGGTGCATCAAGCGGACACAGCCGAGATAACTGCGCGAGAATAACGCACTTCCGGTGTTTGCTGATACTGTGGCTGCCGGGATTCGGGAACGGCCCAGTCCGTCTGCCCCCGGTGGCACAGCGGCGCTCCCTGCCCGACAGGCGGGGACCCCGCAGTGTTTCAGCGCGCCAAATATAGGCGGACTGCAGTGAACGTGACCCTTATCACTGACATCTGGTGGCATGTGGAGGCAACTATCGGCGCCTCTATCTGGCGACCGGGACGGGCCGATAGACTGTCCGATGACGCCGCCTGATAAACCACGCCGGCTTCCTGGGGGCGACGCAGAGGTCACAGGGTCATGGGCCGGCGCGGTCGGCGGCTGACCTGACGCTGACCTCGGGCGAAAGCCGCCCGGGGCGGGCGCCGCCCGTGCAGTTTGCAGCGCGATTTCCCAGCGCCGGCTGCGCAGCTGCCGCCGCTATCTCTGGAAGATGGGTGGATTTTTCCGATGCCGGGAACAATGGGCGGCGGCGCTGCACACGTGCTGGCGTCATGCTGGGCCGCAACAATGCTGTGTGTCCAACACTACGTACCAGGTGACGTCATGAGTTTGTACACCGCAGTCTCAGAGGCGAAAGGGAGGGGTGCGGTCGGCCTGTCGGGCTGATGTCGGCCTGATGTCGGCCTGATGTCGGGCAGATGTCGGCCTGATGGCGGAACAGTACCGATCTGATGTCGACCTGATGTCGGCCCCGATGTCGGCCCGGTGTCGGCCCGATGTCGGCCCGATGTCGGGCGGGTGTCGGCTGATGACGGGCTGATGTCGGCCTGATGTGGTGCTAATGTCGGACTGATGTCGGGCTGGTGAGTGGCGCTGCCATGCAGCCAGCGGGCTTGAGTTTGGGTGCCACTGCAGAGTGTTCCATCTTCGTACTTCCTCGATGCACGAGCGCAGCATCTCTTGCTGACTATTGCGATGACGGGATGTCCGGTTTCCTCCCGCGGCCTGCGTTCGTCCTTCAGCCAACGTGACCTTGCCGCCATCAGTAACCGATCTTGTGCAACGCGCCACTGCACACGAGCTGTCACGTGTCCCGGCACGAGATATAAAAGGAAACCTCAGGAAATCCTGGCTTCATGAGTGAATCGCTAGCACACGTGGCGTCGGGGGCACCGCATCGCGCTGAGGGTAACCCCGCAGCCCCATCGGATTGCCGTGGGATGGCGCACGTTAACGCCCCAGCAGGTCCGCTGCGCCAGTGACGCCCGCAGCTGCCGGCGGAAAAACTTGACCTGGTGTCTCCAGCCGGCAGCTGCGCGGCGGTTTCGTCGCTCAGACCCGCGCCAGGCGACCCAACCGACGCCAGCTTTCATGCAAGGCGCGCTGTTTTGCTGTCGTGTCTATTCTAGATGGGAGCGATACGACTATCAGAGCCATCTCTTATCGACCTTATCAGCTCCAGTCCGCCATTGCCGCGCCAGGGAGATCCGGCGATACGTCCGTCGCGCACTCGCCCAAACGATGCTATCACTCCTGGCGAATGTAAAAACCCAAGGAGAACGACGCATAATGGATCCAATAATAATCCGGGCGGTGGCAGCGTATAGTTAATGCCGATTATGTATTTGAGTGCGGGATGTGAGACAAACGCTTGCGTCGACCGTCCCATGCTGTAAGGTAGGGCACGACGGCATCGAGACAAATTACAACATGGTGCATAACTAACGATGGCCGAATAAGACTAAGAGACCACTAAAAGTTCCCTTTTTCTCATTCACACAAATGCTTCGGCTTATGTCGGTGGCCCGTGCTGGCTTTTGAGCCCAACGGGATTTACGGAGACCACCGATCAGTAGAAGGGGCGGGTCGGTTGCAATCGGCTTCGCGCTTCTTACCATGCTAATGCTTGGCGTGAGGAAGGGAATAGGACGGGCTAGCGTGAGAGGGAAGGAGGACGGGGCTAGCGGAGGAGGGAAGGAGGACGGGGCTAGCGTGAGGAGGGAAGGAGGACGGGGCTAGCGTGATGAGGGAAGGAGGACGGGGCTAGCGTGAGGAGGGAAGGAGAGACGGGGCTAGCGTGAGGAGGGAAGGAGGACGGGGCTAGCGTGAGGAGGGAGGAGGACGGGGCTAGCGTGAGGAGGGAAGGAGGACGGGGCTAGCGTGAGGAGGGAAGGAGGACGGGGCTAGCGTGAGGAGGGAAGGAGGACGGGGCTGGCGTGAGGAGGGAAGGAGGACGGGGGCTGGCGTGAGGAGGGAAGGAGGACGGGGCTAGCGTGAGGAGGAAGAACGGGCTAGCGTGAGGAGGGAAGGAGGACGGGGCTAGCGTGAGGAGGGAGGAGGACTGGGGCTAGCGTGAGGAGGGGAGGAGGACGGGGCTAGCGTGAGGAGGGGAGGAGGACGGGGCTAGCGTGAGGAGGGGAAGGAGGACGGGGCTAGCGTGAGGAGGGAAGGAGGACGGGGCTAGCGTGAGGAGGGAAGGAGGACGGGGGGCTAGCGTGAGGAGGGAAGGAGGACGGGCTAGCGTGAGGAGGGGAAGGAGGACGGGGCTAGCGTGAGGAGGGAAGGAGGACGGGGCTAGCGTGAGGAGGAGAAGGAGGACGGGGCTAGCGTGAGGAGGGAAGGAGGACGGGGCTAGCGTGAGGAGGGAAGGAGGACGGGGCTAGCGTGAGGAGGGAAGGAGGACGGGGCTGGCGTGAGGAGGGAAGGAGGACGGGGCTGGCGTGAGGAGGGAAGGAGGACGGGGCTAGCGTGAGGAGGGAAGGAGGACGGGGCTAGCGTGAGGAGGGGAGGAGGACGGGGCTAGCGTGAGGAGGGAAGGAGGACGGGGCTAGCGTGAGGAGGGGAGGAGGACGGGGCTAGCGTGAGGAGGGGAGGAGGACGGGGCTAGCGTGAGGAGGGGAGGAGGACGGGGCTAGCGTGAGGAGGGGAGGAGGACGGGGCTAGCGTGAGGAGGAAGGAGGGACGGGGCTAGCGTGAGGAGGGGAGGAGGACGGGGCTCAAATGAATGGGCCATGAAGCGTGCCGAACATTTTGCCATCGTGTTGCGGAAAAGGTGGTGTCATGAAAGGCCCACAAAAGGAATGAATTCCGCTGCTTCCAACTGTCATGACCACGGACTTACGGAAATACCTTGAGGATAATGAGGAGGGAACGATGGCGGAATCTTCGAAAATGTTGAGTGGATATCAGTGCTGATAGGCATCGTCCTACGAAATCTTACACTCAACCAAAATCTGCTAAAAAAGATGGGGAGCCGTGGCTCCAGGTCTCTTTGGATCCATCCGTCACGCGGTGTCACGAAACCAAACATGACATAGTAGTGTGGAGAGGTGGAGGAGAGACACCACGTACAAATTATGGAGAGATGACAAACATCAAGCTAGTGCCGATGGTGGTGGCAACAAAGGTCACACATTCATTCACGCGGCAGGTGATGTACAGTGTTCTCGAGTATCGTTTCCTAAAATCGGCTGGAATGGTGGGCCAATAAAATTGATTAAAGCTGCCCCCCAAGTCTTGATTTCTCAGCAAATTTCGGCCTCTTTGATTTGCGTCCCTGATGACAAAATGTAACTAGAAACATTTGGGCTCAAAAATTAGTTTGACATTGCGGAATAATTTCCCATTTAAACCCGATGTAATAGCGATGGTGATGATATATAATGATGATATTGATAGTGGTGCATTTAGGTACCTAGTGCACCAGGAGTGGTCAGTCAGTTCTGACACTGGATTTCAGCTGTATTTCATTGGCCCAGCATTCCCTTTCTGCCAATGCATAGGGGGAGGGAGTCAGCGGCTAAGAGGAGCGTTGAGCGGGCCCCAATCACATTGGGGGCCTCAGGCCCCCCGAAGGTATGGATAGTGACATCGCTGAGTGCGTGTCGTATCAGTAATGCAAACAAACACCATACTTTGGCCCAGAAAGGTGACCGGGCCACGTCAGAGACCCGGCAGAAGATAAATGCCACTTCAAAGCAATGTAGAGTAGGCAGATGAAGCGTTAGCGCCACGCATAGACGTTATACGCCACGTCCGATTCGCGCAGAAATGTCGTACGCCACGTCAGCGCCACGCAGAGACGTCATACGCCACGTCCGGGTCGCACATAGCTGTCTTACACCACGACTGAATGGGGCAGAGATTGTCATACGTCACGTCCGAGCCGCGCAGCTATGTCTTACGCCACGTCCGAGCGGCGCAAGAGATGCGACACGCCACGTCAGGGCCTCGGTGGCTGGGCGCCGCGCCGGCCGCACGCCCGCGGCCCCGGCCGGGCCCGGACCGAGGCCTCGTCTGCCATCGCGCTCCAGCTGAATGTCATCATACATCACTGGATAAGCCGCATTCGCAGATAGCATCACCAGGCGTCCTGTAAGCTGTCTTACTTGCTGCCGCCTTATCGTTGCATGGAGCCTGCGCGCCGATAAGGCACTGCACGTGCATGGCGGGCAGGCCGGCGATGTGGAGCGGCGTAGCGATAAATCCAGCCACGCCACGCCACGCCACGCCGCCGCGGGTCGGGTTGCATGGCACTGCTGGTCGGTGGCGCGCCGTGATGTGGTCACGATGTGGCGTGGTGTGGTTTCACGGCTTGGGTGGCGGGTTCAGAGCACGCCGTGATGTGGCCACGATGTGGCCTGATGTGGTTCACGGCTTCGGTGGCGGGTTCAGAGCGCGCCGTGATGTGGTCACGATGTGGCGTGGTGTTGGTTCACGTCTTGGTTGGCGGGTTCAGAGCACGCCGTGATGTGGTCACGATGTGGCGTGGTGTGGTTCACGGCTTGGGTGGCGGGTTCAGAGCACGGCAAGGCTTCGTTCATCGCAGCAGGCGTGGTGTGATGCACTGCGCAGGTCCGGTCAGGGGGCGCGTATGCACGTGAATCTGAAAGGAAGGCGAGGTCCACGGCACAGTCCACGCCATGTCCCGCCGCGACCCACGGGGTCCAACGCACGACCCACGGGACAGTCACCAGCGCAGTTCACGAACGGACGCGCGACTCGAACCAAGGCGTGGATCGCAACTCGGCACGGTGTACATCACGCTGGGCTACGAGCCGATGGCCGCGTGGCCGCGTGATGTCTGTACAATACGGTCTGAGCCTGCGGCGACGGGGGCGACGAGTGCGTCAAGATCCACGCTCGGAAGCAACGCTCACATGCCCACTGCGCAGGGGACTGCACCCGCTGAGGCACCCGCTGATGTCCACTGCTGGGTCACCTGCACCCGCTGATGCTCACGGCTGAGTCATCTGCACCCGCTGAGGCCAGCGACTGAGTCAATAAGAGTCTCACGAAACCCGCTGCGTATTGCTGCGCGTTTGGCGCAACATGACCACTGCGGTCGGCGCGCCCTACTAGGACACAAATGAACCGCAGCAATAGTGCTGCGCGTACCACAAACTGCGTGGGATTCGGGGGCGCAGGATCAGAGGTCCTGTAGGGCATCAGATGTGCCCGGTGTGTATGCGGCCACTGCACGGCTGGCTCGGTTTCGTGCGCCGTCGCACGGGCCGGTGACAGGCCACTGGCAAGGCCATTGGCAGGTCGACACGACACGCTTACAGCACAGCCGACGCCAGCGGAACGGGCAGGGCGCGCGTCCGGACCGCGTCTGTATACGACCACAGCGCGTGGGTCACGGTCCGCCTACCACGACAAGTACACACACGCGAGACATTCCACGGGGATGTGACACACACGTGAGACATTCCACGGAGATGTGACACACACGTGAGACATTCCACGGAGATGTGACACACACGTGAGACATTCCACGGAGATGTGACACACACGTGAGACATTCCACGGAGATGTGGGCCGTGACGCTGCGGCGGCGTGGCTAGCGCAGCACCTCTCCGCCGTAGCCGTAGTCGACGCGACGTGACGACGTTCGGCGCTCCCCTCCCCCCTCCCCCGCACCCTTCCGTCCCCCTCCCCCTCCCCAGGGCTACCGAGCGCCGACGATCGCTGGGCCATCTTCGTGCGCGCCGAAAAAGAGCGGGTTCGTGCGGCGGGTTTTTGCCGCGCGGCGCGCCGTATCTGCCTTATCGCGGCGCGCCAGCGGCCGGCCGGCGCACCAGATACGCCTCGCGACGCGCCGCGCGCCGCCGTCCGATTTATACGCATTAGAGCAGCGGGTGTGTTGCTGCTCGCAGATAAGCGGTGCGCCCCAGCCATTTGGACGCGGCCGATAGCCGGCGTAAAATAGAGATGTTTCTGGGATAAATCCGCGGCCTGATCGGCGCGTCGATAGAGGTGAATCAATTCCCATATGCGGCTGCCAGCGCGCGGCCAAAAATGGCGGCCGCCGCGCGCCGGTGCGGCCGGGGGACGGGTGAACGGTGCCTGCGGTGCACAGGTGTCCCGGTCGACACGTGGCGCGAGCGCGGCAAGCTGGTAGGTGTGAGACTGGCTGACGCTCGCACCGGTGAGCGCCATGACAAGTTTCTGTCGATCCATGCAGCGAGCTGGTGTTTTGGTGTGATGGTTGCGATTGCGGCTGGTGTCGGATTACATGCACCTTTTCAAGGTAATGAGGCTGAGTTGGCCTCACTCCCCCCCCCCCCTCCACACCTACATGCATTTACACGCTCACCGACGATAATCTGTTTCCATCGTCGGCTTTTGACCAACGACAGGCGTGAAGTCTGAGATTCCCGTTTTATTTCCTCGACGATGTCGTCGCCGCCGGCAGCTGCGGCGACGGGAGGCCGGCGGACTCTCATCACCATGACGCGAATGGCTGCAGTCGCAACAGTTGCTTTGCATATGTTGCGAATCATCTGTTGGTCTTTGTGGTCCAGGTGGCCGGCAGAGGTATTGGTCTAACGGTAGCAAATGTACGAACAATTAGTCGAGAGCTTATTGCGGCGTGTCAGCGCTAGGTAGGTTGTTCGGCTTTTAATTCTACCCTGTGCTGTCCTTTGCATCTTTCATTTCGTCTCAGACATCTTACCCTCTACGGGGACATCGCTGGTCGATATCTTTAGGTTTTTTATGTGCGACAAATCCAAATAAGTTCTCGCACGCTTTTCGAGTTTTTCCCTAAAAGGTAAAACGTTTCAGCGTTGGCAACGGAAGGTGTCCGACTTAGCGTGGAGGCTCTCACATCTATGTATGAAACCTTTCTTAAAACATTAGAGCCGCGAGCCCAGGCTTTGTGGTGTGGCTACTAACATTAAACACAAGATGGGTGGCACAGGTACGAAAGCTTTATCCGGCGCCGTGCAGACATATCTATTAAAGACGGGAACCAGGGCGGATCCTCCCCAGTCTGTATGTCTTTTTGTGAAGAACCTTTCCCCGGCTCTGAACTCAGTGGGTGGGCACTTCTTAGAATTCAAAACCGTTGCATGGTTCGGTTTAAAAAAACGGCCAGCTTATCATGCGATCTGTTGAAATGTAAATTAGTGATGATATAATCGCACTTTCTGAGTGACTGGCGCTGGATAGCCATCTTTGGCTGGCGAATACGTGATGTTTGTTCTTGCCGTGTGACCTCCGTTCTTAGCGATTGTGATTGCGATACAGTGCGGGGTGAGGAGGAGTTTTTATTTACAATGGTCCTTATTTATCCTGCATCTGACCTAAAATGCGAACCACTCTGGACAGAGCACAGTATCGCCGTTATTGGTGTGAGCAGAGGCTTCTCAGACGCCTGTTAACACCGTTTATTTCGCCAGAACGTATCAACTTCATAAACCGGCGTGAGTCCGGTCTCATCGTCATCGTCAGCGCAGCCAGAACTAGCTTCAGAATTGATTCTAATTTTAAACATGTCTGATCCTACCACCGCCGCATGTCATGTTCCACATTCCGCGTATCATGACCATCGTCTGCCGCTCTTCCCAGATGTCTCGGGCCGCAATCGCCTCGTGGCTTTATCTGTCATGTTGGATCGCCCGAACCGGCTGGTCTCCCAGCACGCGAAACGTGACGAGTAATTAAAAACGCGGTGATAGGCGTCAGATGCGGCGTGCAGATAATGGAAGGCATTCGACCAATGCTCGTCGAAAGATCTAGCCTTACCAGAAAGCGGCTTGGGAAAGACATGTAGGCTCCGAGGTGCCTCCTTCAGGCCCCATGGAAGCCCCAGTTGGGGCAGCACGGGGAAAAGCGACCATTCCTGCCTCCAACACCACGCTATGTTGTGTGCACTCAACAGCAGCTACTTTCGAGCGCGTGTATCCGCAGATCGCGAGCTTTAGAGGACAGCAGCTTCTTTAGCGGGTATAACTGGCAGGCCAAGTGGACTTTTACGGATCTTTCAAGCTGGAATAGTTTGTTTTAGCGCTCAAGACTTCAGATTTCATGACGTCCGAGCCAAATGCCATGGGTAACATATAACCAACAGTGCCGTCTTGCCCGCAGGGAGCTTATAAGCCATGCTCTAGATCAATGGTATCCTCGAATGTGCCAGATAGGACAAAACAGTGTATTTTTAGAAGCTTAATGACAATTCTCAGCTTCTGACCCTGGCACACTTGTGTCATGATTTTCACTTTTTCACCCACCGTATTAGATCTATTTTCGCACCCCAATTCAGCTGTGAAGATACATTCTGATATTAGAGGAGTCTTCTGAAATTCATTTTTAGTGCATCTCTTGTAGTTGCAACTAGGTTAAGTTAGGTTAGGTTAGGTTGAGGCATTTTTGCACTGCTCATATGAAGCAAAATAAAATTTTCGCAAAGCGCAACCAGCTATTGTGCATTTTGAGACATCTCGACGATTCATATACATATACATCATATATATATATATATATATATATATATATATATATATGTAAATAGCATATAACATATAGCTATATGGTATATAGCAGCTCGATAGACACACATTAGGTATCGGCGATCGTGATATCGGTGCTATTGATGTGGTATAATCGCCTCATTAATCCTGACTTCTTGCAAGCAGCTTTTTAATAATTTGTAATGTTTTGCATTTGCAATGTTTTACACATTTCTAAAACGGGAATCAGCTTAACTCGTATCTCTAATACATTCACGAATGCTGTCAACTGAACGGATACCTAATATGACGTCGCAAAGGGTGCTATCCTCTCCACCGATGGTTCTTGAACTTCGCGCCCAAAGTTTGACAGCACTGGGCTTGGTACATTACGCACGTCCTCAAAATACTTGTTCGTGCGCCAAACCATCCCGTTGAATAACTGGCAGTGTTGAGGCCGACCTGGACCACTGCACCCTGTCGTGAAGCACGCCGCCTGGTACGACGACAGCAGTGGCGGCCTTAGCCGAGCGCGAAGACGAACCTAGCCCCTTAGGCGCCCCTGTTCCTTTTTCAACAGACCTCGTTTGTCTGGAGTGACAAACGGGCTTTATGGGAAAGGTCTGTCAAATAGGAAAGGTCTGCCAGGCAATGACAGACCCATCGCCGCGACCATGCGGGTCCGTATGCTCGTCCGGCAATAATCGGTAGTTATGTCTACCGCTGACGTCACGCGGGCAACCCGACATGTGACCGCGGAGCGGCAACTAGCGGGTGAGCCGAGTGTACCACGTGACTGGGAGTATGCTCATCCGTGATCAGGTACCAGCTGGCTTGTGTGCCACGTGGACGCCCTGCAGGCCGCGGAGACGCGACCGAGCAGGTGTGATCGAAGTGCTGTTTCGGATTGGAAAGGGCGGCCTTGTGGTATTTGGGGGATCAATGGAGGCCTTTTGTTGGTACGTGCCGGTTGTTTCAGAACCGTGTATTTATTTGCCCCGCTGGTCTTGTACTGAACCCGAACGAAGAGACTAGTCACATTTTCTTTGTCTGTATTGTCAAAAATGCGAGCAAGTGACGCTGCCATCCCCAGCAGACAATAACGACGTAATCCACTGCACGTGCCTCTGGATTCAGCCAGCGCCATTTTATGCCTGCTGCTTGACGGCCGCGCCAATCCACTTCACACGTCAGTCACGCAAAGTTCATAGACGTTATATTTCCCATTATCCTGAACGTTTTGGCCGCAAATGCTGCATGGCTTGTCCGTGCGTTATAACGGTTTCTGTGCTGCTCCTTGACAGTCATCACATACTGACCGCTGTAAGCGGCGGCTGGTGTCTTGTTTGTAGACCGATACCTGGTAATCCGAAGGCATTAGCGGTCCGATCTCTCCAAGAATAGATTGTTGTGTGACGCATTGTGTGCATTAATGCCGTCCCTGCAACTCGGCTGGTGGAGCGTCGGACGTCGGTGAATGCGTCGCGAATATACGGAACGACACAGGCCACCCTTAGCGGTCGACTGGCCACTGGGCTCGAGGGTAGGTTGGCACCTTTGACGGTCGACTGGCCACTGGACTCGAGGAAAGGCTGACTCCCTTGGCAGTCGACTGGCCACTGAGCTCGAAGGCAGGTCGTCACCATTGGCGATCGACAAGCCACTGGGCTCGAGGAAAGGCTGACTCCCTTGGGGATCAGCTGGGTACTGGGCTCGAGGGCAGGCTGAGGCAGGCACGGCCGAGTCGTGCCATTGCGTGGCACGTTACAACACTTCTGCAAAATTGCCTGTGAAGCTGGAATCACTTCACCGGGTTAGTGAGGACAGGATCATCGCAACCGATTGGAGTTGGCAGGACTTGTAATCTGAAAGCCATTCCACAAATGCGCAGCCACGTTTCTATGTTTAGATGCGTTACCGGCAACGACCGAACCGACTGCTTGCACGGAGGAACGGAGGAACGGAGGAACGGAGGAACGGAGGAACGGAGGAACGGAGGAACGGAGGAATGAGCACAATGGTAGTCAGTTGTCCTCCAACGGTGGGTTTGTTGCGGAATAAGATGCAAAAGTACTTATGATCGACCGCAATCACACGCTCGCTGGACGTCACACAACGTTTCGTAACAACATTTCGTAACCGGCACTTGGAAAGATGACTCGCCCTGTTCCCACCGCATGAACTGCGACTGCGAAGTTGCTAAGAATGTAAGCCGGGCTAAGCATCTGTGGAGGGGGCCCATGCAGATTGCCGGCGATCGCGATCAAAATAAGCCCGTGAAAGCCACATGCATTTCCGGAGATAAGCAGCGGTGGCGTTTTAAGCTAGCACCGTGAGCCTGAAGTTGTCTGCTTCGCTGTTATCTCACCAATCACAATAGCTCTGGTATCATAATTCATGCGACCGTTCGCAACAGAAACCGACGGACCGCAGATAAAAATCGCGTCTGCACATCGGGCGCGGAATTTTAATCGCGCTGCGTTTTGCAGTGGCAGTAAAACAGAGTCTTCTGCTTTGTCCGGTCGGGCGAAATGTTATCGTGCAATCATGAGGTTTGCATGCAAATGTAAGCTCTATTCATGAGCTGTCACACAGCTGACGTAAAACAATTTATGTGATAATGCCATGCAATTTTAGGCAGGAAGATTTGAACACACCATTTGTAACGGAAACACCTGTAACAGATTATCTGCATTTCCAGTGAAAACCAAAACATGGTTAGAACCAAAGCTACTCACCCAAGTCCATGCCACTGAACGCATCTAATTGATCTGAAAATCACAATGAGCACGTGATGACGTAACCTGCGACAGCTGGAGAAAAATCTGACTTCTTTACTGGAATGCCTCAATAAACTTGTGGAATTTAATACCAGACACATACAGCAGAACTCATTGGGTGTAATTTTTCAAGGTCTTGGGTATATTCAACTGACCACTTAAAAACGCTCTAGGGATGTGAGAATAGACGATTGTTTCCAAGTTTGCTTTAAACGACGTTTCGGGAGGTCATTCTTGTGACTTGGGCGATCTCATTTGACACTCAGTCTTCGCACGCAGCGCGAGAAACGAAAGAGACGTTGAAAACAGTCCAAGAAAGCAGGGGGTGATGCGGAGAGCGCCACTATCCTGATGCGCCCCCAGACTACAGTTGAACCCCGGGGCATCTCGTGTCCAGCGTCTGGCAGGATCGCGACGACACCCGGCCGGCCGTCGTCTGCCCCCGGAAAGTGAGGCGACTGTCGGTGGGGCGTGGGGGCAGGGGGGGGGGGGAGTTGCCAGGGTGGCAGGCGCCTCCCACCCGTCCATTGTTACCGGACGCGGAGGGCGGAGTGGCACGACCCGTGTGAAGAGCAGCTTCGCGGTCTGCGCCAGCTCCCAGCCCCGCCGTGCAGGCCCCACGGATGTGGTGGCAGGTCGCTGACCCAGAGTTGGCGCTCCGTGGCGGTCGGAGCTGACGGAAGATAGAGGGACATTCGTCCTCTGATGCTTATCAGCCGACTGTGGATGCCCATAATTGCTCCGTCATTAAAATGCAATCGCATGGTCTAGTGCGCCGGTGCCGGATGCAGCGTCACGAACCTCCGTGCGCCTTTCAAACTCGCCATTTTTTTGTCGCGATAAGCAAGAACGTTTTGCACGTGCCGTTTTTGTTCTGCGGTGAAAAATCGACTGATTGCGCATGTTGACAATCGGAAAGTTACACATGCAGTTTTTTGCATCTGATTTCCACTGAAGCATGCTATTCGGGGTGCACTGGCCATGGTTTCATGCAAATAGTGCGGGTCTCTGTAATCGTAAGCAGTGAAACTGACGCCATTACTCCCCGTTGTCTAATAGTACTATGAACAGATCTTGACGAAGCGTTAAACGTTCTTGCGTGAGCGTCAGGCGTGCTTGGTCAGGATCCTCTTATCCTTTTAATGTATTTTATTTATTTCATCTTAACTTTTATTTCATTTTAAGGTCACTTATGTCATTCGGATTTAGGGTGGACCAACACACTCAAGTAACATGTACATGACATTACAATTTTTCACGCATTTCAGGAGCAAATACATGCTAGCTGACCAACATGCTGGCTGGCCTCCTTATGCCGGGTTTAAAGTAGTGCCCCACGGCACCCCATGGAGGATCGCACGGCAATGTCCCATCATCGTTCTGTGAATACCAATGAACCATGCGAACAGAGTAGATGCGGAGATCTGTGGGGCAGCAAGTTTGGATATCACACAACTTTTCATGAAACGAACAATGCCCCTGCACTATTCAGTTATATATGAATATGTTGGCAATAAGTGGATAATATATTATGCATGTACGTTATCGAAAAGCATTGAATTGAACTACACAACACTATTATTGGATATCACGAGCGATGTCTGTTCCTCAGAATGTTGTGCAGACGTCCCTGGCTCATGGCACGTGACCAGGTCAGTGAGCCTGCCTCGTTCCGCGGCCGAGTTATTTCTGTGAATGTCATTCTGTTCTGTTCTGGCGCGATACGTTGCTTGCCGAAATGCAACATCTCCTCTTAACCCTTTTCTCTTCCCCCCCCCCCCCTCTCTCTGTCTCTGTCTCTGTCTCTGTCTCTATTTCTGTCTCTTTCTCTCCATCTCCCTCTCCTCCTCCCTGTCCTTGTCACTTTCAATTTATCTTCCCCTCCCTCACCTCCTCCCTCCCTTCCTTCCTTCCTCCCCTCCTCCTTTCTTTCTTTCTTTCTTTCTTTCTTTCTTTCTTTCTTTCTTTCTTCTTCCTTCCTTCCTTCCTTCCTTCCTTCCTTCTTCCTTCCTTCCTTCCCCTTCCTTCCTTCCTTCCTTCCTTCCTTCCTTCCTTCCTTCCTTCCTTCCTTCTCTTCCTTCCTTCCTTCCTTCCTTCCTACCTTCCTTCCCTTCTGCCTCCTTTTCTTTTCCTCCTCTCGATCCTTCTCTCCCTTCATCCCGCTCCCTTCTTTACTTACACACTCCTTCCCTCCTTTCCTCCCTTCCATTTTTTCCCCTTCCCGTCACTCCACCTCGGTTTTTATTCTTTGCCCAGTTCATGCTCCCCCCTTTGCATACGCTCATCCCTGCTTCTCTATCCTCATTTTCATCACCCGTTTCTCCTCGTAGCCCTCTTCGCCTCTCCCGCACTGTACCCCACCCTCCCGTCTCCATCCCTGCGTCCCTCGCTGCCTCCCGCGCTTCGTTCATCCCTTGCTCTCATGCTCCGCACCGGCCCCATATCAGACCACTTATCGCCGCTCGCTCGCTATCGGCCCGGCTATCGGACCGCGTGAGACCGAATCTCGGTCCCAGCCGTAATGCGTTCTCCGGCTGCGGCCCTCTCCGCGCTCTGGTCGGCGGCGCCAGGTCACCCCACGGCAAGCGTTCCCAGTCGCCGACACCACGCCTCCGCCTCAAGGGGCGGGGGCAACGCAGACCTTTGGGAAGTTAATGTCGAAGTGTATGGGTGTTGTACGCCTGGAAATGCTATGCAAACGTGAATACCCCTCCCCACCTTTGAGCCGCGGTAGAGCCACCGGGGGCGGTGCCGGACAGCGAATCGCAACCGACGTGGTTGGCAGCCCCCGATCCTCGTGATCATCAGGTCCTGGGTTCGCAGCTCACACGCACCGCTTGTTTCATTGGCTGCATTGTGGAGAGATGTGGCTGGTGCGATGGCTTGCTGTTTCTGTAGTGAGTCGGTAAGCATCCGATGGTTTCAAGCCGCGCACCAGTGGGATGTGCACGCCGTAGCCGTGCGCAGAGCAGCAGTGCAGGCAGTGGGATGTGTACGCCGTAGCCGTGCGCGGAGCAGCAGTGCAGGCAGTGGGATGTGTACGCCGTAGCCGTGCGCGGAGCAGCAGTGCAGGCAGTGGGATGAGTACGCCGTAGCCGTGCGCGGAGCAGCAGGGCAGGCAGTGGGATGTGTACGCGGTAGCCGTGCGCGGAGCAGCAGTACGGACTGTGGATCGGCCAACGGCACATCGAATACGGTCAGCTGACAACCAGTACAGACAGTTCGAGTCATTCGGCTGAATTGCGTGCGCTTCGGCCTCCCGGACTCAGTTACATTCAAAGGAGCTAGCTGGTCACGGCACGTGCTTGTGCGGAGAGAGCAGGCGCTGGTGGGGAGAGAGCAGGCGCTGGTGGGGAGAGGGCAGGCGCTGGTGGGAAGAGACCAGGCGCTGGTGCTGAGAGGCCAAGCGAGCACCCACGCGATAAACCAACCGGCGGTTGCCTATAACAACGGGTCAATGCCTTATCAAAGTGCAGCGCTACCGGAGAAACTATCGCTTAAAACCATGATGCGAACATACTTTGAGAAGAGTTCCGATTCTTCCAAGCGGTCGGTTCCAAGTGATCCCGGAGATCGCTGAGCAGGGATTGGTGGCGAAGTCACTTCTGTGGTGGCAGTTCACATGGGTCGCTGTGATCACATATTTACGGAATATTGGAGACTAAATGCTGCTGTAGAAAGCGTCACATCGTGTCGGTCACAGCACAGTCGAGTAATGTATTCGGCCGAACAGCATTCCCCACCATCTCTGTAATCGCCGAAAGACCTTCCTCTGGCAACGCACTCTCCAAAAACGACTCCAGGCGACCTCATGGCGCTTGGTGTGACTAAGCACGATGGTATGCAGTATCGCAGGCCTCAGACTGCTGTCTGTTAAGTGAACTGGCCACCTCGCCGCAGGTAAATCATGCATGGGCGGCGCCGTGATATGATCACGCTGTTTGTTTGCTATCTTTGTTTGGCGCTTCGCAGCCTGGCAACTGACAAACACCCTGCTGATGCTGGCAGAAAGGCGGCAAGGGGGAAGGGGCTGCTGGAGGGCCCGGGGACCGAACTGTTCGGGCAGTCATATCTGATTGTACCAAACTAACTTTCCTATGCAGTGAGACACATGTTCCGCCGTGTCGCGCTGGTGAAGTTTAATGGCCCGTTAGTTTTAATGGGACGACGAACAAGCATACGCACCTGCACATCGCGGCGACTGGCTGCGCGTCATGTGGAAGCGCTGTTTGGTGATTGCAAACACTGCTCTTTTTACTGCGCCCCGGCAGGCCTGAGTTCTGCCACTTCACACGGAGCCCGGTCAGCAAAGTTGGCTCCTTTCATTCGATTATCTTTCCCTTCAATATATCGGGATGTACCGGCACAAAACTGCTTAGTTTACCCTCTGTTTATTGATTAGGTCGCGTGTACGCTAATCTAGGTCATAGGGGTGAGATTGATACCATGGAGCGCGTCTACCGCTGGTCCATTCTGCTATCGTGGTGCCCTCATTATGGCAAGTGAGCGCTTGTGGGTTACCGCATGCAACGCGTGAAGGAGCTCAGAATGCTGAAATTATATAGATATATAAAATACAAACACCCGCACACACACACGCACGCACGCACGTACGCACGCACGCACGCACATATTATATTATATATATATATATATATATATATATATATATATATATATATATATATATGTGTGTGTGTGTGTGTGATAATGCTACTCAGAAATTTTCCCCACTGAACGCATGTAGTGGACAGGGTAATCTGATACCACCTTTTACCGTGACTTACACTCTCACGCATTGCGAGTGGTTTTAAGCCCAGTGCTTTGGTGGCACCCTGATACCAGAACAGCATCAGACGTATGGCTGTTTGCCTCCCTGAGGCCGACCGCAGCCTGCCAGCGATCACTGGGTCACACTGTGACGCTGCAGTTCCCCAACAGCGGACCGTTTGTGTCTGCATACTCCCGGGCAGCACTACTTAGCCGGGGTTCCTCGGATTACTGGCGAGGGCGGGGCACCGCCGTAGACCTGCTCGTGGCGTTCGAGGAGCACTGGGTTTCGTGAGTTTGGACAATAGCGACTTGGAAATCGTGGCTGGAGGCCCAGGGCTTGACTGACCATGTTATTTTTCTGGTCATGTGCGCTGTGACCTTATCAAAAGGCGGGACAGATGGATGAAACGCGGACGTAGTTTCACAAGGTAAGTTGTTGAGGAAGGTGGGAGGGGGGCTGAACAGTAAAAAATCACTGATCATGCGTCCAAAATACGCCGGTAAACAGGGTTCTCCACAGCATTGGCTCGCTTTCTTCCCGAAGTTGGGGGGGGGAGGCTGGAGCCTGAGTCAGGGGGTGAAACTTGCCCCCCCCCCCGACAACTGAATAGGGTACAATAGCCCTGGGTAAAAGGATTTGGAGGGGCGATGCCTTCAAAAGAACCTAACTGAGCCAATCTGCTACGCTAGAGAGAGGAGACAACACACGATTGCAGTAAGGACACCCCAGGACAATGAAATCTGTGATCGTGAACAGCTCAGATTTTCCCTCGTTGAGATGTGATGCGACCACGGCGAGGTTCCATTCGTAACCTGTCCGGAGGCATGTGAATGCACCCATGGGCTCTTGGTTTTAGAACACGCTGATATCCATAGGCACGGGCCGTAATGTTTACCAACTACGACTTGCGACCGACCGAAAGAAGGACGTCAGCTTTGCCGAGGCAGCGCGATTGCATTGTCTACGTCAGCATGTGCTGGAACTGCTCTGCCGAGGAGCGTCTTGGGTCATTTAACCATTTCCTTAGTTACCTGGCACAGGGAAGCCCAGACTTGGGAGAATCTGCAGCTGGCGCCTCAAACATGAGATTCAAAATGCTGTCGTTCTTCTCAGAAGCGAGTTGGAACCATCCCTGACCTTTGTCCCCCCCCCCAGACAGGTTTATGTAGACACCCTGCCCGTCCACACCGCCGACACTTATCACCCCCTGGCACGCAGACCTCACCCCTCCGCCCCACCCACCAAGTCTCACCAAACCCCACATTATCAAACAAACCGCAGCCCTTGCAACAACCTGTGCAACTCACGCAGGCGCTGGTCGGGCTCTCCTGGTTGTCTCTCGGTGGACACAGCCCTGTTATCAGCGCCCACCTGGTCGGCATCTCACGTTATCCGTGCAGCGCGGGAACCAGCAAAAAACCCTGTCGTCGACCGCGCCCCCCGCCTGAAGCCCCGCGTCCTGACCTCTTTCGCCGGCGGCGCGCTGGGGCGGACGGGCCGGGCGGCTCTTGCGGGGGGAGGGGAGGAGCGCCAGACACACAGTGGGAGAGGAAGAGGCGTGGACGCATCGCTCCACCGCACAGGTGGGGCGTTATCCGCGGCGATTGTGGCGCTCTATCGGCGGGCTGGCCGCAGATAGCGTATCGCGGGAGCGACGGCAGCAGGCCGCATGTGTGACAGTGGGCTGCGGCGGGGTGGTGCGAACGGGCGGGGCTGGCCGACCGGCGTACAGACGGCACGGCCCGTACAGGCGGCGCCGGCGGGCAGGGCGACGCAGGCAGCACAGGTGAGGCAGGCCACCCGGCAGGCGCGCCGACAGCGGCGGACGGGAGAGTCCGTGTTCTTGGGATCCGTCGGCGTCGCAGGACGACGGAGCACGGAATGGTCCAGGAAAGTCGGGCAGACAGGAGACTGGCAAGCCGCCGCGGCTGGACCGTGCTGAGCACCGATTAGTGTGCAGTCGAGTAGGACACGTGAGACAGGTCAGGGGGCTGGGCGTCCCAGGGCTGTTGGTGATGACCCGTAACCGTGACGTGACACAAAATCGACGTCCGACCCGCGGCCGCAGCAAAGCAGGGGACGATGCGGTCTTGTCCGGCGTCCCCTGTTTGCAAAAAGTTCCCGGTGCTGCCAGTCGCACCATCTGGAACTTTTTGAAAGGAGCCGCAGGTACCTGTGGATGTTCCGGAAGCCCGTCATTGTAAGCGAACAACGGTCGCTAGCGCTGGGATACGGCCTCGGCCGGCTGACACCACACTCTCGGTAGCTTCCGAGCAGGTTGTTCGGATCGACGCCATTGCATGCATCACATTTATGTATGGGTTTCACAGGCGCTTGTATGGCTGTCTGTCCCGCTTAGTCCAAAGTGTATTCAGCTCCGTCTATAACTTGCGCTGTGCGGTCACCACAATGTTTACCATTCGAAGCGCATGTTGAGGCGCGCCAGCCGGTACGTGGATGGCTTCCTGGTGGGCAGGGCACTCATGGACATACTTTGCTAAGAAAAGCTGGGTGGATGCAGAGTGTAGGCATCAGTGTCTTATTTATTGTGAGCTCGTTGCAATTGTGGCATCGCATCAGCATATTCGTATCATCTTTGTACTGTCATATATATATATATATATATATATATATATATATATATATATATATATCAGTTATTTCCAGTCAGCCTCCAGGGTGACTACTCTTAACATGTACGTAGGCTTTCTCCACGTGTCGTCCCATGGCGAAATTAACCGCTCTCAAGAAGTGAAGGGCTCTTTCGAGTGGAGCGGAGTGGATTGAAGGACCCACAAAGCCGCTGCCAGAGGGATGGAATGGAGATTTACCACAAGAGCCGTATGTGAGATCACGAGTGGCGGACTTAAACTGCCGCGAACGAATCTCCGGAAGGTGATCCCAATCAGAGACGACATGAATTTGACGGACTGGCTGAGGACCTTAGTCTAGCTGGCATAGGGATCAGCACTATCTGAAAAAATGAGTTTATTTTATTCTGGGCAGCACTCCGGTTTGTGTTGAGCTCTTACGACCTTTGTGATGAGCGGGACTGATCTGCGGAAGCCTCGGCGAACCGAACCCCATACCTGTGGCTCATTGCTTGTGACTGCGGTGATTTGGCTGCGATACTGTGGTACTGCCACGTCAAGTCGGAATCTGCATGATGTGGCCTCTGAAGAGCCACTGAAGCGTCTTACTGCAACGGATGGAATAAGTGCTCGGACTATCGCCCTCGTTGATGTGTTGGTATGTGCACAAAGCTTCGGCCACCTCCGTCTCCGGCCGTCGCCAGGTGTTATTGAGCCCTAAGGGCAACTGGGTGATGTTTGGCGGTCAGCGATGTATGTGTGACAACTAGAACCCTCTCCTCGGAATTGATGCGATTCAAAATCAAGGTCTTCTGATTTCGAGCGGAGTGCTCCACCAACTGAGCTAGCCGGGAAGGACGTCCATAGAATGCATCTCTTCGTCCTCGCTCCATACCGTTTCGCCTGGCTCGACTTGGATAATCGGCCGCTTCTACAGGCGGGTTGTGGTCGTTGCCCCAAAAAACCACAGTGCAACGTGGCTATTGATGTCGTTTGCTGAGAGACGAACAGCCTTATGGTGGGTTCGTACAATGTTGTGACACTCCCCCTGACGTGCACCATGGCTGATCTTGCGTGTCCTACAGTCAAGGCCTGAAGGGGAAATATCCCCCTATTAGTTTGAAATAAAAAAAACGCTACGATCGGCGGCATGTTAAGCGGAAACCGTTAGATCTGTAGTCATTCTCGCAAGTTCTTCCATCAAAATCCTTGCTAACCATTTCCAAAATTTGATTTTCTTGGACGGTATTAAGTTTTATCCACCCGGCGTCAGAGCGTTTGTTCGGCACACTTTTAGTGTGTTTGTTTAGTACTACTTACTTCTGATATTTACGGCACGAGAGCTTTAGGGCTTCATTTTGAAAGCTCTTATTCAGAATACTTCAATGCAACCTGGCGGTTTGATTTTCTCGCACGAGCTCCGCCTGCCCTCCATAGAACGAGTGCCTCGTCACGTATGAGACGAATTCTATGCCGGCCGTCAAAGCTGATTGGTCGACCTCCAGCAGGTTTCTAGTCGCCACCATTTTTGATGACGCAGTGTCGCTTGCATTTTTTCGGCCTTTTTAGTCGAGACATGAAATAAACCAATCGCTTATTTTACGCATTACATGACCAAGAAGCATTTCCTAGTGTCATGCACAAAGAAAAGCGGGAGAGAAGTTTTGTAGCAGTAACTGTAGCGAAATTGAACAAGGGTGGACTCCCCACGGCTCCGCTTCTCAGGCTGCCGCTGTGTGTTTGTCACTGAAGTGACGCAGAGGACCTTTCGTCTTTTAATTGTGTTTTCCGACAGTCACACACGCTCGCGTGTGTGTGCTTACCACTAACGCTACGCAAAGAACCGCGATTTGGTGTCCCGAACGCACTATGCACTTGTCATCTTCAACGCCGTCAGACAAAATAAAACGTCGGCCTAATGGTTTTTTACAGGGCAGAATTGAGTTCTCGCCCGCCATGTACACCCAACGGAACATGCAGTGTTATCTTTACCGGCGCCTGAAGCTGTTCACACCACTGATGTCACACGTGTCACCACAGCGACGTGTGAGGACACATGTTGGTTAGTGACACCTGAGGCTATGAAGTGCACTCGATAACACCCCTCCTCTGGTATTGTTGCTTCGATTGGCTCCAACTGCGCCAGATTTCCCAGGTCGCCTGAGGAAAAAAGGCCTCGTTGCCACATGTCACGATCACGTCGCGATTGTAATATGCTGTCCGCAAAGAGACAGTAGGCACTATCGACGACACCGCCTTTTTCCACCCAGTTGTTCTGCATCGCAGCGCTCGAAATTAGAGGTGTTTTGTGGTCCCGTGAATCTCAGATGGGAGCGTTAGAGCTGCATGGTGATACGGCAGTTTGGTCGTCGCTTGAAAGGCTGTGTACGCGTCACACGACACGCCAAAAAGATCGCGCCATTATGACAAGCCGTTTGAAAGCCGCCCACTGACCACGACTTCGTCTCTTACCACGAGAAGCCTCACGAGGCTCACAACAATGGTATTCGATTTTGCTGATAAGTGGTGCAGTCATGCTGGTCTGAATTTGTAGGGACCCATCGCACGACAGGTGCTCGTCATTGTAGTGATTGGGGCTGCGTGCAGCCAGCTATCCCTGCTCTTCCAATCCCTATTTCTTACGTCACGCGGGCGTTCCTGTCCATCAGATGCTAGCTTCGTTGTACGATACGGCCGATGTCTTATCCGTATCTGCTATCGTTGGTCCATATTGAACCTGATAACACCAGTATTTATTGATCACGTGCGTTGTCGAGCGAAAGACCGCGCCAGCCGTATATCTTTGTATGGTTAGCGATTCCTTGTCATTTTCCCATTCGCTCACATTTTTGCAAATGCGCGACCTGTGTAGAAGTCTCTGCAGATTGATCTAACACGGTGCAATCCTTGGGACGATAGCCAGATGACTGCGGTTGACACTTGGCTGCCGTTCGGGGCTGTGGTGTCAGATTTTAGTCTTAATTGTGGGGCCGGTGCGGGGCAGACGCACCAGCGCAATCTACGCCGTGGTGAACGCACTGCGCCGGCATTTGTCGCAAAAGCGCCGAGTTTGCGCAGCTAATATTGGGTCTGAGCATATGGCGTCCACCAAATCTGCAGTCCCATCCACTCGTGCATCTAATCTTATCGTCTCTAAACAGATGCCTATCTGGACGGTACTGCGTTTGTGTTGGATGACAGATATGGCGTAGTGTCGCAGTCTGATTATATTGACCCGCGCTCTGTCCCACTCGTGGCGCGTGAGGCGTTTGCGCCGCATGTGTCCACTTGACCTAGTCATGGCGCCGTTCCCTGGCAGAGGGGCTTCAATACGCGGCACATGCAAGTCGATGTTTGTTTCACGGCGCCTGTTTACTTCGTTTGTTGAGGTTTCTGATTCAGCCGATGATTGTGATGGCATTAGTCATTTTGGCGCGCTTAGTATGCATCGTAGCACCACACTGCGGCTGGACAGAGACTTAGTTTGGAAATTTTAACTAAGGCTTTTGCAGCATTTTTTGTATGGTTGGGTATGCTAAAAGTAACAGTACACATTTGCATAGCCCAATCTTGTACTTCGCTGCGCGACAAAATTGTGAAACTGCTCCACTTCTGCGTTCTGCTATGAAACGAAGCGTATGTCCATCAATCACCTAAGGTGCATATCAACACCAAAAGCTTTTCTGGGCTTTGGTGTTTATTTGTAAAAGTTGATTATATTATCATTTATTTTTTGGTGAAGAAGTCCGGTTGTATCACCCTTCGGCAAAATGGTCCGTCCGAAATACAGCGATGATTCATTAGTAGCCTTGTCAGCTGTATGTTTTTTCTTAACTTTGGCCTCCTCGTATACATTGACACGGCGGGGAGTTCTGTGCGCTGCCCTGTGTGCTGCCCGGAAGCATGACAAGGCAAAGCGCACGGGAAAGCTTCTTTTGGGTGCAGCGTTGCTATGGAACCGTTAATTGTGATAGTGTTGCATGGCTGCTCACAAGCCACGTTACACACGGAACATCAAGGTTCAGCGCTGAAGGAAATGCAGTCATCAATGTCGTCATTTGTTGGAATGTTCTGTCGTTTCGTTGTGGTGGTCGGGATGCACGTGCGAAAACAACACACGGACCACCATTGAAGCGGGGCCTGATAAGTTGACATCTCACCGATAAATCTGTTCTTAAATGCCAGACTTTTCTTCGCATTCACAGCAGCCTTCAAAACACCCGCTCTTTTCCTTATCTTTCCATGTCTTGCGGTTGCAGGTGCAAGCGTTGCTGCTGTGAAGGCCCGAACCTGCAGTTCACTCACGATTTCATGCCAAGATAAAATTCCACGATGTCTACTAAACATCACCCGGATGCGTTAAGCCGCAATAATCTCCTCATCTGATGATGAAGCCCACTTGCCGATGAAAACGCGACAGAATGTATTTGCTGAACTGCCAGATCTATCCCTCTCTTCGGGAAACCGCCCCTGTTTGCACACGCCCTGCTCCTGTGCTCCCGTGTCACCCCAGTGCCTGGGCGGGTGCCGTGCCCGAGCTCCGGCCCGATCCGGGCCCGATCTGGACGGTGACTGTTCCTCCACCCCGGCCCGGTCCGGGCCCGATCTGGACGGTGGCTGTGCCTCCACCCCGGCCCGACCCGGGCCCTATCTGGACGGTGGCTGTGCCTCCACCCCGGCCCGATCCGGGCCCGATCTGGACGGTGGCTGTGCCTCCACTCCGGCCCGATCCGGGCCCTATCTGGACGGTGGCTGTGCCTCCGCCCCGGCCCGATCCGGGCCCTATCTGGACGGTGGCTGTGCCTCCGCCCCGGTCCGATCCGGGCCCTATCTGGGTGCCGTTCGTCCGATACGATCGCGGCTCAACATCTATAATTAGTGGGGCCTGGATATTTTATATTCGCGCTATCGGGCCATTTATCGACGGCTCGGCGCGATGGTATCTCAGCCTTAATCAGCGCCAGTTTGCCAATGGCATGCTTGATGGTGCGGCAAGGGATTTGTGCTGCCGCCGCCGTGCGAAGGGGCGGTGCCAGCCGCCGCCTCCGCCGTGATCGTTCGGGCGCTGCGGGACGGCCGGCCCGCAGGCGGCTCGCCTCGAAAAGGTCAGTTCGCGGTCGGCGCGGCTGCAGGCGGCTCGCGGCGGCACTCGGGGACGACTGGCTGATTTTAGAAATGAGTGGCAGCCCGAGATGGGTTGAAGCACCCCCGACGTGACGTCATTTATCGGCTGGGGCGGTAAACGGGCGACTGGTCTGGTTTATTACGCGGTATCGTGACTTTGTCGGTGGGGTTTATAGGCCTGCCGGTCCGATGAGGTAGCTGCTTGGCCGGTTTTGGCTCCCGGCGCGCGCTGGGCCCGAACCTACGCGGCCCCTCCCTGTGACGTCATACCCCGTGCCGGGTGTAAAAAGATGCCATCGCGCCGCGGGCATGATTTGTTACGGCGGGCATAATTATAAAACCAAGATGCGCCCAACTCTCCGCCACTAAATCAGCCCGTTTTCAAATAGATTACCTGCATACCGGTCCGGGCAAGATGCCTATCGCGCGGGGCTGATTCCAATGTTTTATCGCGTATAAATACTGCGATGGAGACGGTCGATAGACGCTCGAGAGAGGCTTTCAGATGGTATCGGGTCTGATCTGTCAATTCTGGGAGGCGACTCCCCGATGCCATTTTAGATAACCGGCCGGGAATCAGTCCGATCAGCGACGGCAACATTGAAAAATCACGACGCCGCATTGGCCTGCTCAGGTGGCGCCACGCACGTGCAGCACGCGGGCGGGGGGGACGGGGGGGGGGCTTGTGCTGGCAGTAAGAGAAGGGGGGGGGGGGGGGTATAGACGATGCAGCTAAGAGGCTGCAAAAATGATTGACGTTGAAGGTGCCGGGCTGGCCTGCTGGCCTGTGGAAGGCCAGGGAATGACATACCCAGCAGGCAGCGGCCGTCAGTCTCTGTTAGAAGTGATATCCAAGTGCCGATAGCCTTTTGGGCGGGACACATACGGGGCTGGAAACTATTCCCCCCATTGCTGTCATCCATGATATGAATACGTGGCACTGCCTGGGCCCCTTTTTGACCAGCTGCATATATTCTGTAGCCCTAGCGACATTGGTCGTCATGATTATCATCGGTGGAAATATGAATGTTATCATCAATTTTCACCGCCCTAAAAACGTACATGGGAAACCTTTTCAGCATGCTCGATTACACGAATGTATTGCATTTTTGCTGCCGCAGTAACTTGCAAATGTGAATGATCAAAGCATGTTAATTTTTCCCCCTATCCGACGGATCTCCGAAGTGCTAATTTCACTTTTTCGCAGCATAACTGTAAATAATGCAATTACATGAATTAATATCAGCCACAAGATGGAAAAGACCCCGACTTTATCGCAGGGAATGCATGGCTGAGTGATATTTGTGACGTGGCCGGCGAGATAGTCGCTATGGAATGCATGCTAATGCCGGTTGTGTCCGTAGAAAACATGTCACATGGTTCATGGCCAGTGCATCTTTCATTTTTGACGGGCCATGTTTCGCAAAATCTTCTCGACATGCCCCGTAAGGCCGCCGCGGCCTTAGCAACGCGTCCTGACACGTTCATTTGCATTGCCAATAATATATCTCGTTATCGGCTCTAACAATCGTTGCAGGCGCCTGCAACAAACTCGCGATCGAAAACCTGATAAGGCTGCTCTCAGAGATACCCAGATGCATCTGGTATTTATTATGACGCAGCAGGTAGCCCCATAAATCGCTGAAACGGCAATGCTTTTTCAGATACCCATCGCGGGATGTTGGACGCCCGCGGATGTTTGCAGGTGCTGCGAAGGGGGGGGGGGGGGGCGCTGCACAGGTTGTGACAATGGCTCGCGCGGTGCTGCCGTCGCCGCCGTGTGAGGCCTGGGCATGGCGTTGCCGAGACCAGCCGCGTGAGGTGGGGGCGCCACCGTCGCCGGCTTCGGTCGCCACGCGGTCGGTTTGTCGCGGTTTTTATAGCGCTTGGACGACAGCCAGACGGCGGCGACATGAAGAATTTGTGCTAGCTGCTGCTTTACATCGATTTAGCAGTATCGTCTCGCCATCTTAAGCTGGGGGAGCATGAAGACCGTTGCATTTTGATAGTGGGACCACTTTTTAATCGGGTTTGGTTTGCTGGCGGGTGGAGCTCAAGATGTATATCTGCCTTAACTAATCGAATATTCGATACGCTCGGCGGATTATAACGAGAGATACGATCTCTCGGCCGACTAAGCAGTGCTCAGGCCCGCCGCTGGCCCCGGCGTTAGCAGGCGTACAGGAGAGTTCTCGGAAAGTTGCCTTATTCCGGATCTCGGTAGCAGACCGGTTCCGTTTGTTTGGAGCCCCGAGATCGCGTCCGGGTCGCGCCACTCCGTCTCCGGCTTTTGGTGCCAAATAAGTGTGCATTGCCCTGGCATGCCAGCGAAGGACGTGAATGGCGGCCAGCTTACACCGCTCCACGGCCCTACGAGCCGTTGATGCCGCAGTCACACCATGGCCGATAGTTGTCGGGGACAAGTAGCCAAAGATTCGCTGCCACACTGTGACCAAGAAGATGGCTATTTCTCCGATAACGATAACGACTAGATATGACAAGGATAAGGTAAACAAGGCTGGCCGACCACGTATCACGGTACTTTTTTGGTGAGGTATCTACAACGGCCAATTCAAGAAGAAGAAAATCCGCTATTCAAGTAAGCATCCGCATGTCTAATTGAAGTCCTTCCAGACAGCGTCGTCCGTGGTGCAACTGCACTCTGTCCGTCCCGAAACTACACCCATATCGAGGAAAGCATCGGGACCACACTTTCTCCGTCCCACGGCTCTGGAAACACACCGATGATCACCGCGGTGCGATCCCAGAGTGCTGCCCGATTCTCCCCGCTGGGCGCGCCTCTGCCGCAGCCTCCCGCACACTCCGCTCCGCTGGCGCCTCCGCTGCGTGGTCGGCCAGCGCCACATCCCGCGCGGGCCCGAGGCGACCCGTATCGCCCTGCTATCGCGCCTCAGGCCACATCGGCCGGCCGAACCACTTCCTACGCTATTTCCGCGCCGGCCGCCGCCAGCCACCGCCGTCCGGAAGGGGGCCTGCGGCCGAAGCAGCGCGTGACAGCGTGCGAACCGCGCGGCGGCAGCGGTGGTCACCGGCCGTGGCGGCGGTGACTGGCCGTGGCGGCGATGACCGGCGCGACAGTGACCGGCCGTGGCGGCGATGACCGGCCGTGGCGGCGATGGCCGGCCGTGGCGGCGATGACCGGCCGTGGCGGCGATGACCGGCGCGACAGTGACCGGTCGTGGCGGCGATGACCGGCCGTGGCGGCCATGACCAGCCGTGGCGGCGATGACCGATGCGACAGTGACCGGCCGTGGCGGCGATGACCAGCCGTGGCGGCGATGACCGGCCGTGGCGGCGATGACCGATGCGACAGTGACCGGCCGTGGCGGCGATGACCGGCACGACAGTGAACGGCCGTGGCGGCGATGACCGGCGCGACAGTGACCGGCCGTGGCGGCGATGACCGGCGCGACAGTGACCGGCCGTGGCGGCGATGACCGATGCGACAGTGACCGGCCGTGGCGGCGATGACCGACGCGACAGTGACCGGCCGTGGCGGCGATGACCGATGCGACAGTGACCGGCCGTGGCGGCGATGACCGGCCGCGCCATTGCGGGTCTAACGACGCAGCAGTGTAGGTAATAGAAAGTTCAAGGACTCCAGGCCCAATTTTGGAAAGGAAGTGGACCATACTTGGAGAGTCCCGTTTTTTTTACGTTTTCTTGCTGTAGGTTCATTCTTTCCTGCTCGACCTGCCAGCTTCTGCTGCAAAAGTGCTTCCCTGAAGAAAGACTGAACCAGGTCCTCTGGGCGGGTTTTAATGGGAATGTTGGTTCAAAGGGTATGAAGAAGAGGGATGGGTTAGAGGGACTGCAGTAGCGGTAGTATATTGCTACGTCATCTGTAGCGGGTTTAATGGACGGCTACGGGGAACGCTTTGGTAATCGTAACAAATGTGGCCCATTGGTGATTAGGCAAATGGGCGTGTGAATGGAAATGCATGCGATATGTTTACCTTCAGCTGGCTAACGGCCTGCAATCCAAAGGTGGTCGAACCTCCTTGCACATCAATGATTCCGTTTTGCTTTCATGGCAACTGTCCTTGCTTTGAGTTCGTCAGAATTCGTCCAAGGTCCCTAACGGCTTCGCAGGCGTTCCGAGTTTTTTTTTTTGTTGTTGTGAGTGAATCGCCGTCAGATCTACACGAAATGATCTAGGACTGTCGCACCGAGAGCCTCAAACCGAATTCCCGCTTGCTATCGAACAAAGATCTCCGACGTAATCAGGTCCTCATCGAACGCCTTCGAAGCCATCCAATACCCGCTGCGCGGCGCCTGGTGGCAGCGTCGTCTCGACACCGCCGGCTCCCAAACAGATGTCCTGTGTCCGGCTGCCGTTCGACGGCGGCAAGATGCCCGCCGATCGCAGGAAGCGCCGCGCCGCCCATAACTCGCCCGTCACGCGACGCGCTCGCGGCTGCAGCGTGACAGAGCGGCGCGCCGGTCGGGGGCCGGGCGCGCGCGTGACGCGACCGACGCCGCGCCGCGCGGCCGGCGCATCCGACGGCAGGGGACCGCGACGACCGGCGCGGCGCTATCGCTCACCGGCCGCCGCCCGACGGCGATCGACTGCCATCGGTCCCGATCGCTTTTTGCCGCCATATGTCGCGCGCGCGGTTCGCGGAGCCGTCCGGGCCGGCGGCGTGGGGGGAGGGGGAGGGGATCAGCAGGGCCACGGTGTGACCCGGACCTCGGTCCGACGGCATTTGTCACGCAGCGGTAGCGATGGCGACGTTGCGGAGATGTGCCACGCCGCCACCTGGGGCGCCTTCGGAGTCGGGTGCGCTGTTTTTAGGCGATTTCTTGCGATGTTTGGTAATTGGAAGATGGCTCGGAGGCCTTGTGGCTCTGGCCCTGTCGGGCGGCTTCTTTGTTTTGCTGTACGTCCCGCAGATGCAGCAGTCTTTATAGCGTGAGGTCTTAACTGCATTCGCTGTGCAGATGGACGTGCTGCGGAGAGCGTTTTCACAAGGAGTAACGTCTCGCTCGATTGCATTTTGCATTAATTTTGCTCGGAGCCGACCTTTTCACAGCAGCAGCTACCTTTACGAGCCGCCTTGTCACCAGCTCGGATGGTTTTCTCCACCAAAAAACCAAAGAAGCTACACCAGTGATCTGAGGAAGACAGTCAGTCTGAAAAGGCGCAGCCCAGTAATCTCAACGTATGTCTCCCCCCAGTGAGCAAACACGGCGCCACGGCATCGATGCCGCGCCTTTTTCGGCGCCGCCGACGCGCTGTTGGCGTCACCCGATCTCTGCCGCATCGAGCCGGGACACGGGAGGTGACCCAGCGGCCTCCCCGGTCTCAGCATTCCTGACAGGCGATGATTTGGACATCATCGTCGTGTGAGCGGGGAATCGCGCCATCTATCCGGTCCGCTCGCCTGCGCCGGACGCGGCGGCGAAACAGTCCGGCCTCCGATAAGCGGCAGCGATATGCAAAGCACAGTCGGCCTCTTGGCCGGGACAGGGGCTGGAGACAGGCTGAGCCGGGCTGATTCGGTACGAACAGCGAGGATGGGGTCTGTGACCCGGTCTGGTGGATGCAGAGCAGGGCGCAGGAGAGTGGGACAGACTCGGGGTGGGGCGTGGGAGCAGGCTCTCTCTCTGACAGCTCGAGGAGAGAGCAGCGGGGAAAGCGTGATTAACTTCGTAGCATATCAGTGGAGGTGTAAAGCAGGCTCGTTTTTTTTAAAGCGGAAACAATTGCGCTGATGCTCGAAAGAAGGCGGGCAGACGGTATCAACAATGAATCTGGAGGCCGAAATGCCATGCTCAGCTCGAGACACTTCCGGGTCGATCAGAGCGACCCGAGACTTCTTCCCTTGCTGTGCTCGGGGAGAGATCCGTTTCCTCGCACTGCGGCAGGTCCGCCTGTCGGCCCGGAATGCGACACGTCGCCTGACGCGTGACGAGATCCTCGTCCTGACTTGGTAGCCAATCCCTGTCTCGACTTGAGAGTTAGTCCCTATCCTGACTCGTAAGTCGGTCCGTCTCCTGACTCAAGATCAGTCGGTCTCCCGGCTTGGGAGTCAGCCCGTCTCCTGACTAATGAGTCAGTCCGTGTCCTGACTCTTGGGTCAGCCAGCTTCCCGACTAATGAGTCGCCAGTCTCCTGACTCATGAGTCAGTCCGTATCTGACTCGGGAGTCAGTCCGCCTCCTGACTCGTAAGTCAGTCAGTCTCTTCAATCGTGAATCAGTCCGTCTCCTGACTCGTGAGTCATCCCGTTCCTGGCTCGTGAACAGTCCGTCTCTGCTCGTGACCAGTCCGTCTGCTGGACTCGCGAGCGGATCCATCTCCTAATCAGAGCCGACCAAAGAGGTCGTCACTTAATCGCAGCCGGCAGGCGCGGCTGGTGGAGGAGTGGCCGCCCAGGGGGGTGGCCGACTGGCGCCCCGCTCTTGATGGATCCAGACAGCCTTAATGCAGTTTGCTTGCACTGTGTGCGAGCGATAAGGGCTACCGAAGTGCCCAGTTTGTCACCATCAGCGGCGGCACCGCGCCGGGCCGGAGCGGACGTTTGAAAACGGGCTGACCGCTGTGAGCGTGATGCGATCGACACGCATTTAATTACGATCGCTTAATGATGCTTAAACGCAACAGTTACAGTTAAGTGGTTTCGGCAAATGGTTTGTATAATTTTGTAGAGTTTGGTTGGCTTGCAGGCTCGATGAAGTTGAGGCAACGATCACAGTTCGCTTGAATATATGATTATGATGATGCACTAGCCCTCATTTACACCTCCCCACGCTTTGAATTATGCTAATGATACGACACTTGGTGCCATTTAGACAGCTTGCAAAGTAGTATTACTCCTCTGTCAGTCGCCACGCTTGGTGTGTTTGGTTTCGACTATTAATTACCTTGCATACATCTGCTATAAACTGGTACCTCCAACCGCCTGTGACCACAAGGACCAGCTAGCGTAGAATCTGGTAGCGTCCTTAACTTATATTCTTCACCTGTAGCTCTTTCTGTCTTGTTTTCTTATTTTTTTTCGTTTACTTCGCAGCGAGGGTCGCGATTTTCTCGCTAAGCTTCTAATATGGGCATTGGCGTGCAGTTCCAGTTATCGCGGAGGATCAGTATTAAGACACTTGTGGTTGCACGTTGATGGCAGGAAGTCGACTCAGAATTGGAATCGTGCGGCGTTGGAGGCAACAGGCCTGGCGAAAACATTTTGGCTAAATATGCTGAAAACATTTATGGCTCGACCTGCATGTCGTATTAGTTTGCCTTCTTACAAACGGTTTATAGTAAAACGGGACTCCGTAATTGGTGCAAAATTTGATTGTGCCTTAACCCGTGTTATTCTGTGTAACACTCCTGTAATGAGCATCTCGTCAACAATACCTATTCTCGAGGAACTAGTACCGTTTCTATTACTAGGAAAAGTCGAAAATGCAAAATCAGCAGGATAGCATGACAATGCGCGCGCCCTCGTGTGGCACGTGAAACGATAGCGACATGTGAAGAATTCGGCATGATGCGCTGGAACACCCACCCGGCAGTCCAGGTCTCGTGCCTCCTCATTTCATCTGTTCAGTAGGTTGAAAGTGCCTTTGAAAGGCTGGCAGTGCGCCCGCCGCAATGATACGTCACGCTTGGTTGATACCAGTGTCAAACATATGCCAGTGTCAAAAATCCTGGTGTCAAAAATGCCTGAAAAGGGCACTTGCGGTCTCGTTTCTCGGTTGGTGAGGCGTGTATCAAGCGACGGGAGGTGTTTAGTGCGCACGCACGTAGTCATGGTACTCTATACAGTTGGCCGATGAAGCTCATCGCGCACACGGCAACTCACGGTTAGGGCCTCACGACGGGCATCCGTTCGCGCATCGCGCCTCACGGCGAGCATCCGTTCGCGCATCGCGCCTCACGACGAGCATCCGTTCGCGCATCACGCCTCATAACGAACATCCGTTCGCGCATCGCACGTCGCGATCTTCCGGAAAATCACGATGCGCAACCATGCATTAAAGGCCATTGAAGTCCAGTTTGCCTTGCTGTTGTCAAATGTGGTTAAATGCAAATAATGCATTAAATAAATGCCCCGCCTTCACAACCAAAAGTGATTGGGTCTAGATCTCAAAGGCCCTAGCGGTGGCTACGCCCACGAGTTCGGCTGACGCTAAAGGGCATGGATCAAAGGATTAGGCTATAGCAGGCATGTAATTGGTATAGTACGCTTACCGCTCCAAAGTCTATTGCCATATATTCTAATCGCCACCAATCCTTTCTACAGACGTGTGCGGTTAGCATTCGGGCGACATGACGTAGCTCTCATGACATGAGAGGAGAGCGACCGTTTTCCAGCCGCTTATGAGGGCAAACCTCTTCTCGGACCTCGAGCTTCACCCGCGGTCGGAGGTCGCGCCCGCTCATCGGGGCCCAGCCGTTGACCGGTGGCCACCTCACGCCAGGGGTCGCGTCTGCCACAGCGGCCAGAGTTACCGTCCGCCCGCGACAGGCGCGGAGACGGGACGCCGGGCGCCGCTCCGACCCGCCCCATGCACCGGATCACGAGCTTTCTACTGCACCCGCGCGGGACGGGCGCCCCCTGAATATGCATGTGGAGGGTCGCGGCCGGGCAGTTGCAGAACGCGGGTCAGCCGATGACACCTGGCGAACGGCTGCAGAACGTGCAGGGGTCGTCGTGTTGTACATGTTTAATCGAGAGAACCGATGCCTGCTGGCTGACGTGTGCTGACGTCATCAGCGTGCTGTTTGGCTAGAACCACGGCTACGTATTGAGCCAGTGTCACGCCCCAAAAGATTTAGTAGATGGCGAACCGTAGCGTTATCATCATAATGGTACGGATAATCAACACAGGCTTCCCCGCGTTAGACATCAACACTTCGACACGAAACCTCCTATATCAGTTTATCTTAGCTTCGGATAGGCAACGAGGCAAGCTTATCAGCAATATGCGACTTATAAGAAATTCGTGCGGTTGCTGATCAGCCTGAGACAGCGTATTGCTAGCTTCGTTTTGTCCTGACGGTTCAAGCACTGTGTGCTGCCCCGGCATCGATGCGACGTCGAACCCGTTGTCTTCACGCACTGCTGTGCTTCCCTGGCCAATGTGGCAAGATATCCCAATTTCGTCGTGAACCCGAAGTAGTATTATGCAGGATCTATTCATTGGCCTACTAGGTCAAGGGCGTAGCTTACTTGGGACATTCATGTACCTTGTCATTGTCATGTCATGTGTCACGTGTCACGTGTCACGTGTCATGTTGCTGAGGCCATAATCCAGCCCGACAGACCGTGCCCGTGACTGATCAGCGGATGTTTTGGGCGCAGCTAGCTTCCCGTCAGCAGTATGACGTGTGGGTTTTCTCCGATTCATTTGGACGTGAAGCGCTTTCTCCGGCGTCGAGGTGTCCGACAGACCCGTTTGTGACGGTGCCTCACCAACAGACGGCCTCTCCGCGAGGAATATCCTGATACTCTTGATCAGTGTACAGCATTGTTGCAAATCGCATTTCTCACCCAGGGACGTTGTGCGGGGTGGGGCGATATCCGCACATCCAAAACAACATACGCATGGGGGCCATCGATCGACATCCACTTCCGGGCCGGAAGATTGGCGTTCGGGATCAGTGCAAGTGTAGATCACTCCTCTGAGCACCAGGGCGGCTCTAGCGTAGGGAGCTCACTCTTCTGAGCACCAGGGCGGCTCTAGTGTAGGGAGCTCACTCTCTGCACCAGGGCGGCTCTAGTGTGGAGCTCACTCTCTGAGCACCAGGGCGGCTCTAGTGAAGGGAGCTCACTCCTCTGACACCAGGGCGGCTCTAGTGTAGGGAGCTCACTCTTCTGAGCACCAGGGCGGCTCTAGTGAGGGAGCTCACTCTCTGAGCACCAGGGCGGCTCTAGTGTAGGGAGCTCACTTCTGGACCCAGGGCGGCTCTAGTGTAGGAGCTCACTCCTCTGGACACCAGGCGGCTTAGTAGAGAGCTCTCTCCCCTGGACACCGGACGGCTCTAGTGTAGAGAGCTCACTCCCCTGGACCACCGGGACGGCTCTAGTGTAGAGAGCTCACTCCCTGGACACCGGGACGGCTCTAGTGTAGAGAGCTCACTCCCCTGGACACCGGGACGGCTATAGTGTAGAGAGCTCACTCCCCTGGACACCGGGACGGCTATAGTGTAGAGAGCTCTCTCCCTGGACACCGGGACGGCCTATGTAGAGAGCTCACTCCTGGACACCGGGACGGCTATAGGTAGAGCTCTCTCCCCTGGACACCGGGACGGCTCCTAGTGTAGAGAGCTCACTCCCCTGGACACCGGGACGGCTCTAGTGTAGAGAGCTCACTCCTGGACACCGGGACGGCTCCTATAGTGTAGAGAGCTCACTCCTCTGGACACCAGGACGGCTCTATATGTAGAGAGCTCACTCCCTGGACACCGGGACGGCTATAGGTAGAGAGCTCTCTCCCCTGGACACCGGGACGGCTCTAGTGTAGAGAGCTCATCCCCTGGACAGGGCGGCTCTAGTGTAGAGAGCTCACTCCTCTGGACCCGGCTATAGTGTAGAGAGCTCACTCCTCTGGACACCAGGGCGGCTCTTATATGAGAGCTCTCTCCCTGGACACCGGGGCGGCTATAGCGTAAGAGCTCTCTCCCCTGGACCCGGGACGGCTCTAGTGTAGAGAGCTCACTCCTGGACACCAGGACGGCTCTTATATAGAGAGCTCTCTCCCTGGACACCGGGACGGCTATAGCGTGTAAAGAGCTCTCTCCCCTGGACACCGGGACGGCTCTAGTGTAGAGAGCTCACTCCCCTGGCACCGGGAGGCGGCTCTAGTGTAGAGAGCTCACTCCTCTGGACACCGGACTATAGTGTAGAGAGCTCACTCCTCTGGACACCAGGACGGCTCTATATAGAGAGCTCTCCCCTGGACACCGGGACGGCTATAGCGTAAGAGCTCTCCCTGGACACCGGGACGGCTCTAGTGTAGAGAGCTCACTCCCCTGGACACCGGGACGGCTCTCGTGTAGAGAGCTCACTCCTGGACACCGGCTATAGTGTAGAGAGCTCACTCCTCTGGACACCAGGACGGCTCCTATATAGAGAGCTCTTCCCCTGGACACCGGGACGGCTATAGTGTAAGAGCTCTCTCCCATGGACACCAGGGACGGCTATAGTGTAGAGAGCTCACTCCCCTGGACACCGGGACGGCTCTAGTGTAGAGAGCTCACTCCTCTGGACACCGGGGCTATAGTGTAGAGAGCTCACTCCTCTGGACACCAGGACGGCTCTTATATAGAGAGCTCACTCCCTGGACACCGGGACGGCTATAGCGTAAGAGCTCACCCCTGGACACCGGGACGGTCTAGTGTAGAGAGCTCACTCCTCTGGACACCAGGACGGCTCTATGTAGAGAGCTCTCTCCCCTGGACACCAGGGCGGCTATAGTGTAGAGGCTCACTCCTCTGGACACCGGGACGGCTAGTGTAGAGAGCTCACTCCCTGGACACGGGGCGGCTAGTGTAGAGAGCTCACTCCCCTGGACACCGGGGGGCTTA
>NW_023596936.1:0-36168 GCF_011947565.3 Pollicipes pollicipes | reverse complement strand
ATATCCTGGTTTTCTGGTCCGCGTGTAAGCTGGGGCTCAAATGCCGCGGCTGCTTGACATATCCTGGCGTACGTTGGCACCCCCCATCCTGCCTTACTGATCCCTCGTTTGCAGGCGCGTTTGCACGTCCGTTTGGCTCGTTTGCTTCGCATGCCATGATGCATGTGCACTGTACAGCGTTTGTGCAAATATGCTGCATACGCTGTTGCTCAGGTGCCTATTGTCTCGCAATGCTGGTACTCAGGCGTGTGTTGTCTCACAATGTTTGTGCTCAGGTGCCTACTGTCTCGCAATGTTGGTGCTCATGGTCCCATTGTCCTGTGGGTCCTTGTCTATGCTGGTGCTCATGTGCCTGTTGTCCCGTGATCCCTGTGTATACTGGTGCTCAAGGTCTCATTGTCCTGTGGGTCTTTGTGTATGCTGGTGCTCTAGGTCCCATTGCCTTGTGGGTCCCTGTGAATGCTAATGCTCAGGTGCCTGCTGCCCTGCAGGTGCCTGTGTATGCTGGCGCTCACTGCTTCCTGCTGAGTGGAACAGATGACCCCCCTTACCAATACCACGGGGAGAACGGGCTCGGTAACGCCCGCTTCGAGGAGCCGCTGCCCGCAGTCAAACAGCGGCCGGAGCATGCCGTGACGGCACTCTCTCGCCTCGCCAGCGAGCACAAAGGTCAGACTGGGTCAGGTGACGTCGTACGCTGACGTCGGAGGGTGCCAGGCGTACGCAAGTCAGGTGGGGCGCGCGCTTAGGTATGGGTCACACGGTCCCTTACGCTGACAGGAATGTGGGTATATCGCGCCGCCTGTGCGCTGGTGACGCACGGTTGGAGAGATTCACTGGAACCTGCGTTCCTCCCGGCCTACGTGCACTTGGCTTTTCCTGCCCAGTGATCTGTCGTTGCCTGCTGACGGTATGGCTCTCGAAGATAGGGTCCAGACTAAACAGCGGGACCCGTGCGACATGGACTGTAAGCTTTCAAGTGCGCAATATGATGGGCTAAATAAATAAGCTACAAGGCGACTATAGGCTGCTCTTCTACTCCAACAATAGCAAGAATATTGCTCAGGAAGACAAAGACTGACAATGATAGAACGAGCCTCACATCTTTGGATCAGAGTTTGACAATGGAAGGCACTCCATGCCGTAAGTTGTGACAAACACTTTCATATTTTTGCCATATTTCGTCGTGATCCCAATGATGTTCAGACATATAGGTACACTAGTTGGAATTTTTAGCTGCAACAGTTGGAATTCTTTGTTCTGGTAGTAATTGATCTTGAGTATGCTGGATGGTACTTGTTAAACAACATTGTGAAGCAAGCGTTGCCTTTATTGACAAAACTCGCCTTTGCAAGTCATGCTTTATAGCGATAGAGAACAGTAGGAGAGAGCGAGAAGGAGAGTGAGAGTGAGAGGAGAGGAGGAGAGAGAGAAAGAGAAAAAGAGATCCCTCTGGCTCCAACTTTGGAATAGGATGTGCTTTGTCTCCTTCTTCCAACTTGCGACGGGGGTCTGGGTAACTTAAATGACCAGGTGTGTTGTGTACTCCAATCTTCTGTCTGTGTGACATGAGCACTGACCGTTTATGTGCGGACGGGTTTGGTCCGCGTCACCACAGCTATTTGGTTAAGGACCTCAGTCGGTTATAACTCATTAAGACGCCACCACATTTGGACCCCACCAAGACTATTTCCGGTCACATCGTCACCTAACTTGGCGTCATAATGGCGTCATGGCGTCACCAATATGCCTAACTTGGCGTCATCTGTCCATGTGTTGTCTGAAGCCATTGCATATTACCTGATCATCGTTGTTTGTGGACCATTCCGTCGATCTCTCGCTGTCGAGAGACGCCTTTCGCCGCACGTCCATGGCGCAAGGTCAGCTGGGACGCACTCTGTCTCCATCTTCTGCAGGCCGACTGGGGCTCGGTATACCGGGAGGCGAAAATGGATCGGAAAGTGACAAAAATCATGCACGTGTGGTGGAGTGCGGTCGACGTGCAGCGTCCCTTAAGAGCTATAACCCTCGTCGTCGTTTGCAGTGGTCAATAACATAAACATTTCTGTCCTGCCGAAACCAACAACCCGGGCCGAAACCCAACTCCCGGCCTACCGGCGTCTTTGAAGCCGCGGCAAGGCCCCTTTGCGACGTCGAAGCTTGATATATTTCCGATACCCTGCTCACAGGCCATGCCGGTTTCTTGTGAAGCAGTGATAACTTCGCTTTCCAGCCCACGAAGGGAGGAGTGGCGCCGAGGTGGACCTGTCCATAGCATGGTATTTGGTTTTCGTCAGCCCATGTATCGCTGCCGAAATGGCAGCGACACCCTTGGCCTGCCACCTGGAGTGCCGTGACTGCTGCCAGTCTAAGGCAGCATCACACTACTTTGCTTAAATTTTCGATTGCTACGAGTGGGCTGTCATCATCCAGGGTGAAAGGACGAAGCGGTGTGCCGCTGTATACGTTACTTAAATGTCTCCTTGTTCTAAGAAGCCACTTGCTCTATGCCATCAACATATCTGATGTCTCTTGTGTTTTTCCTGCCTTCTGGAAAGTGGCCTCTGTCCTTCCTCATCACAACTCCGGTCTCAATGGTATCGCTAGTAATGTCAGGTACCACATTACATTTACCACACTACTAACGCTGTGGCGGTGAGGTGCGTGTGTGTGGGTGGGGGGGGGGGGGGGGGTTCTGGAGTCGGCGTGGTCCCACCGTCGCCGTCACCTTAATTGATCTGAGTCGTGTCTTCGATAGTGTCGACCCAAGGCGTTTCGTCTGGAAGCATTGTATGACATCGATCCTAGGTGCTTCAAACAACCTGTCTTGCCGTTTGGCGGTAGGTGGTAAGAGGCGGTTGTCTCTTCCTTCTCCTGACTCACGGCACTCCTCCGATATCCCTAATCGGTCTTTATCCCTCCCAGGACCACCGCGCTTGACATGCAGCCTGCATCCGTCGCGGACGTCTGACATTCCACGCCGACGGTATCTAACTGCTGGACTGCTCTCATCCCGACCAATTATTTGATCATTATCACCAGCTTTCTTGTCGCATCATCACCTTTAGAAATCCCGGCACGAGGAAACCATCCCAGTGATCCTACTTCACATCCAACTGCCCAACATGAATTCCACTAAAGCAATGTCTCTCCTTTTCGGTACTCTACAGTCCCTAAACAACCCTTATCATTTAAGCTTACCGTTGCTGGACAAAAAACAGCCCGCTCTCCGTCTGTGAAGATGCTGGGGGCGGCCATTAGCTCTACTATTTCCTAGGAGAAGAAACGTACTGAATGCTGTCAAGAAGTGCTGTTCTCTGTATGAGATACGTCACCACCTCACGCCCCCAAAATCCGTAAGCTTATCCAGTCCCACGCCCCTCCCATGTGCTGTACTGCCTCCCGGTCTGTGGCGTGGCTGCGGTGTGTTACGTAAACAGAGCGCGAGGGGGCGTGAGTCATGACCAGGATCATCACTGGCGCTCGTCAGGGAGACTCCATGGCACCGTCGACTGGCAACGTCCTGGATTGCCGTGGCGTAAATGAGTGATCTAGGCACCCACTGTGCCAACCTTGCTGTGTGCAGGCCCCTTGAAGACTCGCGGGCTTCGTTGGCGGTCCGACCCATGTTCACCCCACGTACCGCTGTTTGCCAGCATGCCACCCGGACGGCAGCGGCGAGCGTCCTTAATGTCCGCTATCCGATTGTCGGTGGCACGCAGGACCTCCTAGTGTCGCGGAACCGCCTGCCCCCGACCACCACCGCCAATCGAGTCCGTAGGGAAATAGAAAAAAGATAAGTGTTTGTCTATGTGTCATGACATGTTTCGACGATTCGTTTTCACATTTTTGTAAGTTTTAGAGCTGGAAGGTGGTCACCTTTTTGACGCTGTACTACTCCACTATCAATTAAGTAGTGGGTAGTATTGAGTATATTATGAGTATTCATCTATACCTGTATCTATCATATGTATATGTATACATTTATATATATATATATATATATATATATAATATTATGTGTTCAGTCCAGCGGCCCTTTCGGAAAAACCTCCCCGAGGAGCATCCTGGATCCGCGCCTGGCGCCAACAATAACGCGGCGCGCCGGCGCAGGTCAGCTGGCGGCCGGCAGGTGGCAGCACGTCGGCTCCCTCCGGTGGCCGCGGCGGCCTGACCAACAGGCGCGGAGTGAGGGCCGCATGACAGGGCCGCCCTCTGGCGCACGCAGCTGTTGTCAGGGCCGCCCTCTGGCGCACGCAGCTGTTGTCAGGGCCGTGGGCTTGTCGCGCGCAGCTGTTGTCAGGGCCGTGGGCTTGTCGCGCGCAGCGGGCGGCAGTCCTCCCCTGACCACGGTCAGCGGTGGTCCCTGCGCAGGAAGCCGCTGCAGATGCTGCCAGATTTTCAGAGACCCTCGCACAAAAGCAGTGCAGCTCATAAGATAAACTTTGAAATTCATACGCGTTGTCTAACCCGATACGAATTTGTTGTTTCTGCTCTTGATCTATAGAGGTTGGTCTCAAAATGGAGTGGAAGTTGAACAGGCTCGTTCTGAGCACCAGCATAGAAATAAGAGCAAAACAATTGCCGGAAATTGCAACACTGGACGAGCAAAGGTTACCTTTGCGCTATGGTGTGCACTCAGACTGACACAATGATCGCTGGAGCTGACTTCTACTAGCAAGTACAGGCCGTCCTGATATACTTAGGGTTGTACACAATATCAGCTTCAAGCGTCTGTTGGTTTGTATATGTCTTGTGTTTCATCTCCTCCTATCATTTTATTCCATCTCCTATATCTCCTCATAATTCTAATGTTTCACCAGTGCGTCAAATCTCGTTTCCAGGGGAGCTGACGGTCGTGGCACTGGGACCACTAACAAATATCGCCTTGGCTGCACGCATGGACCAGGAGTTCATGACGAATATCAATGATATCTACCTTATGGGTGGAAACTACACAGGTCAGACATATGCGTGTCTTCATTTATGATGTGATCCAACGTGTATGCATGAACTGTCACTGACTTTCTGCGCATTATGCGCTTGCACTGTCCCACCATCAGTGGCATTTATATGTGCCTTTACGATTTCACTGGGTAGCCAAAACGTTTTGGCTCTGCCTGGAGCTCGCTGTTTCGTCACCTTTGACGGCAGAGGAGGAGGATGGGAGGAGGGCCGGGACGGGCGGCGAGTCCTTTTGCTAAACTTGTGCCCGGCATACCAGAGCGAAACAAAACAAAAAAAACAAGAAGCAGAACGACACAAAACAAAATTGAACAAAATAACACGGTTATGTGCGAAGCAGAAATCAGATGACGCATTCAGGTTCGACCATCTAAAATTTTGTCCAACCGCCGGTTTACTTTTGTGACATGAATATTACATTGAATGTGAGTGAGTAAAGAGAATGCCTCACATTTAAGCATATTAACGCAAGTATGACACATGATGAAATAAACTCACTTAGAACTACTGGTAAACTTTGAAATGGAAAACACTGTTAGACGGCACGATGACTCTATTCAGTAAATGTGCTCCTCAATACGCCATTGTTGGATGACATCACGAAAAGTTAGCGTGACGTTGAGGTGTTACCAGACTAGCCGTACCAAAACTGCCACCATAACACTCACGTGTGGTAGTTCAGTCTCCCGAGAGGTGGGCCGTGGCGGTGCTGGAAGTGTTTGCTAACCCAATATCCCCATGTGCTCGGGTGAACACCCTTTCTCGTGGTGTTCTTGCATATTTGTCCGTCAGTTTAATGCGTTTAATTGCATTCACATACTCAGTTATGACGCTTTTATTAAGTACTTTATAACAAGTCTCTTTTCCGTAATAACTAGCCCCTATGTCCAACTTCTTATACTATGTGCCACAAAACGTGATTCATTATTGAAACTTGCACAACCTGTTTAACATAGATTGAAAGCAATTTACGTCCATTATATCTGGAAATCGCGCCCACGAACCTCGGATATGAAGGATTCGACGATTACGTTCTTCTTGGTCTTGAACGCCGCGTGGCCAATGGGGTACTGGGTCTTGGATGATGTTTCTATGGTGTCATGCGTACCTGAGTGGCCTTGAAATATTCTGCGCGAAAAAGACAGTGCGGGCATGTAACATGTTTATTACGAAATAAAAAAATATGGGAGCCATTCAATGAGTTTTCAATTATTGCAGGTGCTGTACTTTAAATAGGTATGTACATGTGCTTACACTACTGAATAACCAGTTATGCCTCTCCACGCCTAACTAGTGACTACGAATACAACATCTTTGTTTTTTACAACCATCACATGCACTCGGGCAGATTTCCATAGTCTACATCACTGACACATGCTTCACCTGATATTTTACTCCTTTTTCACCTATAGACCTATGCTTATAAAAGCCTCGGTTTGACCGATCGACTTAGGGGAGGAGTAGTATTTTAAAAGGAATTTTATTTGAACATATATAGATGACCTTAAGTCCTAGACTGTTTAGAACTTGTAGACTGGCAGAAGAGTAAATTTCGGGAGAAAAGTAGTTGAGGGCATGACTTTTCGGCGCTGGCCATCATCAGGTGGGTAAAGAGAGTAAAAGGAGTTATCATGCACTAAGGATGTTTTCCCTCCTTTTCTCTTTCCTATCTTTATTAACGTGATAAGCCGAACGCCAAAAACGAATGTTTCCATCTACTCTTATCCTGATCTTTGCTCATCTACCAACCCACAAGTCTCCAAAGGCTTTCCAGAGGGTCAATGTTGTTTAGGCTGAAGGTTATCTATCTATTCTTGCCTAGATTTATTATCGCCTTGCTATCTTCGCCGTGTGCCCCGAAATTAACTAGTGGAATTTATCAAACTGCTGTGTCCCTCAAGCAGTAACTGTCTCTTGGAATGATTCGTTTGGTATTATCCAGCATCACCTTCTTTGAAGCTCAGATAGGTTTATGAGAACTCTGTCAGGTCATAGTTGCACCAATCAGTCCCCAGCGAACTTCTTCGGAAGAATGGATCGTGCCATTTATTGACGTTGGCTTTTAAAAACACTTGAAGTGCGTGATTCGAACCATAAAAACTGGTTCGTCGTCAATGAAGATTTGTCAAGAATATGCTCCGCCTTCTCAGCGACGTACTGGCTTATCTTTTCCTGGGGCAAAGACCACTCCTCAAACTGCGCAGATCCAGCTCCGTCATTGTTCTCTTTGTTGAAACCGCTCTAATCCGCTGAACTGAAGAGCTGACCTGGCTTTCGGGCACCGGCAAACAGTCGGTATTCTTTGATAATCTGATTCGACACTTTATGCAGAGGGTGATCCCCTCTCGAATCCCTCGTTCATCTTCACCGTTTCACGCATTCCCACAGACGATCCGATGCCTGCCGTACTGTTCACGAGGATGTGTCTCTTATGGCAGTCATGCGGTGTTTCAACAAAATATAAGAGCAATGGTGTAGTCAAACGTACATCCAAAAGAGGCCTCTACACATAGTTGTATTTCACTTTTTTGATCGCCCGCATGTCTACTTTGCGCGAGCCACTCCATGGAGTTCGTACGAAGGTGATCCCTTTGTTTTGATCCGGCTTGTCCGGGCGGCCGGCCAACCTCAACCGGCCCAGGGTTTACAGAACGTGACCTTCGCGCGCGAGATAATAGCCTCTCCTGGTTCCTGATACTAGAAAATCGTCCGTCATACGCAATGGTGGTTGACAAATATTGAAACAATGGTGTGGTGTAAAAACGCATGGCCATGTACTTTTTATAACGGCACGTGAATGAAGTACACGACCATGTGTTTTTCACTGACTAGGGCTCTAGTGCACGGGCTCTGGTGTAGTTCAGAAAGGATAAATGGCATTTGATTGCAGAATAAAAACGTTTTATTGATGTCACTGTGTTGGGTTAGTATGAATTGTGGTCTTTGGCTGCCATCTGCTTCATTTGGCATAGTAACCGTATTTGTAAAACAGCAGTTTTGGAACGCAATGCACGTACGTGCCTGGGTGTAACCATTGTGGGGAGGGAGAAATGTCACCTACAATGTTCCGAAAATGGCATTTTCCCCCGACCTTCGCCAGCAAAATGCACCTTTCGCATTTTTACATCTAGAGTAATGTCTCTTTAGTGGGTGTTCCTCCCTTCCCCCCCCCCCTCCCCTCACGCCCACTTTATCCTGATTTGTCCACCAATCCCAGAGAAAGGGTTACGCCCATGTGCAAATATGCAGAACATTTGCCTTTTTTCATCGGGTGATATCACGCGCAAACGATGGAAATGTTATATGTCATGAGATGTCATATTTTTGACCTTAAGCTATGATAAGATTCATCCAAGTGCCAAAATCTGAGTTCCCAGTTCATAATGACTAAAAACTAGCAGCTCAATGCCTGTCTAATTTATATCAGGCATGAGTCGCAAAATTCCTTAGCGAAACGTCACCAATGTTTGATCACATTCGCTTATTTCGTACGGGTGGTCCATGAGCTATCCATGAATTTGGGCCAACGTACTCATCAAGACCTTTATGTGGATACGTGGCGGGGCTTTAAAGGAAAAAGTACCTTTGGTTTGTAAATGTATGGAATAGATTATTGATTGTTATTGTGCCTAGAATTCTTGTTAACATTGTTTCTACTATGGGTAGCTAGCGGTAGCTATGGCCAAAACTTTGTACATCTTATAAGCTCAGGGCTCAAGCGCCCGTCGACATGTGATGGAGTATATCAAAGGTCAAATTGCGCAACCATTTACTTTAATGCGGTGGCGTGAGGCTACCTGAGGTCAGTGCATGACCTCCTATGACATTTTCCGAATCATTTCGCACAAGCTATCGTCATGGTAAGAAGACAAAATTTACGCACTGTGAAAGGTTTGTAAAAACACTGCGCGGTCCCGAAAACATGACCTAATACAACCTTGACGTTTAATGATGCTCATGCCAACAATGATGGTTGCTATTACTCGCGATATAACGGGATTTATAGGGCTTTGTCTTAGTTTCCTGGATTTTACTTGGCTTCGCCTAGGATACTATGAAGTGGTCGCGAGCATTGATCATCTGCATGATCAATGCACGAAGCACATGAATTCCATCATCTTGCAAACTTGCATTGGCCTTCAGCAAACCGGGCCGTAACTGCTGAGAGGATATATCACAGCAATTATTACGATGCATGATGGTGAGCGGTTGACGTTGTTTCCAATAATAGCTGAAAATATATTTTAATGATTGCTTGAAATATTCGTTTATCTTTTACGTCCTGGCATATTGACGGTTGGTTATTTTTAGCGCACACGTCACGATACCAAAAAAGAAGGTCGATATTTATTTTTTTATTGATATCAAATACAGCCAACTCACACCTTTAACATCATCCAACAAGAATATTTGGTTTACAAAAGGGTAAACATGCGTCGTGGACCACCGAATTTTTCAATGCCAAGTCTCGCAAACGAAACAATTTACCAATGCCCTGACACGACAGATAGTTGAGATTAGCAAGCTGTCAAATGAGTACGACCGAACTTATTTACACTCTGCTGCAGCGACGTGCAGAGCGATTCGGGAGATCCGCCGAAGAAGAAACAGGGGAGCTGCATGGCATGCAGGGAGCCCTTCCTCCCCCCCCCCCCCCCTGTCATGCACCTGCGCCAGTCGAGACTTTTACGTTTCCATGTGTTGTGGTTAAAGCCGTCCGTGGTCACACCTAGCCGGTGAATTCCGCGTCCTTTACTAGTGTGAGCGCGCGTGCGAAGCTGCCGCTGCCCGGCAGGCCTCGGCAACGTGAAGCCGTCCGGCGAGTTCAACTTCGTCTGCGACCCGGAGGCGGCGAACATCGTGCTCGCGTCCGTGCGCCGACCCATCTTAATCGCCTCGTGGGAGGTCTGCCTCAACCACGGCCTCGACATGGTCAGTCATACCCGCACACGGCCTCGACATGGTCAGTCACGTCCGCACACGGCCCCGACATGGTCAGTTACGCCCCGCACACGGCCTCGACATGGTCAGTCTCGTCCGCACACGGCCTCAACATGGTCAGTTACGCCCGCACACGGCCTCGACATGGTCAGTTACGTCCGCACACGGCCTCGACATGGTCAGTTACGCCCGCACACGGCCTCGACATGGTCAGTCACGTCCGCACACGGCCTCGACATGGTCAGTCACGTCCGCACACGGCCTCGACATGGTCAGTTACGCCCGCACACGGGCCGTGTGGCCTCGCTCGTAAGTGCATGAATGGCTGAACAATCGGCTGCGGGCTTCACGGTGCGTGTCAGGTGACCTTTTCCTTTGGACGCTCGCCTGCCTTCGACGCCCCACACAGGCCATGCTGCTAGATTTGCCGGTATCACGAATGATCACAGTGTAAGCCACGGCATGCATGAAAATGCAGATCGCATGCATAATGGCCTATGACATAGCGTTTCAGATAGCCACTTAGGAGTCGGATGCGTGCTGTTTGTGAAGGGTTCATGTGAAACCACCGATTAGCGCGATTTCTTCTCGACCGTGTTGCCATCACGTGCCGTTACTAATGGCAGCAATGGATTTCGCCCGTAGATACACTTTCGCACCTTGTATAACACCTTGCCTTTGCACTTTGTACTTTGTATGACTGTATTTGAACCAAACATAGCAACTGTTGAAATCAAACAAAACCGAGACATGACATGGGTAGCACCGTTGTCAACCTCTGGCGCTTCGATGGCAGATCCAGTGCAACAACGCATGGAAAGCGATAATCCCGTGTGGACCGGGTGGAGCCGCCATTTAAATCGAGACTCGACGATGCCACCCGCTGTCATACTATCGAAGTCCTGGGGTGTGAAGATCGTTCAATGCGCCCGTGATATCTTGTCGCACCTGGCTGCACACTTCTTCCGTCACAATCTAGCTGACGGGCGGCTGGAAGCCGTGCGAAAGTGTCTAGTCATCTCCGCCCCTCTTTTTGCCGCCATGATGACCGCCATGTCTCTTGCAACCATGACAACGACGGCGACCATTGTCATCATCATCATCATCGTCGTCGTCATCTCCGCCTCGTCTCTTTCCACCACGACGACGGTGGCCATTGTCATCATCATCATCGTCATCGTCGTCACCGCCTCGCCTCCTTTTGCCGTGATGCCGTCTGCCACCGTCATCATCATCATCATCATCATCATCGCCATCATCATCACCACCGCCTCGACGTCCCGATCTGCAGCAAGTCTGAATGCATCCGTACTTGCTGCCCTTTCTGGGACAACGCGTGCAAGGATGCGTTTTGCCCCGACATGAAGATGACCCTGCAAAAAGAACGGAATGTGGATAAGACCAAACGTGTGTCGTCAACAGATATGACCTTTGTAACGTTCAATCTAGATCCATAAAACTCGATATTAAGCAGTAGATAACACATAAATGTAGGTGTAGATATACCACCTTTTGTCACACCTACAGATCATGGCGAGGGTACCCATAGTGCAGTGGTTAAACAGCCTGCGAAACCAAGGGAGCAGGCTTCGAATCTCCGTGGTGCCCGCCCTTCCTGCTGGGGTGAGAGCCAGTCGGCCCCGTATAGCCTCAGCAGCTGACTGCGTCGCAAAGCCCCAATTGCACATAGACACCAGCCACAAGAAGAGCCGCCTTACCTTCGGCAGTTGCGGCCAGCGCTGCAACGACAAGCGCACAGACGACAAGCGCAAAGACGAAACGCATCGTGCCTGCCCGACGTTCAACGGTGCGGTGCCTTCGTCAGCATGGGCAACGCCTCCTGAAATGTCTCGTCTTTTATACTGCCCTGAGGAAAAGGTCAGGAGCGTGACAGCTGTCACACCGCGGCTGGCTGACGTGTATGCAGCCGACAGCAGTGGAGCCTTCATGTTGAACAGAAATCAGCCAACCTCGACTACGCTCAAACGTAGTGCGCTGCCACGCAATAGCTCAGCGACCTGCCAGCTACATGCATTGGTTCCCCAATGATCGCTAGGGCCCGACCCATGGTCGCCGCGTCACTGCGCCGCGTCAGGCGGTGGCGCTTTTGTGAAAATCGGTGGGATAAGACGGTTTTGTCGTAATGGCGCGAGGCGGCGACGAAGGCAGGCCCGTTGTTTTTGTTACCATTTTCTGCACGTCAGCTATTTTTGACGCGAAGCTGCCGATATTTCAAGAGAATGTTCCACATTTGAAGATATTAAAGCAAGCATCAGATATGATGAAGTGAGCTTACTTACACGTTCAAGTGGAAATGGCTGCTCCAGACGACATAGCATCTCTGCTTAGTAAACATACTCCTTAATGCATGATTGTTTGGTTACATCATCGTAACTTGTACAACATTGATTTAAAGCTAATTGACGGCCGTTATATTTGAAAGTTGTGTTCACGAACGCCAGACACGACTCAGCAATCATATTTTATCGGCCTCGATCGTTGCTTGGCCAGTGGAATAACAGAATTTTAATGACATTATTATGGCATCATGGGTGTCTGGGTGACCTTGAAATAGTCTCCCCGAAAAAGTTTGCACATTTTCGCGGACACGTAGCTCAGAAACTAGAGGGGTTTGGGTCTCAAGAAGGGCAGGACATGCACCGAATAATCTTCAAGATGGCTCTGTCTGTTCTAAACCCCATGCAAATATGAAATGCAAATGTGAAACACTTCCTTCAACATGAGCTATAATGAAGATACCTTTTCTGGCGTGATGCCGATATGTGCATGCTTAAAAAAGGATCTCGTCCAAATCTTGTCATTAGATGGATCTAACCAGTGTCTGCGCTAAACAGTGTTTGTTGTATGAGCCCCAGCTCCACCACCCGATCGCAAAATATCGGGCCAACTGCTGCAATGCTCAGCACTCCAATGCCCAGCGCGGTCCGTGCTGCCCTCTCACGTCACCTGACCTTTAACACAACCGCGGACACCGACCGGAGGCCATCCCAGTTGGCTATTTGAGCTACAGTCCTTTTGACCAGAAATGATCATTTCAGGGCTATGAGATAAAGGAGGATGGATAACGGTGGGGCAGGACTGCATGCGCCTGGGGGGGGGGGGGGAGGGGGGGGGGGGTCAAATCGCTTAGCCGTGGCCCTCGCAGGGACCCGTCTGCGGGGGTGCGCTCGGCGCCCGATTGCGGTCTCCCTCCCGGGGCCTCTTGGCTCGCTCATGGCTGACGCATGCAGCCTGCCCGAACATGCAGGGCGTCGCTAGGAAGAAGGATGAAGCGAAGATAGAATAAGGGGGTCCGATGTCCATCCCAGTCCAAAAGAGAGCGCCTAGACTGTGCTTCACATTTGCATAGGGTTTTCAACTGAAATAGACATACTGAAGATCATTCGGTGCAATTCAAAGCTCTGCCCTTCCTAAGACCTAAAACCCTTTAGTTTCTGAGCTATACATCCGCGAAGATGGGCATACTGTCTCGTGCAGGCTATTTTAAGGTTACTCAGATGGCCGTGACGCCATAATAACGCCATTAAAATTCTGCTATTGCATTGGCCGTGTGGCGATCAAGCCAAGAAAAATATGATTGTTGAGTCGTTCATATGTGGCGTTCGTGAGCGTGATTTCTATACACTACGCCGCCAATTGGCTCTCAATCAAAAATATGTAAGATGCGCTGACGAAATCAGACAATGACGCATTAAGGAGCATGTTCATGTAACAGAGAAATTGTGTTGTATAGAGCAGTCTTTTCCAGTTAAAAGTGCACCATTAGTTCTAAATGAGTTTACTTCATCACCCCTGGTGACTGTTTTAATATCTCTAAATGTGGAACATTTCCAGGTGCGTTTTTTAGCCCCTAGTTTCTCCCATTGAATATACCACCTGTTTCTCAACCAGCAGATGTCACTTTTGTAGAAGAGCTTGCCCACATCAGTGATCACTCAGCTACCCTCTGGAAAGGCATTCACCTACCCGCCCGGTCGGCCTAGGGCGTGCACCCAATGCCCCTGTTAAAGGGAATGTTTCACATTAAAGGCTATTGAAACTAACATCAGATATGATGAAACAAGCCCACATTGAAATATTGATATGCTTGTTAAGTGGAAAAGAGTGCCCCAGACCACACAATTCCCTGTTTAGCAAGTATGCTCCTCAATGTGGCGTGGTTTGATGAGGTCATCGCACCTTACATAATATCAATTGAGAGCCAATTGACGGCTGTCATATCTGGAAAGTGCGCTCACGAACGCCAGATACGAACGCCTTCATAGTTGCATTCTTCTTGGCCTTGATTATAGCATGGCTTATGGGTTGGCAGAATTTGAATAAAGTTAGTATGGCGTCATGAATGCCAAGGTGACTTTGAAATACGCTCCCCGATATGCCTTTCACCATCTACGCGGCGAATAGAACAGAAACTAGAGGGGCTTTGGTCTTAAGAAGGGCAGAATTGTGAACAGCACCGCAAGTTCTTCAAAATGGGTATTTTAGTTCAAAACCCCATGTAAATGTGGAACGCTCCTTTTAAGGGTGCGTGGACTCACCCTTCCCGGCCGCACCCGGCGTCACATTTCTGAGGAGTTCTTGGCGTAAGTGGGGATGCTGCTGAAATCTATTGGATGTTTCGTGAACTACAAAAATGAATTGAAAAAGATTTAGCTAACAACCACCCAATTCAGTGTGATTGTAGTGGCTGCTTGGCAGACATGGCATGAAGAATGGGTTTTTGAATGTGTATGTTGGCTACCTTTTTCAAATTTGATGTTCAGCAACGTATTATATGATAAGGAATAAGATTGTTGCAATTTGTAGCATTGCCATTGAAAAACAAATACAGAGGCCGTAACAGAAGTAAGGAGTCAACAAAATTGTTCAACTGCCCATACTTAGTTAGAATGTTGGTGATATGCAACAGAAAATTGAATTAAATCTATTTGATGACAATAGTGTAGTTGCCATTATACCCGGTAAAAGTTTGGTCAAGAGCTGGTGACCGTGTTTGGACTTGTTCAAACTTGTATATCTTCCATTGGCTTTACATTAGCAACAATCCCGACTTGAACCCACATTGCCACGAGTGACGGAGTGACAACGTAGGCGCCAACTTAGCTATCGGGGCAGACAAATTCCGCCATCCATTTACCACGTCAGCGTCTGGATACCACCAAGTGTTTGATTCAAAGCATTTACGGCATCGCACTGTGGTATGTTTTATTGCATCAACTGTCATCATATTAAAGCTCCTTTGACCGCGCGCAACGCATGGCTCGTGTCTTATCGACAGTTACTTCGAGACACCCCAGCATTGAAGAGACCTTGCATTATGTCTAGCAATGATAAACAATGTAACGGTTCAACGACATGTCAGTCGTATTACGATGCAGGAGATATATCTGTCTTGGCACACGACGGCGCGCACTGGCACGATACAAAACAGACCGCGCACGGCACAACCATGGCGGCGAAGACACAACTGCCCCCAGGTCTGGCACTTGTGTCACCCTCGACGGGCCGCATCGGGACGAATAGACCACGGACACAACTGCTCCCAGATCTTGCGACACGTTGTCACGCTTCAGTGCCCTGTAATATGATGAAGAAAACCCATTTTATGTATCGATTCCAATAAGGTGTCAAAACCTCAAATGACACGCAACCCAGCCAGGCTACAGTTGATGTCAGGAATGTCATGCACAGGCCATGTTGATAACGATCTGTATACCAACCGAAGAGTACCAGCATGCCCCATACAGCAGTGGTATCCTTATGTACGACCTGTTGTTCACCTGGTATTGATATATACATAATGTAAAGACAAGTGTGTCCTGATTTCATCCGCTCGTAACATGAAAGTGGCAAGTCACGATAACAAATATATTCACGCAGAAATTCGCCGAACCATGGATATTTGTATCATGTATCTTAAACACCTCGTCACCACTTAGAGAACTCTTTAGAGCAATAATTCCAGGTGAGCCCCCCCCCCCCCTCCCCTTTCGTAGGAGGCAGAGGTCTGTGCGCCTTGCCAGCTCACCGACAGCCTTTGCGCTCTTGTTAGCTGTGATTGTGCCTGCCTGCTGGCTGGTACCCTTTTTAGATCACCGTGGCTCTGAGGGCTCTTCCTGTGGACCCGGCATTTCGGTAACCACCATATAATATAGAGGTAACCACCACATAACCACCATATAATATATAATATGGAGGGATCAGACCCAGAGGGTGAGCCGACCATGGGTTGCCAGTCCTGCAGCTGATGATGCGGGCTGCAAAAATGTCCCTCAGCCATGTCAAGCCTGCCTTCGGCCTGTGGGGATTCCCCACCACGCTGGCACCTCATGTTCTCCACTTTACCCGGATCCCCAGCTGTCTCCAGAGGCGCTCCAGCATGTCGATTGGCCGTGGCCGTGTGGCCGTCTGGACACTGGAAGAGAGGAGCGCAATGTGGCCGCTCGAACTCATGGAGCATCAGGCCGTGTGGCCGTCTGGACACTGGAAGAGAGGAGCGCAATGGGGCCGCTCGAACTCATGGAGCATCAGGCCGTGTGGCCGTCTAGACACTGGAAGAGAGGAGCGCAATGGGGCCGCTCGAACTCATGGAGCATCAGGCCGTGTGGCCGTCTGGACACTGGAAGAAAGGAGCGTAATGGGGCCGCTCGAACTCATGGAGCATCAGGCCGTGTGGCCGTCTGGACATTGGAAGAGAGGAGCGCAATGGGGCCGCTCGAACTCATGGAGCATCAGGCCGTGTGGCCGTCTGGACATTGGAAGAGAGGAGCGCAATGGGGCCTCTCGAACTCATGGAGCATCACGCTGTTACCTTCGGGCTGTGCAGCGGGCTCTCCAGCAGCTCTGTCTGCCAGCTCCGAGGCCCAAAGCCGGCAGTTTTGTGTATTAACTGCCTCCTTCAGGTGAAGGTGATATCGTCGCTGAACTGGATGTGGTTACAAAAGGATTAGCTTCTTCCTCGGTCTTCAGTCAGCTGCCAAATGTCATCCGCTGTTCATTAGTGGCTTCTGTCAGCTTCTACTGGGTAGTCGCCTTGAAGGGAAATGCTAGTTTTTGGTTGTGTGACTGGTGTCAACTTCCTGAGCGATCTTCAAGATGACTTTTGATGGGTTGGTCATGCCTGACTTGACTTGCTCAACCCTATCTCCCTTTTTTGCGTTTGCTTCCGAGATAATTTTAGCGGCATCTTCCCAAGGTATCTTCATTGCATTTCTACCCCAGTACAGACCTGACTTTCATAATTTTTCTTGCAGACGCAGACGTAGTTTTGTGCAGGTGGTGCTTTTGCGATCTTGGATCTCGCTGACCAATGTAACTCGGCATCTTCTGCTTTTTGCCCCGCGCTGAGCGGCGCATGATGCTGAGCGTGCCTGGGCCACATAAAAAGCTCCATGGCACGTGTTATCTAGGGCCTTGGCGTTATCCCAACAAAATGAAAATGCACGTGCGTATGCGGTTTTAGTTTCCATCATGTGCATATAAAATCGGACATTGTACTTTCCACCCGTATGTATAACAATAGCTCTTTTTTATCTAGTCCCGTATTTCCCGAAGGGATTAGCATAAAACGGAAAGTCGTATGGGCCCTCGGATCCAGAAAGTCACGATCCTTATATGTACATTTTGGGGGGTATTAGAGGTGCTCCGCATGTAAGATATGTGGTTCTCTGGGATTGGCTGGCCATGGCTTTACCACTATAGTGTAAAGCCTAAAGATAACCAATGCATCGATACACAATATGGGGCAGAGTAAAAATTGACCAGAAAGGCTGATTATGCGCTATGCTTTCGAACTATCAGCCTTCAGTGTGGGGAAGGGTAGGGTGTCATTAATATAAGAGTTTTAGATAGCATTATGCATGTGAAAATACGCCTTCTCGGTAGGCATTAGTGGATAATTTGTATAGGCTCACAAGGGTCTTGTCATCCTGATCGCAACCTTCAAGGCTCCACGAGAACTAAGGCTGGAATTGCACACTAGCTCCTGTGTACTCTCCAGCTCATATGTTTGAGAAAATATTTCACTACCAACTGGTGTCGCCCGTAAGTCTTCCAATGTTATGCTCGAGCCTTTTCACATAATCTCTTCTGGTCAACATTTCAGGTCAGTTGAACCAATGCAAGTCGCTAGCCCGAAATCTGCGTGCGGCTTCTGGTGCTTCCAATGAGCGATGCTGGCGAGGTCATATGAGGTCTTTCGACGTTCAAGCTCTGTCTATCGTTCCTCTAACCTGGCAGTCGACCCCATGTAAGCTCTACGGCGTCACCGGCAGAGCTGGAGGAAGGCCTGACCACCCGTGACCGGCAGGCGTGGAGGAAAACGGTGCTGGGCGCCGTCGACTCACCCGCGGCCCGCTTCTTCGGAGCCGCCGAGCGCGCCGTGCTTGAGGACCGCACCTTCGGCGACTGGATCACGTGCGACCAAGCAGCCGCCGCCATGCTAATCCGGCCCGAGATCGTGCTCAAACAGTCGACGCACCACGTGAGTTGGCAGCAGCCCAGACAGGGACTCTACGGAGAGAGAGGCTGGGGACAAGGCAGACGTTTTTGTAGACTCGTGTCGCAGTTAATGCGTTGTCGGAAGGGAAGCCCAGATCTACGCACCGCAACGGCGTGCGCAAAGGAACGCCACGGAATCAGACACCTTCGAACGCGGTGGGTGATAGGGTGAAGGAAACGCTTCAGATATACCTAATCGAAAGAATCGGCGGAGTTCATGTCGCGTTAGTTCCCATCTATATTCTGGAATACACCGCACATCACCAGCAACGCATTCCAGCGGATATATTTTTTAGCATTATCCCGCATTTAAATGACTGTGCCGCAGCCACGCATCAGGGATGACATCACATGACGGCAATCACGCTGCGGAGAGGAGTGGCAGGATGTGTTCTGCAGCAGGCTGCAGCTGATCTAAATTGCACACACTGCCGGTGAAATACCGCACATGAGCAGATGACACATGCTGAGCGCAGGTCATTACACGCACCATACACTACCCCCCGACGCCACGCCTGCCATTGATCTGTACGCAGCGATTTCAAAATTTGGGGAGGGTAGGTTGAGCACAACTCAAAGTGTTTCCCGAAAAAGGTTCTTAACCGTTCCAAAACCGTGGTCAAAAACCGTGGACCAAAAGGCGCTTTAACCGTTCTTCGTAATGTTTCCTCTGTATGACGTGCGGGCGATGCCAGAACGCGACGATGCTGCGTTGCCCATTAATGGGCTCTTAGGTGGAGTACGTTTTCTTATGACATGAGTCGGTCCGTATAAGTGTCCCTCACCGGGTGATCTCATTGGTAACTGAACTTGCACCATGCCCGCGCCAAGCCTGGCCGTTAGCGCACCCCCCCCCCCCCCCTTCCCAGATGGAAGGCGTCCCGTCCTGCGTAGTCATGTGATCTCCGGTGAAAATACCTCGAAGGCTTCATTCTGAACCTTCAGACGGTGTTTTTCTCAACCCTGATTCGGCCTTTTTCTCAAGGAAGGGATGATCAAACTCGGCTGCTATGTGTTCGGATGAACGATTGACTTTGATACGCTGGGTTGGATATAAGCAAGTTGTAGAGCAACGGTTCCCATCTTAAGCCCTAGCTGCAGATTCCCAAGATGTGACACGTCACCGCTTGCCACGCTTCCCATAGACTATACGCACGCTACTCAGGTGAAAGAGGAATTCCAGAAAGAGTACTAGGGATAGCGAGAACGAAGCCGAGTGGCGTTAGCCATTGCAAGCAACAACAGGCGACTGGGGCTGTGCGGGCGAGAACGACCGTCATGAAAAATGATTTCGAGTGTCTTTCAAAAGGAATTCGCACCTTTCAAAAGGAATTCGCACCCTTCAAAAATTAGACTGGGTGCATCATTTTCACAACTTTTAGGCTGTCATCTAGACAGATAAACAGTTAACGAAACACGAAAGTAAAGATTTTTACGTTTAGTCTTCCTGTACCACCAGAGTACAGCAACATTTCGCAGGGCTGTAAAAACCAATCCGTTTTTGTCATCAATCTAAAAATCGTACCTGTGAAATATACGCCTAGACTATCTTTGAAATAAACGTTTTGATATCCTGGATAGTTCAAAGACACTTTTCAGATGCGGCATACTTTTCGTCCATCCGTTGGCCACGGCTTAGTACCAGCCGTGGGGCCGACGCTGCGCGACCCATGGAGAGTGTGACGTTTGGCGTCGAGGTCTTTGCCGCTAAAATTTGCGAGCGCGCATGTTTAAAACTACGCTACATAATTTGCGTCAATAATCAAGTCTGACTGAATGCTTATCTTTTTTTCAAAAAACATGGGCTGGACATGTTAATACAAGTGGCTTACTCATTTTGATCTACCTACAGTCTATAATGGTGGGATCTCTAATATCTCTGTAGAACACGGGTACGAATTTTGACGAAGCTTGTGAGCTCTATCGGCTTGGAGAGAGTCCACTGGACCATTTGAAAAATGGAGAGCTCCGGCGATTTCCTCCATTCAGTCGTTTAACGAGCGATTCCTTCGGTTTAATAACTACAAAATTCGGGCAGAATTTATTTCGCGGTAGCTTTAGGCTTCCATTCCAATTACAGAGGGAAAAAGTTTAAACAATGTGTTTGTAAAAGAAATGCACGCTCGCATTTGAACAGTGGGTTACGTCCCACGTTTTTGAGGGGGGGATTTTCACTAGCAGGGGCCTTTTTCAACCCTGTCCCCTTCCCCCTTCTTTGCCAAAGCTCTGGTTGCGCGCCTGCTGCGGTGTACCACACGTTATAGCTTTATGCTCCGTTACATCACATGTCGTGTGATCATCACAACTGTAGTACAACATCGAGCAGGCAAGACGTCCCAGAGCCCGAAACCGTTCCAGGAGCCACTGATGAGCTACCAAACACAGAGCGTTCCTCTCGCGGAGCAGGAGAACTTTGCCGTTTGAAGGGGGGGGGGGGGAAATGTCGTTGAACTAGCGGTAATAAACATACTGTCAGGAAGGATCACGGGACGGGGGCCAACGCCATCACACTTTGCGCTCGTCGAACTGTCAGCTCATGGCAGCAGAGGTGACAGCATGTGGCATTTGTAACGGTATGGCCTCTTGCCCTTTTGTCACTACGCCGCTAACGTGTAGAAACAAAGAACTTTGACGTGACTCATGCATTATCCTGTAGCGCCGAAAATATTATTGCCTGTTATATCACATCCAGTGACGCCGATGCATCTGTGGACGTGTATCGCATGCCATGTTTTGTGGTTTCTAACAATATCACGAGACCTTTAGAAACTTTTATAAGCGTGGCCACACTGGTTCGCATCGGGCTAATGTCACGGTATGAAAACCGAGTTTGTGAGCTCAGCGTAGACCAGGCAAAGTGTCTGCACATTATTCGAAGTCGTTGATCGACTATGAAGGGCTTGTGTGTCCGTGGTTTGTCACTGTGCTTCACGGAAGGAACGGAAGGCGGTCACGGAAGGCTTGTCCGTCGTTTGTCACTGTGCTACGGCGGTCACGGAAGGCTTGTCCGTCGTTTGTCACTGTGCTACGGCGGTCACGGAAGGCTTGTCCGTCGTAGCACAGTGGCAAGCGGAGTAGTTGTCCGTACGTAGCGCGGACAACTACTCCGCTTGATGGAGTAGTTTTCCGCGCTATTGACCTCGTTTAAGCCGGACGAGCATACGATAGTCAGGCAGATGATTCCATCCCCAATACTGATACCTGGCTTCGTCTACTTCTATAACGAGCATACTCTCCCTCTCTCTCTCAGTATACTCAGACGAGCATACGATAGTCAGGCAGATGATTCCGTCCCTAATACTGATACTTGGCCTCGTCTACTTCTATAACAAGCATACTCTCTCTCAGTATACTCAGACGAGCATACGATAGTCAGGCAGATGATCCCATCCCTAATACTGATACCTGGTCTCGTCTACTTCTCTAACGCGCATGCTCTCTCTCAGTATACTCAGACGAGCATACGATAGTCAGGCAGATGATCCCATCCCTAATACTGATACCTGGACTCGTCTACTTCTATAACAAGCATACTCTCTCTCAGTATGCTCAGACGAGCATACGATAGTCAGGCAGATGATCCCATCCCTAATACTGATACCTGGTCTCGTCTACTTCTCTAACGCGCATGCTCTCTCTCAGTATACTCAGACGAGCATACGATAGTCAGGCAGATGATCCCATCCCTAATACTGATACCTGGACTCGTCTACTTCTATAACAAGCATACTCTCTCTCAGTATACTCAGACGAGCATACGATAGTCAGGCAGATGATCCCATCCCTAATACTGATACCTGGACTCGTCTACTTCTATAACAAGCATACTCTCTCTCAGTATACTCAGACGAGCATACGATAGTCAGGCAGATGATTCCATTCCTAATACTGATACCTGGACTCGTCTACTTCTCTAAACTGCCACGGTGCCGGGCACAATGACATGTGAGTTTCTGGACAGATTTAGACGGGTTGCCTACGTCTCCAGGCTTACTTTGAGTCACCATTGCGTGGCATGCCGCCATCGTAATGTATTGTATTGCACTTTATCAAGTCGTTCCGCATTATTAGGCCTTTCTTAGACCTTCGTTAACAGGTACATCGACAGTCACAGGGCGACAAGCGTAACACGACACGAGGAGACATACACGAGGTTAAAAATGGCAGTTGCTTTGAAAAGTGTTATGGAAACAGGACTTAAAAGAAGAAGATAAGCCCGCGAGGCATTGGTGATGACACGCTAGTTGTAGATTGGCGCAGCTTGGTAGGCATTTGCTCGCTTTCCAAGTTTGTTCTTTGGGGCGAGAAAGAGATACATGACTAGATTGGCGCGTACTGCGTTCGGTCTTTTCCTGGTTGTAGGATAGCTGAGAACGTAAAATCTATGGCTCCCCGTTTGTCAATACTTTGTGTACGAGGCATATATCGAAGAAGTCGATAAACGTTTGGCCACTAAGCCAGTCAAACCATCGTGGAACATCCGACACACGGTCAAATCTATGTCGCCCGGGGACACCCTGGCTGCGAAGTTAAAGACTTTCTGCAATTTCACAACAGCTGTGCAGTTCCCGCCCCCATGAACTTGAGCGCGGTAACGCACATGGGAGAACACGAGCGGGTGAATGACGCGTAGCAGAACATTGGCAGATAACAGGTGGCAGGCAAGGTTTTGTTATGCCGAACGGCAGACTGTTTCAGATGTGGCCCGGTGAGTGTGAATCATGTACTCCCGTATCCAGTTTACTAAGTCAGTTTGTGAGAAGCAGTGCGAGTCATGTGAGCCATGCGCTTTCCCCCGACGGGTTACCTTTTGGAGTCCAGTTGAGTACGAGTGCATGTAGTCTTTGTCGTCTGGTACACCACTTTTAAGGTTTTGGTTGCGTACCTGGTCTTCTAAGCTGTGTGCGAGGGTCGAGCAGTCATCTACGTGGGTGACATTGTGTACACATTTATGCAAACAGCAGGCGGCTGGGCTGCTGTGAATGTATTGCTCTTTACGCACGGCGGTCGAGCAGGTCACGGCAGCTGTACCGTTGAGGGAGAAAAAGTGCGTTGCCGTCTGGTAGGGGGACGCTGGAGGTGTTGCTGTGATTGTAGACTGTGCATTGCCGCGACCACCGCTTCAGTGACCTCAGGTCGCAGGTGAACTGCTTACATCTGCGCCGCAGGCCACGGTGGAGCTGCATGGGAAGCTCACTCGCGGCCTGATGGTGGTGGACCGGCGCAGCTGGAGCGAGCCCACAGCTCTTGGCAGGAACGTCACTGTGATCGAGGCTCTCGACCTCGAGCTCTACAAGAAGATGCTGCTCGACGCGTTCGGCCATCCGGGGGTCGTGTTCTGAGGCACGCCGCCGCCGCCGCCGCCGCTACCAGTGGTCAACGTTTGACCATGGCGGATAGGATAAGCATGCCACCATTAAGGTCAATAGTCCGGTGTCCTCCAGGTGGTAAAACGTGCATACTACGGTGTCGCCAAATATATCAAAAATGCCACGCCGAAGAAACGCGGGGACACTTATGAGAACAAATAAAATTCCGCATATTCCCCCTTTGTAGCGAGCTGGAGTCAACCCACAGTGGTCGAAGCTGCATTGCTGCCCATGTTAACGATCCGCAGCGGTCAAGTTAAGCCTTGTGTTCGGCAAAAGACGCTTAGGTGACGCTTGTGATCGTTATCGCACATTCGTTGGCATGTTGGGGAGATAATGCGTGAAATGAAACTAGTGCATCTCAATATATTCTGATTATTCAGTTACGTAGAACTGGCACTCTGACAATATACGGTGTTATTATTTGACTATAAACAAACATTTTGGATGAACTTATATTTTGGAATGTAATGTATTTAATAACATGGAAGCGGTTTTGTGAGGTTGATTCAACATAGCATCCAAAGACCAACAGGAAATGAGATTAAACTGACGCACAGTGTGCACATGCCACAGTTATACGTCATCAGAACGACAGCCGAACATCATGCTCTGCCACCATCAATCGCATGAATTTCACGGTGCTTCGATCGAGCGCAAATGAAGCCGTACCAGTTCTCCTCCCTGTTTACGGAAGCAGAGGCCTCCGTCACCACCCTCACCGAGCTGTCTCCAGCTTGTGTGAGAACGGGATGCGGTCTCATCTCAGCGGCTGGTGGGCTACGCGCCTGATAGCCTCCTTCGACACGCTCCTGTTCAGCAGCACCTCCGCGATCTCTTCTCGCGCCAAGTGGATCACCTCCTCGTAGCGAGCAGCTTGGAAGTTGACTTGCAGCAAAGCCGGGACTGACGGGCTTCCTCCTGATCTTCTTCACGTGCCTTCGATTGTCAACATGTGTGTGAGCCAGCTCGTTCACGAATATGTCTCGAATATGGCTCGCTCGAATACGGCTCGCTGTCGTTCTCGAATATGGCTCGCTGTCAGCAGCCATCGCTGCATTAGGCTCTGTGCGGCACCAGTAAGCATTTGTTTGCATTCCCGCATTTCCTTCAACAGCGAGTGCTGCTGACCGTCGTGTAAGGTCTAGTCATCTCGTGCGTGAGATATCGCATTTCAGCATTATGGCCAGGGATCAGATGTTAACGAAACCAGGCTACTGAAAGTAATAAACTTCGTCACCAGAGTAGCTACTGGCCTCCGGAAGCATGACTACGTGTCTCGCGCGCGGAATGACCTGCACTTTGTTACGCCTCACCAGATGTGTGGAATACAAACTGCTTTTGCTGGGCACAGAGCCCGTAAGCGAGGTGCGCCTGCAGATCTTGCCTGCTTGTTTCAATTGCAGATTCTTGCAGATTATTGCCTGTTTGTTGCTTCGCCGACGCGCAGGTTAGTGACCCATCCACCCGCATGGACCAAAACCTGCGCCTCCCGGCGGTGCGTGAGGCGGCAGGACAGCGGTCCTTAGCGTACCGAGCGGCCTGTCTCATTAACCAGCCGCAGGAAGATATAAGACATGTGGCTTCGACAAATTGCAAGCGCCCTGCCCAGCCATTTTTGTACGACATTATTGTATAACATTGTTTTTGTATGCATGCGCTTTTATGAAGCATGTTTTTGTTTGCATGCATGTTTTTATCTAATTCCTGTTCCCATTGTTTTCGACATATTTTTATGTCTTCGAGACCAATGACACGCATTAGTCATGTTATTATGAGGAGTGTCAGCTGACGTCGAATACGACTGAGGCTTGAGGTTGAGCACCAGTTCCACCGCTGCGTCTGTCGCTTCGACTGCCTTCAAAATGCATTTTGGAGTATTGTTGTTGTTCGTTGTGTTGTGGATGTTTTCGGCCATCGCCACTACAGCCACAGTGCAGGACTCGTCTGCGTGCTCCATTCACTGCCCTTCTGAGAACTAGCTGGTCAGCTTGGGAAAGATAACGTTTCGAAGAATGCACCGCCATGCTGCACGCGCTGCGGGAGAGCAGTATGCTCCCATCTTCCCACCAGGGAGGCCCGAAGGCGATTCCGATAGTACCGAGAACCATTGATACGGTAGAACATGTGTTGTTATGCCTGTCATGAACGCTGCTGTGCCGTGCTGAGACGCATATGCGCGACTGTCAGGTGGCTGGTAAGACTCGGACCATGTAGGAGAATGCGGCTGAGGCACTGCTCCCGATCTTCCACGCACAGTCAAATGCGCATTCAATGCAGTTGGTCATCGCGGGTACGCGTCATTCGTATTTTCAGCACGCAATGCATAACACTGTCCCTCAGGCTTCATGCAGCCGTGTATGCAACCAGGGCCGTATTAGGGGGGGGGGGGGGGGGCTGAACAGTGAAATATGGCCTAACCTAGCCTCGAAATATGCCAACAAACCGGTTTCTCCCCAGATTTGACAAACTTTCTTCCCGAGGTTGGGGGAGGGGGGGGGGGGGGGCTGAGCCAAGCCCAAGCTGAAGACACAACTGAATAGGAAACTGCATCCCTGTCTGCAATGTTGTGTGCGGTGATATGGGCCTATTCGGAACCTGAAATGTTCATCTTAACGGTCGAAGATTGTCCCCACCCAACTTGAGCCGAGCTATTTCTGGGCTTATGATGGATACTTTCCAAACCTAAGAGGCCTTACCTATTATAAGCCTCGTCCTTGCTTAAAATCGACGCTATCCAGACCGACAAGCGCCTTGCTGAGTTGACGACGGCCCTTTCTTGATCACACAGGTGGGCTTCTTCGAGTCTGTGACAGTACCTTTCCGGAGAAGAAATGAGCCCTTTCCGTGCCTGAAACTAACAAAAGCGATTTTCTGTCTTGAAATAAGTCCTTTCCAACCGGATATGGGCTTTCGCCGCTCACTTTGGGTAACGCGATAAATAAGTTCTTCAGACCACCTGAAATTAGGGGGTGAGCAAAAGGAAGGCTTTGCTCCCGCCACAAAAGATGAGGCGGTATTTTGCCCCCGACTCCTCCCCCCCCCCCAATGTACGCCGCTACTGGTCCGAGGGACCTAAGGGGAGGCGGTGCTTATCCCCGTGCTCTCTGCCAGCGCCTTTGGACTGCGGCTTTTTTGGTTTTGGCTGGATTTTATTTTTTCGGTCCTTTCGTTTGCCTGCCGACAACCGAGAAGAATGTTTGCTCGGTGGAGCATTTCAGACATGGGTGTCGATTTCTCAAAATGATGGGGGGCCAGAGTCTTGGAGTCCGCCGTAGGGGGACAGACACAGTAAATTTATCGGATATAGTTCACTTCTGTATATATATATATATATATATATATATATATATATATATATATATTTATATAATGTGGGTGTGGGAAGGACATATGCGTCTGCGTGTATATGCGCGTGTGTATGTGCTGTGTGTGTGGTGTGTGTGTGTGTGTGTGTGTGTGTGTGTATGTGTGTGTGTGTGTGTGTGTGTGTGTGCGCGCATGTGAAGTACGCTTACCACACTTTTTTAGCTCACGTACGTATCACAGCAATCGCATATTGAAGCCTGGCAGTTTGAATCAGTTTCGTATAAACACAGTGGTTTTGTGAAGTTGATAGGGTGCAGTTGCATCTCTCTCTTGCGAACTGAAAAGCAAATATGCGTATAATTTACCATCCTGCGCGTATGTAATCTTTTGGTGTATAATATATATGTATTGACAGGAATAGTGTCAGCAGTATATCTGACATTGCATCTTGTTTGCATGAAGCTTCTCGATATTCCAAAAAATCATCGATAAGCCATATACGCTTCAGTTCATATAAAACAAACCATAACCACTCCTCCATGCATCATTTCAGAAAATACTTTTCAACCTTTCCCCAAAACGATCAGGCACATGCCCTCCTTTCCATATTGTCTTTCCCCGTTCACTTCATCAAACACGCACGGCTAGCCAGCTGTAGTTCAGGTATACACTGTTTGAGGCTGTTGTGCCAGTGAGAGGAAAGCATCTCCAACCCGCTTCAGTTCGGATGTATGGTAAGTGAAACGACCATAATGCCAATGTCACGCGCAAGCGAGGTTGATTGTGAAAGTATTGCTAGTTAAGCCGGCTCTCCAGTGACCATGTCCATCTGGGAGGTTCAAAATTGGTTCCGAACCGATGACTGGAACAATCATATAACAAAGCTTCGACCACGCGAGCTCTCCAACCTTGGAACAAAACCCCGTGCCGTTGCAGCCCCCGTAGGCCACGCGGCATCGGCCGCCTTGCATGTATTAATTAGGCGGTGGCCGGTGAACGGACGAAGACAGTACCGCTTCTGAAACAGGCGCCTTTGAACGCCTTAGAATATCAATTATTGCATTCAGAAGGTAGACCGGGAGCATGCTTCACCTGTGTAATTTATATGTTTGTACTAGGGACGGATTAGCACTAAAGCATTACCAACCGGTGACGAAATTTTGTGGTGGAACTAGACAAGTAAACAGAATCCCTCTTTTACTGTTTGTTGCTGACGCTTTTTGTCTGTTCAGAGGACATCCTCAACATTTAATTGTGAAATCTACTCGCCAGTATAACTTTTGAACGATGCGAATTCATTTCGAAAGACTTTCGGGGGCATGATTCCACGACGTTTGTTCTCGCGCGTTGGACGGCCGCAGCCCGGTTTTGGCCTGCCGACGCCGTTCGGTTGGTGGAAACTGCAACCACGACCGTCAGTGATCTTGCTTCTAAGACTGCGAGTACACGGGCTAAAAGTTTTTTCATGCAATTTGTTTCAAATGTTACTCCGGATGAATGATGGACGCAGGTGCGTCACTTTCCAACATGGGATCGGGGAGGGAGCTGAACCAATGAAGCTGGCCTGACCTACCTTCAAAATCCTGATTTCTCCTTGGATTTCGCCAAGTTTGATCTGCGTCCATGATGTTAAAATTGAACTAAGAATAAATATTTGGTTGGTTCCGAAATTGTTTTGATGTTGAGGAATGACTTCCCTTTTGAAACCGATTTGACGTTGGTGATGATATGTCAAAATGATGGTATATATACATTTGCGTTTAAAACCCCCTGTACCAGGAGTCCAAAGACTAGCTACAATTTATTGGCCCAGTGTTTCCTTTCTCGCTCATTTGCATTGGGGGTGGGAGTTTAAGAAGGAAGCACATGGAAGGGGCTTGAAGGGGGTTCTCCATATTTGTATGGGTTTTGAGCTAAAATAGCCATTTCGAAGATCTTTCGGTATAGTTCACAGTCCCACCCTTCCTAAAAGGAATGTTCCACATTTGAAGATATTGGAGTAAGTGTCAGATATGATGAAATAAGCTCACTTATAACTATCTGTATCCCTGCGAGAGGAAAGGTTGATGAAGACAACACAATTTCTTTGTTTTGTGAATATGCTTCTCAATACGTCATTGTTTTATTACGTCATTGTACCTTGCACAACGTTCATTGAGAGCGAATTCGCGGCCGTTATATCCGGAAATTGTGCTCACGAACGCCAGATATGAACGACTCGACATTTACATTTGTATTGAGCTTGGTTGCTACTTAGCTAATGGAATGGCTGAATTTGATTGACAGGACAGTGGCAAGATTTGACTGTTGTTATAGCGCCCTCCATGCCTAGTCGACCTTGAAATAATGTCTCTGAAATAATCCGCAATCTTTGTGGGTATGCAGCACAAAAACTAGGGACGCGTGTCTTGAGAAGGGCTGGACTGTGCGCTGCAACCAATGGTCTTTATGCGGTTATTCAAGTTCAAGGCCCCAAGCCAATGTGGAACACTCTCTGGAAGACCTAATACCCGCTAGGTTTTTAGCTACAGGCCTCGCGAAGGTGTGCAGACTCGTCCGTGCAGACCATTTCAAGGCTATTCAGGCATGCACGATGCGATAGTAACGCCATTCAAACCCTGCCACCCCATATGTCATGCGACATTCAAGGCCAATAATTATGACACGAATTCGAACTCTAGTAGGCAACAATTGGCTTTCACTGAATATTGAGCAAGTGGTGCAAGTTCCAAATACAACTGACGTTTCGGGCTAGGTAATCTAAGAAGTTGGACATGGCTGCTAGTTTTCATGGAAATGAGACTTATAATCGAATAACTTAAAGGGAATGTTTCGCACTTAAAGATATTGAAGCAAGCATCGGATATGGTAAAACAAGCTCACCTTTCACTAGTGGTGTGCTTTTTATATAAAATACACTGTTCTGGACAGCACATTTTTCTGTTTAGTTGATATGGTCCTCAGTGCGTCATGGTTTGATTGCGCCATGCTACCTGGACTACGCCACCCTACAAGAATGAGTGAGAGCCAATTGACGGCCGTTTCATCTGGAAACCGCGCTCACAAACGCCAGATAAGAATGCCTCGCCAGCTATATATTATTGTGGCCCTCGTCGCCGAATGGGTTGTGGACTGGCAGGATTTGAATGGCGTTATTATGGCATTATAATGCCAAGGCGATTTTAAAGTACCATCTCCGGTATACCTTCCCTATCTTCGCAGGCGTGTGGCTCAGGAACTGGAGGGACTTAGGTCTTAAGAACGGCAGGATTGCCAAGAGCGCCGAAAGGTCTTAAAGATGACTTATAAATGTGGATCACTCTGTTTCAGAAAAGCACCATAACTGAGGATGCAAATACAAGTTAGCTTCTTAAGCTCACGGATAAACGTGCAAAAACACCACGAGAAGGTAAAAAAACCAGCGCATCAATATATTCGACTTAACAATCACTTTCAGCACCGCTATTGCCATCTTTCGGCGAGTTGGAACACTACATGTGAGTGCGAGGGTAGCAATCTCGCACGGCTGGTTTGGCAACACCTCAATGTCATACAAACGTTCCATGACGCAATCAAACAATAACGCATTGCAAAGCATAGCTAAAAAATTGAGCAATTTCCTCACTTAGATCAGTCTTTTTCACTTATGTGTATGCGTAGGCGTAGGAACGTTTCAAAAAGTGTGGGGGGGAGGGCAAGCTCAGGGCGTACTTAGGGAACTTGTCCTGGAAAACAAGCCCGATGACCCGGGGGAGGGGGTGTAGAGATGGAGGTTATCGTTCTTTACTCTAATGTAATGACTGCTATTCTAGATATGCATCTAGTATTGATTCTCACTGGTGCACACTCTTGCCTACCCAACTCGTCCATGTCATTCAGGAAATAGGGCTATCCACCTTCCCAAGATTATTCGTCCATTTCAACGTTGTCTTTCCTGGGGAGTCAAAATTCCACTGGTGGGTAGGCATTTTGGGTCGTTGAGGGGGCATCTGTCTCCACAGGGTAGATGCCAAAATATGGCCCAAGCATAGGCTGGTGAGAATTTTGAAAGTGAATCGATGGCTCACAGCACAAAAGATTTTGCATGCGCCTTCATTTCGCTGGCTGCTTTTCAAGAGATAAGACTTGTCACGGCATTTTAGGCGGAAACAAATTCGAAAGCTTGAAACTGCCAAAAACCATGTGACAAAAGCCATAGAACTGGAGATTCTCCTTTGAAAACCAGGCCACAGAATGAAGGCACTCCTGTCCTATATTCCTTGTGTGAGCCCTGATCCTGTCCGCCGTTGGTGGCCGCTGTCCTGGCCCGCCTGTCTCCGAATGACTGACCGCGAACTGATGGTATGGCTGCTTTGTTGCACATTTCTGGATCAGCGTTGCTATTAACTGGGATGTAAAACATGTGCTGGACACCCGCAACAGTGCCGTTTTCCGAATTATCTTCCCTTACACCACACAACCCCAGACAAATGCCGCCGGGAAGCTGCTTACTTTAGGTATGAACTGGCCCGACGGACATTTCATTGTCCGTCATTCAACGTAGGTGACTCGATCTGCTTTTTGTATGTAGGCAGGGGGTGGGCCAGAGGCCTTTAGTAGGAGGAACACAGAGGTGACAGATGCCCCTTTATGGTGATCCCCCCCCCCGCCAAAATATCCCCTAGGAATATAATTTACTTGTTAACAAGGACCACGGTCTTCTTCGTTTCATTGTTATTTCTACATTTGCAACTAGGACAGAAACCAGATGGTACCGTGAAATCAATTCTGTTTACATTTTTTCCACGACGCCCGGGTGGGCTGGCTAGATACCCTTCGCTCCAGTGAGGGGTCCATTGGACCCCCTCCACTGAAGACCTGGAGAACTAAGGGAGCTGTAGACATCCAAATTCACAGGTGGTGTTATTGACCTGATACGTAACTCCACTTAGGTCAAAGTTTGAGGTTCCTGGATCATAACTTTGGGTCAAATAAGGTCAAACAAGGTAAAATTCCGGTTTGGTTTTAAGGGCCCCACCCCCCTACACCTGGATAACTGTTTACTAAGCAAAAGGTCACACTGTTCAGTTAACGTTAGTGACCTTGTTTGACCTTTTGAAGGTCATGGTGACGCAAAGCCTCATACAAGACTGCTCTTGGTTTGTTATTTGAATAAGCCAGAAAAATTACGCTAGGGCAGTATGGTTTCTAACAACAAAATGTTGACCTCGGTCATCCTAGGTTAATGACCTATTCTGACCTCTAAGAAGTCCATGGAAGATGTATAATGCGGTTCCTACTATCAATAAATTCGAATGAGCACAGAAGCTATCCCTATGGGCAAAACCTACAGTAATAAGACAGGTTGGTTTTGACCTGGTCTACCTTTGTACCTGACCTTAGATAAACGTAATTTGCTCATTTAATATTTGTGTTGCCTAAGAATGCATTTCAGAGATGTATGACTTCGTTAACACTCCACCTTTGCATCGGATTGAACTATTCCCTAAGAAGTTGACTTCGCCGAAACCATGGCCTGACTTTGACCTGCCCTAGGTCAGTGACCTTACAAAAGCACATCTTAATTTTCGGTGCCGAAACGATCCGCTATTCAATTGTTTATGGCCATGCAGACAAACCGTTCTGGAAAAACCTTCGGGGGGCAGCCAACTTGACCCCCCCCCCCCCCTCCCCGAGCCTCGTGTTAAGGCCAGTAAACTGACAGAAATCAGGCGTTAACGACGGCATGGAATAAATCACCAGTGTTCTTCATTCGTAATGGCTTAGTGGACTCTGTCTGAAGCCGATAGAACTCAGAAGCTTTTTTATCATGTTTTATCTGCGTTCTACGGAATTGAGGGCACCGTGAAGGTAGATTGTAAGATCGATGTGTTTGATCGAAATTTGAGGGTGAAAATTTTGATTGTAGACCGAGTGATCAACAATGTTGCATTAACATCGTCAAGTCGTGTTTGTCAGGATTATGTCTAAACATTCAGTCAGAATCGATTAGTGATTACAATTTAATATAGCATGGTTTTTAACCTCCGCGCTCGCCAAATCTTAGCAACAAAAACCTCGACACCATGCGTTGCAGTCTCCATAGTCCGTCCGAGCGTTAGCTCAGTGATTAAATTTTGGTCATGGTCCCCGGTGGACGAAATGATACCGGCTCTGAAGTAATTACCTGTTTAAACACCTGAATCGGTTAGTAAAAAAAGTTATGTGACGTAATTTTGAGCATGCGTACTCGCAAATCTTAATTAAAAAACCTCGATGCCCAGGCGTTGCGTCTCTGAAGACCGCGCAGCGTCGGCTCAACAGCTAATACTGAGGTGTCGCCAACGGTGGACGAAAGCGAAGACGCTTCTGTAAGAAGTACCTTTGAACGCTTCAGGACATCAATCCTACATCTACAAAGCAGCTCGGGGTGCGTATTCACGGGTGCGATTTTCAGACTGATTAAGAAAACGTATTGGCCCTTAAGCACCGCTAAGTGGTGCTGGAATTATGGTGGTGGAACTGGAAGAGTAAAAGAAGATCTCTATTCTTCATATTTCCTGTAACTATCGATCTGTCCAGAAAACAGGTAAACATGACGCCCACCGTTTGGTGGCACTTACAGTGGCCGACGCCGCTCGGTTTTACGAAAACTGCAAACCAGACCATCGCCGCCCCTGCTCTCGAGGTTGCAGGAGGGCATGTTCCAACTTTTTGATGATTTTTTCACGAATCCATTCTGAAAATATTAACGTTCTTAGGCAAACATTGGATGACCTTGTTCGTTTTTTTAAAAATTCATTTCGTCCTACTCTCTTCAACAATAATGAGACCTCCACTCTACTTAACAATAATGAGGTACCTTACTTCCTTCCGGGCGAGGTGCTCCTTGAGTAGAACACCAAGGACACATTACCGGCATCGGTCAAGAGCTGAAGGGCCACGCCATCCCATCGCGAAGCGTCTTCTGGCTGTCATTCTAGCGACATGGGGCGGGATCTCCTGGTCGATCCGGGGGCCATTGGCAGGATATATCGTGTCACATTGTTCCCCTCCCTGTCACGGGGCCTTTTGACCAGTGTGGTTTGCCCCGGATCAGCACAGGAACTCTCAATGACGCAACAACATCCCTGCTCATCGCAGGTAGTCCGATGGTTGTCAGATACACTCCTTTTCCGTGCTTTTCTGTGTTCTTCAGAGCTATTGAGTTCTTCCTGAACGTGGATTGTAGATGAAGTGGGGCCCTAAGCTTGCATTAACATGGCTAATCTATGTTCGTCTTAAAATTTTCAAGATTCAGTCAGAATTGAATGCTGATAAAAAAACTATGTAATGTGGTTTTAAACACAAGCGCTCGCAAGTCATAGCAACAACAGCCTGAACGCCTGGCGTTGCAGTCTCCGTAGGCCACGCGGCGTCGTCCTGCGGCTCTGATATTAAGCGATGGCCAATAAGCAAACGAAAAAGATGACGCATCTTGAGGAAGATGGCTGGTGAACTAGGTAAATCGGCATGTATATTTAAATGTGGTGCAAAAGTAAGCTAAACACAACCTTCATCTGAAAAGTGGGGGGGGGGGGGCACTTAACACTGTTGGCCTCCTCACCTTGAAGTGTGGAGGGGCTTCCCCCCCCCCCCTCTGTTCCTACGCCCATGTGTGCATGCCAATAGTGATAACTGAGCTCATGTCAGCATATCTGATGCTTGCTTTAATGCCTTTAAACGTGGAACATTCCCCTTAAGTCAGCATCATGGTAGGGGGGGGGGGGGCAGGCATTTGGAAAGCATATGAAGTGACACTCTGGATGAGCGTCCTCGTTTGAGTTCGCCTTTTCTCATGCCTGACCTTATTTTGATCTGCCCTTTTCAATGCTTGGGAAACCCGTTACCTATTTCCGAGCAAGGGTCCCATTGGGTTGATCATTAGGCCCCTCACCAGGCGCATTATGCTTCCTGGTCAGGGGCTGAAGGGTCGCCTCGTCCCAATCCGCGGCGCCTACCGGCTGCCTTTCTGGCAATACAGGGGCATCCCTGCATATACATCGGTCGCCATCCTAACATCGGTGACCCCTGACCCATAAATTTGGACCCGGATCGATGCAGGGGTCCTCATTGACACAGAACATATCTATCATCGACCTGGGTCCTCAACAATTGGCACAGGGACTTTAATTCAGCATAACGGGCCCGGGTTGAAATGGGATGGGTAGCTTCCCGCTCTACAATTTTTGATTTGATGTTTATTTTCGATTATGGACATTAAGCAGTACTTAATACGATGAGTGGATTGACGCATAGGCGGAACGCTTAAATCTGAGCGCCTCTCCAACAATAACAAGATATGGTCATCGCCGCCAGGGAAACCACGACACACCACCCACTCGCTCGATCCGTAAGCCGACACGGGCCGGGCGCCCGCCGCCACTCCAGTCCATACATATAGCCGTCTCGGGCCGGCGGTGAACGCCCGGCCCGGCAACGCCACCCAGCAGCCCGTCCGCTGTAATGGAACCCCTGACCGACACATAACCTGTCATTGTCTCATTGTGGACTCTCATCTTAAATGACCATATTCACTTTCACTGCCAGAGGTCACTGACCAACGAAGGAGGCCTTCTAGCGTTCTGGGTCCAGTCTCTGTGCTTGTTCAGGAAATGTTACCCTGGCCCAATCGAGGCCCCTTGCTGACACAGGACCTTCAGCAAGCAATATGGCCTCTGACCGACACAGAGACCTCACTGTTTCAGGGTTCCCGACCAACGTAAATCGCCAGTCCCGACCTTGCTCTTGCTTGGGCAGAGGGCTTCTAGGACATAGACCGACACGGAACCGACTGTTCGTTGTTGTTGGTATTTGACTGACACAGAGGCCCGCGTTGTCTCCAATCGGTGCAACCCTCTCCGACTGACATTTGGGATCCGGCCCCGCAGACCAGTGTCATTAATGTGACCTACAACCAGACTTTTGTACCTTTCAATCAGGCACCTGATCAAATGCCCCTCTGTGGACCCCTCGAACACTGCACGAGGCCGACTCTGGGCTCCTTGCCATACATGGGTCTCATTGTGCACTTTGGTTCCCAGAC
>NW_023596935.1:0-25154 GCF_011947565.3 Pollicipes pollicipes | reverse complement strand
CATTGGTAACTGGAGGAGTCTGAGGCGGCCAGTGGAGCCCCTGAACGGTTAGAGAGAAATGCTACCAGGCTCATCGAAAGGCTCTCACAGTGCCCAGAAGAGCCCCGAGCCTTTAAGCGAACAGACGCGTCCTGAGCCCACAGAGGACCCTGAGCGGTGCATGCGCTCAGGCTGGGTGCGTAACAGTCACTATCATGGAATCATGCTTCCGAAATTCTCTGAAAATTAGCTTCGGCTGCTGTTCAAGGGCTAGACTGCAGCGTATGTTTCACCTGAACAATTTTTGGGATGCCTTCTGAGTAGATTAACAATTGCAGCAACGCGAAACAGAGATTATAACCTTACCTTTCCAGTTCCACTACCCCATTGCGGCGCTGGCTCGCAATGCAATACAACAGAAACAGAAGGAAATGCAGAGGCAGACATTGCGGTGGAAGAGAAGCCTGCGGTAAAACGCGACACAGATATTCTACCCTTGCTTTTCCACTTTCACCACCACATTACAGCGCTGGCTTGCGATGCAGTAAATGTTAATCCGTTTCTATTTTCAATTTCAAAATCCATAGTTGAAATATTCCTCCGATTGACCTTCTAGACGTCCAGCTTGATGTCCTAATGCGTTCAAATGTGCTTCTTTCATATGCCTCGTGGTTTTCATCCGCCCGTTGCCCGCCGCGCAATGTTAGCCAAGGGACCGACGCCGCACCGCCTACGAAGACTGCAACGCTGGGCGCCGATTTTCTGTTTCTAAGACCAACGAGCGCGCATGTTAAAGACTATGTTATGTCATTTTTTTCACTGATCGATTACGATCAAAGGTTGAACAGTAACAGACGAGCATAGACCATGTCATTACTTCTTTTAAACCCGCGTCGATCTATAACACGTTTACAGTGTTCTTAATATCTCTGAAGAATCCTTTAAATTTTCGACTATGTTCCTGTGTGTTAGCGGTTTAGAACAACAAACTACTGAACCAGTGTAAAATGAAACATGCAGGTGGTTTCTTTCATTCAGCCATTTAAAGGGAATGTTCCACATTTGAAGATATTGAGGTAGGCATCAGATATGATGGGAAAAGCTTACTTGTAACTATTGGTAAGCTTTCAAGGTTCAAAAACGACGCTAAGTAGCAAAATTTCAAAGTTTGTAAAAATGCGCCCCATTACGTCATTGTTTGATGGCGTCATGGAATGGTTTTGTGACGACAGCAATGCCTGGCAGCATCTGGCAGCCAGACCTAAAGAATACCTCGAAACACACGAAAGCTGTCGCCAACCGGCTATTCTCGTTGCGGGCGCGGTGCTGAGTGGCGGGTTGGTAAATGGCTCGCTTGTGGATTTCTTTGTCTTAGGCTGGCCGTAACAAAAGCTTTGGTGGATTTTTTGATTTACGCAACGTGGCGATCGCCAGCTTTTATGGCAGATTATTAATAACAAAGCACGATATGCTGTGATGCTGCTGTCGCTGGTGTGTTATTGATGATTTTGTCAATGCTTTACTGTCCATCCATCGTTGCGTGCATTGCTGTAGTCCTGACATTGATATCATGTGATATGCACAGCAGTCACTGTCATTATTGTTTGTAACTGGAAATGTGATGTCATGCAAAAATTAATCAATTTGTAGCATTGTCCTTATTGTTTGTAACTGGAAATGTGGTGTCATTCGAAAACTAATAAATTTGTAAGGTTGCTATGAAATGATTGCCAAAACAGTGCTATTGCTATGGTCAAGATCGTAAGGCTGGGCTACCAATTTTTTGTTTGCTTAGGATTATTTATGTAATTGATAGTTAACCCCGATATAACCATTGTGATGCAGTGACTCTCTTGCTGCTGGTAGTCCTTTGGCATTGTGAAGTCAGTTGTTGCCAGTCATTCATAAACTATAAGCTGCAGCTCATAGGCTTGACATAGAGTGGTCAACCAATGTGGTACATTGTATAATGACATGGATCAACAGCTTCATTGTGACACTTCCTCAGTGCTGTACTGCGGCAAGATACAATGAACAACCATATGGTTTTGCACTGCAATTCATGCTGCTTTCATAATAAATTATATCATGAAAAGATGGGTCAAGCGTGTACTCTAGTATTGACTTCATATCTGACATATGATTGACCAAAAACACATGCTTCTCTTCTTCTCTGAGTTTGCCAACGTGCCTTTGTCATGTTCAAACACAAGCATAAAGGTAGAGGTAGGTATCAATATATCACATTTTATTGGGGGTCAGTAGACTTAAAGAATACCAAAACAATGTTCTCTCTCAGAGGTACAAACCTCGCACGTACACTCCCCATCACATCAATACCAGTACAAGCCACTGGCACACACCACCAGTGATCCCACATTTCAAGCCCCCAATTCACACTCTTTCGTCAAATAAGTGTGATCTCACACTTGCTCAGCTCGCGGAGCTCTCAATTTGCAGGTTTTCTCGCAATTTCCGCACAGATTTTCAGTCGTAACACCGCATTTCACCGTGACCTCCCTTCAAATAAAGTCCCAACGGGGGTTCATGGTAATGCGGCGCAAGAGGTTTCTCCAAGATGAGGAAAAAAAACGCCAGCAGGGGAAAAGACAGATTTGCCGTCGCGTCTTCTTTTTTGATAACTTTGAGAGGATTGCCGGTTTTTCTGGGTGCCACCCTTTTTTGCGGATAAAAAACTTTTGCCAAACAAAAAACGGGGATCCAAAATACTTTGGGGTCCCTGTGGCCTAGAAATCAGGAAACATGACCCGTTCACGAAAAATGACCCGTTCACGTAAGCACAAAACAAACGGGTTGCACGTTTCGCACAACCCGAAAGTGCTCGCGCCTATGTTCGCGACACGCATTCAGCAGCGAAATCTTGCTAACAGCCAATCATCTAAGGTGCATTGTATCATACGTGCCGCATCATCGCTTTTGCGAATGTACCAGCGGTCATGCTGTTTTGACCATAAGCAGAACACAGCCGGTAATATGAGCGCGATCGCATGGCGTTTCTATGACATCATTAATGCCGAGGCAACTTTGAAATAGACTCCAAATAAACGTTTTCGCACTTTTGAGGGCGTATAACTCAGGGGCCAGATCGTTTTGGGTCTTAAGAAGGATATGACCGTGAACTGCATCGAAAGGTCCTCAAGATGGCTCTTTCAGTTCAAAACGCCATACAAATGTGGAACGTTCCCTTTGACGCCTGGTGTCTTCAGTTTTATGGACCTGAAGAGCCACAGTTGTATTTCTCGGTGACTTCTGGCTTCCGTTTCGTTAAAAGAAGTAAGCGATGACGATACGAATGTGTCAAATATCGGTTCTATTCGAACTCAATTGGGAAATATGCCGTGATTTTTTTGTTTGGGGGAGGTTCACTATCAGGGGCACTTCATCAACTCTGTGTCCTCTCCCCCTACCAAGAGCCTACCTTCACCCCTAGTGGAACTCATTAATCTCGCCCAGTGAATCTAACGGACCTAAACAAATTCCACGCTCCATAAGGACACCTTGTTTTCCATCTGAAATTTCGTTTTGGTGATTAAGGAATTCGAGCAAAACACCGTTCACGGATTATAATGAAACACAATATTGTGCTCAGTTGTTTTTCGGTATATTATTAGTTATGGTGGAGATATTGCCGGCATTTCAAACAACGCACAAGCAACAGAAGATTCTTAGCCTCCTTTCCGCGCGATTTTCGTTTGGTATGATATGCAAGATACCGAAAGTGTTTACCCATTGTATAGTGCAGCTGAACTCTAGGACACCAAAATGATTGGTTCTGTTGCCAGGTTTTTTTCTTTGTGATTAGAGCTGCATGCATTGTCTAGCTTCATGGCCATATTTGTTTATCAGCAGATCATGTAGAGCTTGACAGTTGAATGTGCCCAGCAACAAATTGCGTACCTGTCAGTGGTGTGGCTTTATCGTCTTATCACCTAGAATCTCGACCCCGGGTCCGTCCGGATCCAGCTGCTTCCCTGGCTTCAGAGCCCCGACCTGGCTCGTCCAATGCCCAGTCAGGAGCCACAAGGCCGACCCGGCCGTGGTGGTCCCCCCGTGACATCCAACCCGGCCGTGGTGGTCCCCCCGTGACATCCAACCCGGCCGTGGTGGTCCCCCCGTGACATTCAACCCGGCCGTGGTGGTCCCCCCGTGACATCCAACCCGGCCGTGGTGGTCTCCCCGTGACATCCAACCCGGCCGTGGTGGTCCCCCGTGACATTCAACCCGGCCGTGGTGGTCCCCCCGTGACATCCAACCCGGCCGTGGTGGTCCCCCCGTGACATCCAACCCGGCCGTGGTGGTCCCCCCGTGACATTCAACCCGGCCGTGGTGGTCCCCCCGTGACATCCAACCCGGCCGTGGTGGTCTCCCCGTGACATCCAACCCGCCGTGGTGGTCCCCCCGTGACATTCAACCCGGCCGTGGTGGTCCCCCCGTGACATCCAACCCGGCCGTGGTGGTCTCCCCGTGACCCAACCCGGCCGTGGTGGTCCCCCCGTGACATTCAACCGGCCGTGGTGGTCTCCCCGTGACATCCAACCCGGCCGTGGTGGTCCCCCGTGACATCCAACCCGGCCGTGGTGGTCCCCCCGTGACATCCAACCCGGCCGTGGTGGTCCCCCCGTGACATCCAACCCGGCCGTGGTGGTCCCCCCGTGACATTCAACCCGGCCGTGGTGGTCCCCCCGTGACATCCAACCCGGCCGTGGTGGTCCCCCGTGACATCCAACCCGGCCGTGTGGTCCCCCCGTGACATCCAACCCGGCCGTGGTGGTCCCCCCGTGACATTCCAACCCGGCCGTGGTGGTCCCCCCGTGACATCCAACCCGGCCGTGGTGGTCCCCCCGTGACATCCAAACCCGGCCGTGGTGTCTCCCCCGTGACATCCAACCCGGCCGTGGTGGTCCCCCCGTGACATTCAACCCGGCCGTGGTGGTCCCCCCTGACATCCAACCCGGCCGTGGTGGTCCCCCCGTGACATCCAACCCGGCCGTGGTGGTCCCCCCGTGACATCCAACCCGGCCGTGGTGGTCCCCCCGTGACATCCAACCAACCCGGCCGTGGTGGTCCCCCCGTGACATCCAACCCGGCCGTGGTGGTCCCCCGTGACATCAACCCGGCCGTGGTGGTCCCCCCCTGACATCCAACCGGCGTGGTGGTCCCCCCGTGACATTCCCCGGCCGTGGTGGTCTCCCCGTGACATCCAACCCCCGTGGTGGTCCCCGTGACATCCAACCGCCGTGTGGTCCCCCGTGACTCCAACCCGGCCGTGGTGGTCCCCCGTGACATTCAACATTGGAACGAAACCTTCGCTAGGTGCACGAAGCCCGCCTGTTGGCTCACCATGCAAGATGCACAACGTTCGCAACATTCCAAAGAGCAGGCCAGCAAAGCTGGGACTACCCTGGCAGCTATGTGAACTGTAAAGTTATTTGTTTGATAATCAATGGGCTTGAATGTTTGCGCCTTTTGCTTTCCTTTTTGGTGTTTGCTGAACTAGAGCACATAACGTGAGCAGCGTACACAGTACGCAGTCGGCAAGCCAGCGGACTTGGTTGCGCGGCGCCATATATTAGCTGCAGAGCCGGGCCGGACAAAGGCCTGGCCCCAGAACGAAGAGGGGGGGGGGGGGGGTAACGGCTGTGGGAGGCGACACGATGGCGTCGAACTGAACCGGCGAACCGACTCTGCACTGCCGAACGCCACGCCTCGTGGTGGAACGAGTCACAGTAACCTGGGTGACATCGTGATGACGATTTTTTACTCGCGCAGCGTAACGCATGCTGTTTCTGCGTAATGGAGGGGGAAGCGGTTTTGCATTGGGCATGATGCGCTGCGCTGCTACCGGGCCGCCACTGGATGTTTGTGCGGCACCGGCTGCTACTGTCACGTCTCCGCTCAAGAGCGACTTTGTAATGAGCAGCTCATTGATCAGCAAACGACCCAGATGATGTAAGCGCACGCCTTTTTGCTTTTATATATACTACATGGTGGCAGCGTACTGACTAGTTTGCCACAGGCTGTCGTCCGCACGTGTCAGGCAACACCATATCGCGTAAAACCGCCTTTTTGTGCCTCGGGCCACCTTCGATTAACGATGAGCGACACCTATGTCCGTTGATCACAAGGGTACGAAACACAGAGTTTTTGTAATCTTCGCCCCATTCTGAGGACCTGGATTGCTTTCCACAATAAATCCAGCATCACATCGCCTTGAGATAAAGTCGTTTGTCTGAAGCAAGACAAGTTTCATTTACCATCTTCTTAAAGCTTTCGTTGCTAATTTCAACATCGTAGACACGAATTCAAGCGAGCAAAGCTCGGGAACAAGTACGTTTGGGGGTGGGGGTAGGTTAGGCTAACCTTTTCGGCTCGGCCTCCCATCGAGTTTAAGTGATCACACCAGTGGCGATGTCAAACAGCGCAGACCATCCGATACAGTGGAAAGACCAAGACCAAATAGCGATCGAGAGCAATAGGCAACCTGAGCGATCAAGGTGTCGCGGTGCGTCAACAAAGGGCTCCCGTCGACAATGTAGCTGCTCCGAGCAAATGAAAAGAATCCAAAGGTAAATGTGGTGGGCCCGTGAATGATGGTGAAAGAAACGAAAGGCTAACATATAGGGCCATGACCAAACCACAGGGCCATCCGAGCACATTGGAACAACCTGAGACCAATGTGAAAGAACCTTGAGCGATCGAGGGTGCCTTGGAATATGAACATACAGCACCCCCGAAAAAAGCGCAGGGTTCTCTGAGGAAATAATGGGAAGGCCAAGAGCATTACGGCTGGCTCCTGTGCAATCAGGCGCAAATGAGAGGAAGTTGAAATATCTCTAGCCTGATGTAGAGGGCCCTGCGCATCGATTGGCTCGGTGAGTTGACTTATATGGCCTCAGCAACCGCTCGCAGCCCTCCGAGCGGTTAGAATTCCCGAGATCAATGTGCGGGGCATCTGAGCAACCGAGAATCACCCGGAGGGTTAGCCCATGAGGTCCCCAGCGAAAAGTAGAGCCTTTTGGGCGAATGGAAAGAATCCGTGGAGGGCCACGATCGATCAAAAGTGCCCAGACAATTTAGTGTATAGGGCTCCGACAACAGCGAAGAGCTCTCTGAGCGAATGAATCAAGAACATCGTGGAAGGCCCTGCTACCGATCGGAGTGCACTGGCAAGGGAGCACAAAGGGGCCCGACAACAGTGTAGGCTCCTAGACAGCGTAGTGAGCCTCGGATACCCATCCAGTATCTCAGTCTCAATTTGGACCCCTCTCAATGAACCAAGAATTGTTTTTGTCTGTCAAAGGGCCTTATATTTTCACTTCAGACCGTTCTTGGTTGCCCGCAGCCGCAGAGACGTCAAATTTGTTTCGCGTTAGATGTCACAAAACCTGCGTCCGTTCAGCTCGTTATGGATCCTCTAAGTGCCCAACGGAGGGGGCAGATCATTGCCCCGTACCCCTTCTGAATCCGTCACTGACTGGTGCCTTTACGTCGCGGTGTGTTGCACATGTTCGTTATGTGTCCACCTGTTTGCTCTTTTTTCAGAGCTGTCGCGGCAATGCCACCGGCGACAGCGTTTACTGACCCGCCGCACGACCGAACTGGTAATAAGAAACGACAGCGGCGACGCGGCGGCCCGCAACAGGACGAAGCCAGGTCACACGCTCCGAATACAAATGACCATTCGCTCCCGCGCAGAGTGCACTCCAGGGATCTGGTGGGCCCCCGCCGCCGAGCGGCGATAATGCCGCGCCAGCTTACCCGCCTGGATCAGCGCCGTGATTTCAACAAAAGAGCTGAAGCGAATTGAAAGTATCGTACAGCCGGAGCCTAAATATCTGTTAAATAATAACAAGGCATTCATAAGACGATTTAAGAGCGGAGAGAAGAGGAGGAAATTGCAAGGCAGACGATGATGTGGTCCGTGTCTGAAAATTCATAGAAAATACGACTAATTTAACAAATGCCACGTATATAAATATTATGAGGACGTCACGTTATTCCCTTTTAAAACTTACCATGCCTGACGTTGCACAAGTGCTTGTACCATCTTAAAGTTAAGATAGGAAGGTCCCTAGACTGATGCAGAAGGCCCCGTAGCATCAGAGCGAAACACAGCTGGACGGGAACACGCTCCTGATCGCGGTTGCCCTCCGCGTAGACGCTGACGTATGTCAACGACTTAAATGCAGGTGCGGCTTAGAGGCGGACAGTAAGGGGTATCACGCGTTGACATGTCGTTACAGTGCTGGACGGCTCCGTTGACACACAGCATCAAAATGCGGTGATTAAGCGCGCATTATAGACAGCAGAAATCCCATCTATTCTGGAATTGGCAGTGGAACCCACTGGCATCTTCCGGGGATACGGTACACCGTAAAAGCCCCGATCAGATTTCCCGTTTGCCCACGGACAGACCCTGGTACGGGATGCCACATGCACCAACACGTCTGCCGCCTCCAGCTAAATGCTTTCCGCGACAGACGCTGGAGCCGCTGCTAAAGAAGCCGAATGTTGAAAGAACAGAACAAAATCGAGCCTCACTCAGCGGTTTCAGTTCCAACTAGTCGCCTTGGAAATCGGCGGAGCCTGCAGCTCATCAACGAGAGATTTTGTTGAAAGTCTTGGGGTCGTTGGGTGGCAGGCGGGAAGTGCTTGGCTCTGGCAGCATCTGGCCACAGCCATGGTCCGCGGGAACGCAGCCTCAGCGACGTTCGCTCTACTGAGCTTCGAAAACAAAGAACTCGCACACACCCAGCACAAAAATTTGATGTCGTGACAGCCTGCAGCGTCACCAAAAGAAGATGCCACGAACGCCGATCTCCCAAGAATACGATTGACGGTAGAGCGCGGCATGCGACACGGACACTCGACCTTACGGTCTCCAAAACATGACCTGGTGCTGATCTGAACACCATGACTCGAGGGGCTACGGTCCTGCTATGCCCACTATATCCATGCCCACCTGTAGTCCCGCCAGCTTATCGCCTTTATATCAATTAATTTAAGCAGTGTTTCGTGACTGAATGAATAATGCGACTGGGTAAAGGAATAACAAGATGGATGTTTTCTGTAGGCATGCATTTTCTTACTTTCCGCTTTGCGCGCCACCCGTCCAGAGTCGGTGGGTGGCTTTCCCAGTCGAACGTGGGACGGCGAACAAGCCGGCCATGGCCAGGAAATTCCCCCGCCCAACCAAGACTACCATGTGGCCGAGCGGGGTCTGAGAGCTGAGGAGGAGGACCCATCCGACGCGCCGGCCGATCGGCCCACCTTGTTGACCGGATCTTCAAGGAAAATGGTGTGTGTCGCCCGGACAGGCGAAGTAAAACCGCCGTTTTCCCTCCGGAACGGCCATGACGGTTGCCTCTTCTACCGAAATGGGCCATCACGCCAAAGAGGAACGTCTGCCCTCCGCCGGCCGATCAAAATTAATTGCACGCGAAAGCCTGATCACCGGCGACGCAGCCTGCGCATAGGAATGTTTAACTGCCATGTTGTGAGGGTGTTTGCAGTTTCGCCCCAAGAATCCCGCCACGCCGACGCCGCCGTCACCCCAGCTGGCGTCAGACGTGCCACTCCACGTGGGAACTGGGCCAGAGAGGGGTGCGCTGGGCCCGCCCGAGGCGAAAGCGGGCGGGCCTTGGTCGTCGCCAGCGACGCCACGCCAGATATCTGGTCGGGGGCACGTTGGGGGCCGAACTCTGGAAGCGGCGCAGGCCGCAGGCCGGCGACACATTGGGCGGAGGGGGGTGATGGTGGCGACTCTATTGGACCACGCAAGAAAACGAGGGCGGGGCTGACACGGTCGGAACGGTCTGCCAGAAAAACGGGGGGGGGGGGGGGAGAGTCTCACAGAGGAAGTCAAGGTGGAAAGTCAGGGAGAGGAGGTCTCCCGGAGGTTCCGAAGAACGAAGAGCGCAGAGATGGTTGGTGGCAGCCTGGCGGCGACAATCTGGCTCCACAGGACAACGGGACACGACGTCAACATGCACGTGCGAGTCCATAGGCTGTTGTCCCAGTCCTTACAGGATCATGGACGGCTGGCGCTCCCGTGTCTCTTGACCTCTCCCCACCGGGCGGGCGTGGGCCACGACCACCTGTTCCCTTCCGTATAGTTAGGAAAGGAGAGGGGGCACTGGCCATGCAACCCTCTCGGTCGGGCAATGCGCCTCGGGGGCGCTCCCACGATGAAAGAGGGCGGTGGGGGGGGGGGGGGGGGGGCGGCGTGACGTGTTATATGGTTCACCTATGTCTTGTTTTTTAAGGATAGTCAGCAGTTTGCGTTTTAAATGGTTCAGCGTGGAATCAATGCTGGAAGTGATTCGGCCGGGTGGTGACGGGGCACTCGCGCCCAGCGTGGAGCGTGGATGGACATGGCGTCCTAGGCTCATGACGCAAGTTTCGGCGCAACGGCTCACCCGTTAGCCCGCGCCGGGGCTACCTAAATTGTTGCCGTTGCAGGCGCAGCGGCTCGTCACGGTCCCCCCTGTCCCGCGTCGCAACCGGTCATGGCGTATGGGCCACGCCTGTATATTCATGAAGGTGTCCTTTAAATATGGCTAAATGAGATGGCTAGTATGACGATTATGATTCTCTTCTTTCCGATTGTTCGGGGCGGTCAGACCCTTGCCGGACCCGGCCAGCACAGCCGCACTGATTTCATCCACGAGCGAGTCTTCTTCCTCTACTTTATCGCTGGTCCGGCTCCAATTATCAACTGATTTTACATGTCATTCGCTTGCGTGCATTTTGTTTTTCTGTTTGTTTTTCAAGCGGTTAATTGTCTTGTTAAGCGGAGGTTGTTTGCTTTGGGATCGAGGTCAACTCCCGCCGGGCTCCCAAACATTCGACCGACACGCAACACGTCGTCCTTTCCCGAAGATCGAATTAAGGGACCGCAACCGAGGGATGACAGGCGCGGAACAGGCCAGAGCAGCACGGCTCGACTAGGGCAGGGCTGAGGGGCCAGACGACCGCAGCACTGCTTTTACGCAGACGTACGTTTGTCGGTAGCGCGACCCAAAGGCACGTTGTCGCTCTTTTTTACCAAGAGGCGGTTAACTCGTTTTCTTATTTCTCACTTGACCCCAGGCGTGACGGCATAAAGAGGCATAGGTCATGGTATGGCCCAGGGGATCTATCCGTTGCTGTGCCATGCCTTGGGAGCAAGCAGGACTCAGCCTGCTCTCTTCCCACGTAGTGTACGCCAGGCCCTACTAGCAAGATGGTGGGATGTTCGGGACGGAGAGAGATCCCGCCATCGACGCTCATCGGATGGGCGACGAGGAACCAGTTCGTCGGACAGGCCGGTCAGGCAGAGCCTCCAAGAGTGCGCCGGCTGAGGAGACCGTAAGACGTGAACGCAGGTCACGCCGGGCGCTCGTCATCTGCCAAGGGGCTCCACCGTCCCATTGGACGCGCTGTCCGCCTCCAGGCCTCGGACGGACGCGCTGCGGGGCATTGCCCTGCAAAGCTCACTCCGGCAGCGGGGGGCAAGGGCGCAGAAGTGCCGGAGGCGACGCATCCTTGCTCGACTAGGCGTTGCCTAAGGCGCGTGCGCGGCAGCGGAAACCTGTGAGCGCTGGGCGTGGCCAAATAAATGATGGGCCGCCTTCCATGGACGGAACGCGGGAGGCGTCGTCGGAACAGGGGGCCGTCACCCTGGAGGTCAGGCGAGGGAACGAGTCGCCATCCAGCTCCGGACACCTGATGTCGGCCCAGTAGCTGCGTCGGTGCCGAGGTGACCAACTAACATGATATATTTCAAAAAGGGCTTAGACGTGGGTGTATTGAATGTTTTAAATGTAATACGTAAATTGAACTTAGCTTAACGAGGGCTCGCTCAGACGAGTCAATTTTAACGTCGAGACACTGGATCAAGGGGGGGGGGGGGATCCCATCCGTGTGCGAGCCAAGAATGAGTGGGTTGGCGTGGGGGGCGCCAGCGTATGTGTATGCTTGGAGTGAGGTCGGTGGGGGCGTCGAGTGCGTGGAGCCTGCGTGGAAAACTTGAGGCCGAGGGGCTCCCTGGGTTATTATTCAGTGGGCCACTGTCAATGTTATTCGCCAGTTACGTTGGATCCTTTCCAGTTGCGTATTATCAGTGCATCCGGCTCCGTTTTTGCACCGTTTAGATATCATCATTAGCTAAAAGGATAGAGGTGGGGTACCGTGATTAAGGGCGCACAGCTAAATTCGGGGAGACAGCCGTTCATGATGTCTGACCGGACCCACCATCCCGCCAATGCCCCGGTTACCCGCTTCATCCTAGCTCTGTGGCTCACATGATTGTGTGTTGATGTCGAGTGTACCGAATTCACAGCGTGCCAAGTCGTGCGCAAGTCAAGTCATGTCAATGGGGATGTGTAGAACACATGTCGTTGGCACAACGTTGACGTTTCGCTGTATGAGCAGCTTGAGCTATGGGCTAAGCTACTATGAGCAACATAGTAGCTTAGCTGCCAAACATGGTAGCTTTAATCAGAATAGTTTTAAGCAGGTGCCAGAAATATACTGCAAACTGTACCATATCAGTTCTGCCGTCGCAGATCAGTGGTGACGTAGTGCTTTTCTAACAACCCTCAAATCAGTGGTTTTCACATATTTTTCAGCAAAGATTTCCTTCACATCCTAAACACTACAATATGTTAAATAACTAGGATTATTACTTGTAAGGATCGTATCTGGCCGCAGCATCTTGCGACGAACGTGATCAGTTTGCTACGCCGCGCTTTAAAGCGTCATTTGAGATAGACGGGCTCGGGCGCTCTCCGCGCGGTGATGCGTTGGATGTAGTGCAAGGCTGTGGTCTGCTGTTTGTCGTGTCCATGTCGTGAGAAGCTGACTGACTAGAGGAACGTAGCTAATCGTCAATTTTTAATGTAATGGCGTTAAAAGGTCCTACCGATTTAGAAAGATTGTTGTTTGTGGATACCTGAGGTGTATCTCAGGAGGCAAGCGGAGGACGTTGGAGCGATGCATGTCAGCGACTCATCCGGGGCTTTTTGCTGCTGAGAGTGACAACGGGTGTGAGGTAAGAGACTGGGCATTAATGTTGTAGGCCTCTCACACCGCCCGTCGCACCTCTGGCTTAGCGTACTGATCGTGGACAGGCGTGAGATAAAACGCTTTTTATTTCCATCATATCGCATATAAAACTGAATGAAGGTGGTAGAGGTGTTCAAAAATGATCTCTGCATCTGTTGGCACCAATATTGCATGGGCTTTACTCTAAACGGCTGGGATCATGTTGGTGTGTAGGAAGTGTGATTTCCGCATCGGTAACGATTATGCAAAGATAGTGAAGGTCGCCTGCGCGCTAAACTGATTGTACAGTGACGTCACAAAACCAAAGGTGACATTGTTGTCAGGTGCTTGTAGAACCATGTTGTAGGTATATATATGGCTACAGGGTGCAGTTTTGCAAAATACGCAGGGTCGAAGGATGTAGAGTGGGGGCAAGAAAAAATGACTGAGTCTGTCTCCAAAATGCACTGAAAACAGTTCTCCACACAGGTTTGACGCATTTTCTTTTCACAATTGGGAGCAAGGATGTGGTTTCTCAAAATTGGTTTGAGGGCTAAACCCTAAAATTGTTATTAATGAACAGTAATGCTTAAAAATGATAAATAGAAATGGGAAACTATATCCATGGTAAGGAGACACAATCTCCTTCCCTTGTCCGAAAGGAAACTACATGCCCTCAAACTGGTTATGTTAAGTGCGCCTATATCTGACAATTGTGTTAGTTAAGTCTCAACGATCATTCAGTGCTTGATGGCCAGGAAGTGATACTTGAGTGCAAATGAACTCACGAAGCAAAAATGTTTGATGGTTTTGTCGTATTGCATTAAATTTGTCTTTGTTTTGTGGTTTATTGCATTTAGAGTTATATTGCAACGGTTTCTGAAGGATCGGCTACAGGCGACAATTAAGACGGTTCCAAACTTGTCGGTGACAGAAAAGGCATTTTTCTCACCCCTGGTCCATATAACCATATTACCATGCCACCGTGACACCTCCGAACTGTACTTTAGCCGTTCCGTCCCGCAAAATACCAAGTCCATCCCGATAGCTTAGCTAGTTCTCCGAAAGCGTGTGTCTTCTGATGCAGAGGCCCGTGGTGAGGTGAGTTCGAGGTGCTGTAGACGTCCGGTATTTACTTGCGTGACAAACTAGCGCTTATCCCGAGTGTCTCAGGCAAAGCCTAAGTCACGTTGTACTCAACAGAAACAAATTTATTTCTCACAAATCAAGACTGCGACAGCATCGGGACGACCATTCAGTGGCGGAACATGACAAGAAGCGTAGGCATCAGCGATCTCACATGAGTCAAATGGTGACTACAGAAGCGTTCTCTTTGAGAACCAGAGCGAGTATCTCAACAACGCCCAAAGCGCGTCAGCAGCAAATACAGCACATACGGTGCGGGAATTCGGGTAGCGGTACGACTTATGACGGAAATAAGACTGGAAACACAACTTGAAAATAGCACCATAAATGAGTTTGTGATTGCGAGAAACAATATAAAATCACGCACGAATATACGAGAAGGCCGTCAGGGAGGGTCAAAACACGCGTCCATAAGGATATTTGGCTCCTGTAAATATGCACACCAATGAGCACGACACATCTCGACAAGTTGAAGTGCTACGCGTGAGTCAGCCCGTCCGATACGGCGACAGTTTCGCACGGCCATTCTAGCAGGCATACTGGCGTCACACAAACGTTTCATGACGCAACCACACCATGACGTACTGAGCAACAATTTTGCTTAAATAGTGAAGCTCTGATGCCAAGACCAGTCTCTCATGCTCAAAAACCAAACTAATCGATACAAGTGAACTAACTTCATCATATTTGACGCTTGCCTCAACATTTTCAGATGTGGAATATTCACTTTAAATGCCAAAGTGATATATTTGATGTGATCTCATTAAATTAAAGTGATATATTGAATAATTAGTAGTGATATATCTATTATTAAAATATATCAAGTCATATATCAAAAGTGATAATTAAATGAAATGCTGAATTATTTCAATGCCAGTGATATATATATATATATATATATATATATATATATATATATATATATATTTACTTCAAAGTGATATATAAGCACCATACCCACCATATATGCTATGCCCACAAAACGACTGTACGACTTTTAGGTTATTAGGTGTTGGGCGCTAGCTACCGCTGATGATATTGCGGCTATGTGTCTGTGTGGTATCTTGTTTCCATTGCCGACGCAGTTTATACACGATCATGTTCCCGTAGGAATGTGAACTTCCCTTCTATGATTTTATTTTCTCTCTCTCTTCTCTTCCTCTACTTCTGCCAAGCCATCCGAAGCGTCTGGCTTCGAGAGTATCTGTTGCACTTCGTCGCACACTTATTTATCGCCGGACGAAGCGGACCGGCACCGGACCGTCTGGCATCAGCAGTGTCTGGTGAACCTGGCGCAGGGGCTCGACAGAACCAGGGGCTGGCCGCAGCTCAAACCGCTGCAGCAGCCGCACCAGCGTGACGTAGAAATCTTGTTCGGCGAACCGGCGACCTGCGGGGGGCGCGCTCAGCAGGGTCAGATGGGCAGGCTGGCAGAGGCACAGCCGACAACGCTGGTGGAAGGGAGGGAGGATACTGGTATGCAATAGCTGGATGACACCTGGCCGTAGTCGGTGCAGCAGAAATGATGCCGAACTGGAATTGCTGGGAAGAAGTCGAATGTTGTTCAAGCCATGATAAAATATCTTTTGCTAGCCGCCAACGCGACGAAATGCATGAGACATACTAAAGACATCCAGCGGCACCATATTTGGTCATCACGCTGAAAGACAGAAGGCAGCGGCGGCAGCCACGTTCATCTAAGATGCAGTTCTCATTCACGCCGAAAATGTACTGTGGTGCAAATGGTAGGCTAACATGATAAAACATCATCAAAATGATGTGATCCTTTTGCTTAAACGCATAGTCATATTTCGCTTTTAGAGCTTATTAAAGGGAATGCTTTACGTATGAAGATATTGAGATAAGCATCCAATATGATGGAAAAAGCTTACTTGTAGCTACTGGTAGGATTTCAACGTCCCAAAAACGACCATGAGGTGCAAAATTCAAAGTTTGTAAAAGTGCACCCGGTAATGTCATGGTTTGTTGGCGTCATGGAATGGCTTTAAGACGACAGCAACCCCTGGCAGCATCTGGTAGCCAGACCTAAAGAATGCCTCGAAACGCATGAAAGCTGACGCCAGGCGGTCATTCTCGTCGCGTGTGCCGTGTTGGTGGGCCGTGGATTAGTAAATGTCTTGTTTGCATATTTTTTGTCTTGGTACTGGTTGTAACAGAAGCTTTGATGGGATGTTTGACATACGCAACGTGGCGATCGCCAGCTTTTTGGACCGATTATTAATGTTAAAGCACGATGTGCTGTGAAGTCTGCATATAGCATCATGAATCTCTTACCGAAACCCGCCAAGGACTATTGAGGATGTCAATAGTGTGTTGTCTACTTATCGTTGCCTGCAGTGCTGTAGTCCTGACATTGATACCATGTGATGTGCATGGTAATTACTTTCTTTATTATTTGTGGCTCGAAATACAGTTACAGACAAAAATTGATAAATCTGTAACATTACTACCAATTGTTTGTCAAACCGTTGTTATTTCTATGGTAAAGATGGTAAGGTTGAGCTTCCAAGGATGTCTGTCTCACTTAGGATTACTTATGCAATTACTAGCTAACCCTGATATAACCACTGTGTTGTAACAACATTCTCACCGGGGATAGTCTCTTGGCGCTGTGAAATCAGCTGTTACCGGTTATTCATAAATTAGAAGCTACTATCTCATAGGCTTCACATAGAGTAGTCAACCAATGTGGTACATTGCGTATGGCACCGGTCAGCAGTGTCATCGTAGCACAACCTCAGTGCTGTACTGTGGCATGGCATAATGAACAGCGATGCGGTTTTTGTACTGCAATCCCTGCTGCTTTCATAATAAATTCCATCATTGAAAGATGGTCAAGCATGCACTCTTGTATTAACTCCGCATCTGACATATGAGTGACCAAAAACACATGATACAATATGCAAATCACTTTCAGCAAAGCACACAACTAATAAGTGGTATCACTTGCTCAGCCTGTTTTGAGAATCCAGAACACATACGTGACAAAGATGCAAACACGCCTTCTGCTTCCACAGCCATGCAACATACTGCAGCCATCAGGCTGCTTCACTGAAAATATTGTTGACACAAGTGTCAACACATGTCAACACAGCACAAATAACACACATGACAACAAATATTACATGTAGTGAAATGACACTGCAAACCTGATGACCTTGCACCACGTTGGAGACATGACAAGTGCATGTAGTTATGGTTAGATAGGTGAAATGCAAGTAAGTTAAGAAGCTGCCGGTACACACAAGGCTCATGATAAAACTATTATTAAGTGTTATCCACGAAACCAACAGCAATACTTCTCCACATTTTTCAGCACCCAGAACCCCGAACAAGTTGTGGTGACTGACGACGCTGACTCACGAGCAATGCTTGCCTGTGTCCCCATTATAATACAGGACTATATTTTAAGAATTTTTAAGTGAAAGACAACCTTGCAAAGTTATTTCATGCAAGCTTATACAAAGCATGTGCATTAATGGGCTGCGCTGACCTGTCCTTACCGCCTAAATGAATCGCTAATATAATGGCAAGCAATGGATTAATTACATGCTGTAATGCCTGAACAGGTTCCAAATGTTTGACAAGAGCATAATGAAGTAGCAAATTGCCTTTGAACACCCTTGCAGCATGGGTGCTAGTGTTTCTTTCTGTTTACAGACATCAGTACCCTGCATGTTCAAACGCAAACCTAAAGATAGAGGCAGGCATCAATATATCACATTTTATTGAGAGTCATTAGATTTAAGGGATGCCAAAACAACGTTGTTTCTCAGGACAAACCTCGCACGCACACTCCCACATCACATCAAGATCAATACAGGCCACTGGCATGCACCACCAGTTATCACACCCATTTCAAACGCCTGATTCACATTCTTATGTTAAATAAGTGTGATCACACACTTGCACAACCCGCGGGACTATCAAATTGCAGGTTTTCTGGCAATTTCAGCACACATCTCCGGTTATAACACCGCATTTCACCGTTGGCTCGCTTTAAAACAAAGTCCCAGTGGGGGCTCATGGTAACGCAAATCAAGAGTTTGCACTTGTAGAACACAATGTTTTGTTCAGGACTTCATTTTTCCTAGAATACGTGCTCAATATTTAGCAAAATTTATATCTATAATTACTGCCATGTTTCCCTAATTTTATAATGTCTTGCTAACCCATACACCCGTGCAAGGCTCTTTGCTCCGGTACACAAGGCGCCAACCGAGCTGTCTGTAAGAAATGTGTCAGAAGAGAATAAAAATGTCAGGAAGAGAAAGAAGGCAGATTTGCGGTCGCGTCTGCTTTTTTACAACATTCAGAAGTGCCGTTTTTTCGGTGCTGTACCTTTTTGCAGACAGTGGCGTTCTCATTTTATAACATTGACCCATGGTCTAGAAATAGGGAAAATGCCCCGTTGGCGACGAGTGCTGCACAACCCGAAAGTGCTCGCTTACGTTCGCGACACGCATTCAGCAGCAAAATCTTACAAACAGCCGATCACCGCAATCGTATGACGTTTATATGACGACATCAATGCCAAGGTGACTTTGAAGTAGTCTCCCAATAAACCTGTTCGCAGTATTGGGGGCGTGTAACTCACAAATCAGAGAGCTTTGGGTCTTAAAAAAGGCACGGTCGTGAACTGCATCAAAAGGAGATCAAGACAACTATTTCGGTTTAAAACCCTATTTAAAGGTGAAACATTCCCTGTGGCATGAACAGCGTGATACGCAACTTCCATTCGCGCGTTGGACCATCAAAACGCCCAGGATTGCAGCGGCCAGTGTTCATATCACCCAGGATTGCAGCATCCAGCGTTCATGACATCCAGAATACGTCCCATTCCGTGCCCATTGGGGAAGTTCGTAAGGTCCAGGGACGCAACGTCCAGAGTCGCAAGGTCCGGAGTCGTAAAGTCCACAGTTCAGAACGTCCAGTATTTGTGACAACCAGACTAGTTTGGCTTCCTGCCGCTAGATAACACTGCAGAAGCATCTTTGAGTCATGCAGCTATTTCCCTCTGTTGTCAACAGATGGCACAGTCAACCTGGCATTCCGCTGATGACCACGTGATGCGTACAGCCAAGCATGGTTACCATAAATAACCAACACACCTGGCGGCCGTTTCCGGCCTGGGCGCGGCCGCGCCCCGGAGCTCCCCAGCGAGGCGGGGGCAGACGCGCCGGGCGGCGGCGCGTGCTCGGAGGGGACCGCTGCGGCCGCGGGAAAAGCGGGCTCTCCCGCCCCGCCGCTGCTGCCGGGACCCCAGATGCCGGGGTACGCTCGGTTGCTCAGGAGCCCTTCACATTGGTATCGGATCCTTCATATCGGGTTCTTTGCCCTTGTTTGGAGGATTTCGTGCTGTTGCTGGGGTCCCATATACGGTAACGCTCCGAGGCACTCAATGCTCAGGAGCCCTCTTCATTGACATATGGCTCTTTCCCTTTTTGAGCTTATTTGCTTAGTACCCCTCACTTGTCAGAGCTCTCTCAGCTAACCCGCCCGGGCACTCTTGATTACACAGGGGCGTTAGTTCATGCACACTGATCTTCGGTTATTGTCCTTTGTTCAGGGAATCCTGTACTCTGACTGGACCCTATATGTTAGCCTGCCGGGGTACTCCCGATCGTTCAGGGGTCCCACCACTTTTGTGTTAGGTTCTTCTCGCTTGTTATAAGAACTATTCACTGTTCACACGAGCCTCTTTGTTAGCGTGCCACGGCAGTTTCGATTGCTCAGATGCCGTCCTTATTGGTCTCGGGTTTTCCCATGTTATAGAAGGGCCTGCACCGTTGACGGGGACGTACATCTTAATAATTGTGATTGGTGCTTTAATTCTTACCGACTGATGACTGAATTTGCAGCTATGCCGATTACGCCGATGAATTTGTTCTTGCCATTGTCGAACATAATTTTACACGCCGGCGGCGTCGTGCACCTTATTTCCGCTATTTATTGAAGTTGTAACGATTATTATACTTTTACGTTACGTTTTGATTTAATTTGGAGGAAAGAATATTCTGTATTCCCTTGCAACAGACAAAACAAAAACCTTATATTAGTCCTCAGGCATCAGATGGTCTCATCAACTACCCGGCTAACCGTATATAAACTAGGAATAAAGCTTGTGCATGATTTTGATGGTATTTAGCAGCCAATTGAACTGTATGTTGGTATGTTTTCTTCGAAATACTTAGCCTTAAAATGGCAGAATCCACCATGATCCAAATAAAATGAACAACCTGAATGTATCTGCATACGCAGCACGCCCAGTTTTCTAGGGCTGTGCGCAGTAAGCCAGGTTCTCGTACAAGGCCCTATAACAAGCTACGTTCTCGTATACAAACTCCATGCATAAGAATATTTAAAATCAATGGCCGGGGCACGAGGATTTTTGGTGGATAGAACCCTGAGCTCTGGGGAGCTCACAAAGTAAGAGACCTTCAGTTTTCTGGGATTTTCGCAGTGTACACATGTGGAGATTTACTTACCGTAAAGTTTACTGCTTCCGATCACTCCGATATGGTGTCATGTTAGTTCTAGCCGGTGCTTTTGCCCGCATCGCACAGCACGCTTTATAATGATATATATATATATATATATATATATATACGCTTTTATAACGACAAACATACGAACCTCACAAAACTTGCACGATGCATGACTGGTGACTGACTGTTCTACACATCTGGCTTTTCATTTCATTTCGGAACCTTGACCACTTTAAACCACAGCATAAAACACGAGGATGCAAACAATCATAAACTTTTCACGGGACAGCACTCACTGCCGTTTTGACTCGGCAACAACAAACAATTCTTTATCCGTGCAGAAGACATCATTAGCAACACACTGTGAATAGCACAACCAACACAGCAAATCACAACACTCCATGCAAATCACCCAATACCCACGCCACTCATCAATGTCTTGTTCCTTGTCTAAGTGATTAATTTGTGATGCTGCTCCAAAAAGATCAGTCATTAGTTTGATGCATTTCTTTGCTTAACAATCATTTGTGGTCATGAATGAGTAATGCATCCAGAATGTTAAATTTTATTGTGTTGTGTGTACATGATAGAATTGCAGTGTCCTGTGTAAGCACTCGGCGCGCGAGGGGAGTATTGTGGTCGGGCTGTACGTGATTCCTTGGTGCCCCCTCCATGGGGTGCTCTGTGAGACGTCGGAACAAAAATGTTGTAGTTACGCCATCGTAGGATACGGAACCTTGCAGCAACACCTGGCAGCGGTCAACAGACGAGTGGAAATGACCACGTACCGAAAGCGGTACTTTCCGACGCATTATGAAGTCAATGGGTATGCGTGTAAAAGGTGTCCCGGGCCGGGTGTTTCACTAGTGCAATTTTTAGATTGGTGGTCGGGACGGTTTACGGGACGGCGCAATGGGAAGGCGCAATGACGTAAGCTCTCTTGCTCGCAGTGCTGCAACTGCCGAATCCGTTCAGAGAATCAACTGGTCAGCTAACTAAACTGCATTGATAAAACGTTCTGGTCAGCAGCTGATGGGCATTACTGAAGCTTCCCTGAGGCTTTAAGTCTTGTGATAGCCCCCAGGACCGTATGGAGACCCTCAGAAGGATGCATCACAATCGGTCCCCTCCTCGATGCGGCTGGATCTGAGACATCTTGCAACGGAACGGCGCAGGGGCCCTCGTTGATGCAAACAGACTACTGGCACAGGAAGTCCAATAGTTGTTGAGACACTAAGTCGCCTTATCTGCCCCTGGTTGAAACGGTGCAGAGTATCCCTCGTCCGGTACTGGTGTCCCTGACTAGCATGGGCCTCTCCACTGTCTCATCGTACATGAGTACCCCCTTTTGCCATTTCTCCGGAGCCCTTTCAATGTCAGGAGGGTCCAGACCAACACAATAGGCCCTTTGACATGCGGGCGCCCATCATCGTCACTGTTCAGCAAATGTGCTCCTGGCCGACCTGGGGCTCATTGCCGATGGATGGTCTCCTGCTAGGGACTGTGGTTACAGACCAGCAATGTGGGTCCTTCATTGTTTCAGGTGCCCCGGCGAATGTAGGATGCCTTTTAATTGGCGTTTAAAGATCTTGGCCTTATCACTGCTCGGGAAATAACCCCTAGGCCCCAGAATAGCATGGAACGGACTATCCGATATAGCTGCTTTTAGTCAGTTGCTTCAAAAAGAGACACAGTCGCACGGGTCTCCGATCAGTGCTATAGCTACTCTTATATTTTAGGGTCCGGCCTTCGGGCCGTGATCCCTCCATACGACCTCTGGCCTGCCCTTCGGACCCTTTAATCGGGCTTTTGATCTTCGGCCCCAAGGGACCAAAAAGGGACCTTCGGGACCCATGCGACCATTGGAGCATGGGAGGAAGGTGGGCGGAGTCGTGCTTAATTCGGTTTCCCGCGTAAATAAAACTTTAGGGGCCATTTTAAGTGCCCCTGGATTTTGCATCCCTTTAAAATGAATGTTTGGGCTGATTGTGGTGTTCCAATTTAAATTGGGTGCTCATAAAAATACATGTTATGATGCCCCGCAATTAAGGCTCTTGACGCCCTTTCACCGAAGGAGCCGAACCAAGATTTCAACAGAGTGTGAGGCAGGGCAATTGTGGTGCCCCTGTATTTCGGTACCCCTCGAAATAGAAGTTTTGGACCACCTTCAACTGTTGTTTTCTTTTAATCGCCCACGTGCATCTGGTTGTCTCAAGGAAATAACTGCATTGGTGGTCCGAAAGAAAGGTGTCGCATTGCCGAATGCGCCGATGCAGGATTTCATTAATGAAGAAGCACGGGGATTGTGTTGTAGAGCCCCAACGACAAGGGAGGCTATTGGTCCCTGTTTTCCTGAACAGGGTGCCCCTTCCCTGAACGGTCCAATTGAGAATTTTTCCAAAGTGGAAGCACACCAATTGTAATGCCGCTGGACTTTGGTGCCCTTTTAAAATTATGTTTTTGGGCTTTCTAAATGGCCTGCTTTGATTTAGTACCCCCTGGCAATCAAGATGATGTCGCCTCGCAGGGACGGTTTTTGTGCCCCTTACCTAAGGGTCTGATCCAGGATTTTATCAGGGCGCACACCTCAACATAGTTATGCCACTGGAATTAATGTTTTTTTCAGAATAAAGGGTTACGACACTTTCTGGTACTCTCTGGAATTGGGTGCCTGTTGAAAATAAAGGTTATGTTGCCCCGAAATGCAGGATTTGGTGCTCCCTCACCGTATGGGCCGACGCAGAGTTTCGGCGAGGGGCACGGCACGAGCGCCGTGGTGCCCCTACAATTTGGTGTTTCATAAAAATATAGGTTATGTGGCTCCGAAATGAAGGTATTGCTGCCCCTTTGCGGCGAGATTTGGTTGCCTCTTCGGGGCATCAAACCTCCTCGGGCCCAGGAGAGAGGAATGACCCCATGGCCGCTCCACCCCTCCCGCTATCCCTCACCCTGCTTTGTGGTGCCTCAGGAAGTGTGTGCTTCTGGAAAATAAAAGCTAAGATTCTCGGTACTGAGGTTTTTTGGTGCTCCCTCGTGGAATAGGCAGATCGAGAAATTTGCAACGGTGAATGGCATAGATACTGTGATGTCCATGGATTTTGAACCCTGTTTAAATCCAAAGCTTTTGGGAAAGTCGAATTGTCCACTTAGATATAGGGGCTCTTTAAAATAAAGGTTATGGTGCCGCGAAATGAAAGTTATGGTGCCCAAGCTCACCATTTGGGCGCCCCTTAGCCAAGGTACCAATCTAGGATTCGTCAGGGTGGGAGGCATAACAATGCTGTATCCCTGAAATTTGGCACCCTTAGAGAATAAACGTTTTGGGCTGGTTATGGTGCTCCCGGAATTTCAGTGCCTATCGAAAATAAGTTTTTGTGGTCTTTTGAGATGCCCGGGAAATTTTGGGGGCCTTTTGAAAATAGACGTCATGTGGATCCGGAATGAGGATTTTGCTGCCACTTGGCCGCGATATTTTGTTTCCACCTCGCCCCAAGGGACAGGGGGAATAGCCCCATCCCACCTCCCTACCACTCTGGACCCGCCATTGGTCAAGGTCCGTTGACAGACACACCTCATCGCCCCATCATCTCGAGGCGTAACCCGTTATTTCGTCCTAATTTGTCATTCGGCTCTACGCGTAAGCCCCATTTATGTCACTTAGGTGTGAATCTGAGCATACACCGTGTTGTGTTTATGACTGCAGAACCCAATTCTATGTTCCGAAAAATGTTGTTTGTACATGCTATGTAGCTGGCGCCTCCTTCGCACAAGATATGTGTACTGCGCCATGCTGCCCCTAAACTCCCCACGCAGGCTGTAAGTGCATGTTTCTTCAAGTCAATAGGTACCCACCAGTTCAGAGCACGCACGCGAACAGGTACGCACGCTGTTTGCTACATACGACCTGCTGCTAGACCCTTAATGGCATACTCCATCGCTCATCCCGTTTCAAGAGCATTTGCAACAAGCACCGTTCAAATTGCCCTCGTGACACGGTGTACCTACTTCCATTACCAAGGCCTTAGCAAAACGATGAAACGACTGTGCATATTAAAAACTGTTTTATCACATCCATATTTCGCGATACAGGTGCATGCATATAGTATAAGTATATATATATATATATATATATATATGTATATATCTATATATCTATCTATATATATATATATATATATATATATATATATATAGTATATGGATATATGGATGGCTATATATATATATATATATATATATATAGATATATATGTATGCATATATACATCTCCTCTCTCTCTCTCTCTATCTTCTCTCTCTCTCTCTCTCTCTCTCTCTCTCTCTCCTCTCTCCCTCTCTCTCTCTCTCTCCCCTCTCTCTCTCTCTCTCTCTCTCTCTCCTCTCTCTCTCTCTCTCTCTCTCTTCTCCTCTCTCTCTCTCTCTCTCTCTGTATCGCGTTATATCTCCCTTGCCTCATGCGAAGTCTGGTTCACT
>NW_023596934.1:0-18177 GCF_011947565.3 Pollicipes pollicipes | reverse complement strand
CTTCCTGCTGACAGATGTGCTGTACTGGTGGCTTCGTAAGTCTTTTGGAGTAAAATCAGTGCGGAAAGTGCCAGCTGTCCCATCAACCTTAGCTAATGTAGCATCGGCCGTGCATATTCCATGGTAAATATAGTTATAACTGCTACTGTACCCTTCTCCTCCGTGTTGCAGCTTTCTCTGTCCCTAGACGCATGTCTTACGCAGACCCGAAGTGCAGTCGACTGCAAGGTCGTGGCCGGACAGCGACTCAGCAGATGTGTGTGTGTAATGCTAACAGCGGGGGGGGGGGGGGCTATCACTGCATTGTTTCACAGGTAATGGTGACTCCTGTGTTGCCACGCCTGCCGGGCAACGTGAATGATTGTGTAGTGTTCACAGCAGTGCTTGGTTGGCGCATATGTTGTGTTAATGTCTTTCTTGTGCGGTTTGTGTGGCTGCTATGGTTTGTGCGCTGCTATGGTTTGGTGACAGGTGCGGTGTCTGCAGTTTTGCGCTCCCAGGTAGTCGTCACCAGCGTTGGCGGTTTCGCCGCCATAAAATGAGATTGTCACCTCGCAGGATATCGCAAAAATGTTGGGCAATGAATGTGCGAGGCTAGCTATCATCGTAATGTTATGAGTTATCTTTCTCAAGTGGAGGTTTGGAGGCAGGACACTTTAGTTCCCAAACTGAATGTGCTAGAATAAAAACTTACAAGAAAATGGATTAGTGGCCGTTGTGTGAGCCCTAAAAGAAAACTACTGTATTTGAAGGAAGTCGTAAAGACACTCAGCAATAAATGTGCAGCAGTAAAACTCAGCAGTAAATATTTATCATTGCAATGACACTTAAAAGTGCGCGTGGGTTATCCGGATGTAACAAGAAGCATTTTATGCTTCATCCAATTTTGATCATAAGGGTATGGTGAAAGCCGTGAATAGCGCTGCGCTGCTCCAATGCCGGTGGTGGCCATAAACTTCCTGCTGGCTGGCCAATCAGTTTGAACAACACCCAAGGAGTCGTTGGTCGGTGCCAGTGACGCTTAGTGCCGCGGGCGGCGGGACAAAATCTGTCGTGTGCCCGAATTGAAATCGCCTGGCTTTGGATGCTCATTAAATGCTTTCATAAATGCATTCCGAATAACCATTCAGAATGTTGCACGGTTGGCTTTGGGTTCACAGTAGCTGCTAAGCATAACTTGTGCTGTGCGAACGCTGAACACACCAACTGAAGTTGTACAGTCCAGTTTTAACGAAGCGAGCATTTGCCTCCGCGTCTGCTCACCGGGCGGGAATGCGATGGGTTTACTTTGTCGCAACAGTGCTGAGACGCAATCGGCCCGGGCTTGGGTTGACCCCACCGGCAAGTAGCCAGCTGACCTTTCATTCCAGTCGGGCCAAACAGTGCGCCCGCTCTGGAACTCGTCCCCAGTGCCGCTAAATCACGAGTCAGACACGTGAGTTCTCTAGACCACGGAGACAATAAACATAAGAGAATAAAGCATAGAAATAAAAATTACACCGTTAAGAATACTTGTTACCGTCGAAATAAAGTACCACATTTTACAAAACGTGTGCTGAAAAAGCTGAGTTTCTTGTAGTGTTAGTCCTTAATGTGGCTCGTAGTTTTGAGTGGGAAGTTCCTTCAGAAATTGCCGGAAATGGCTGTTTGAAATGCAATTCCGAACATTCGGTAACAAATCTAAAAAAAAATGCATCCATCCAAATCAAAGTTGTACACAACCGAATGCAATTGCGGGTGAGGATGCAAGCAGCAGGGGTCGCATGGATTAGTTTTTTAGAGGCTCACCACTAATAATCCATGTTTTAACACAATACGTATTGCACGACTGGACAGAATTGCAATATTATTTCATGTAAGCTTCCATGTGGGCTGAACTGACCTCAAATTCGAAAGATCTTAACCACGTGGAGATAGACATCGACTGATTTTTAAATCTAACAATCATCTAGCTGAGCGAATAATCGCCAAGGAACCGTTTGTTTTTCCGTGGGACAACCATTTGCCGACTGCACCGCTAGAATAAGACTATACGGTGCATATAGTTTCAAGGGTGAGGTAAAGAGCGTTAGTTTCCACATTTTCGCGGCGCAGGCCTTTAAGAGCGAGTTATCATACATCGTTCGGCTGGATGGTGGAAAGTCAAGTTTGTAGGCCAGGTATAAAATGCGCATTCGTGCATTCTAAATTTCAGTACACTCCGGGAAACTGTACGGAAGACGTTTCCGGAAATCCGGAAGGGGTGCACAAACAAAGCGGGGCGAGTGTTGTCCGTTGCGTTACCGGTGTTCGTTATCGGACAAATTACATTTGCGACCGGTGTTCACAGAGCTTGTTTTGTGTTGTTAGCAACTCATTAGCAGGTGTGCTTTGATTTTAGGGTCTGTCTGAGAGCGGGTGGTGTGTAGACCCGTTGTCGTGGGTGCTGTGTTGTCGGTCACTGCTAACATGCGTACTGATCTGTCGGAGCCTGCTAACGAGCCATGCCGCGTTGACTGCCACCGTTGACCTGCGCTCTCGCCCCGTGTCGTCGGACCGCGCTGACAGTGGCCGCGCGCGTGTGTTCTGTGTCGACAGCTGTGCCTGGCGCACCGGGGTCAGATCCAGGGTCGCGTGAAGGTGCTGGTGGAAGTGGCGGAACGATCGGGGCGACTGGGCCGGGCCGCTGGCGGCAGTTCGACGCCGGTCTGACTGCTAGCGAGAGGTATGTGACGGCACCTGGAGCCTCAGGGCCTCAGGCGGCTGCTATGCACCGCCGAACACGGCTGCTGGGGCACCGCCGAACACGGTTGCTGGGGCATTGCTGAACACGGCTGCTGGGCACCGCCGGATACGGCTGCTGGGCACCGCCGAACACGGCTGCTGGGCACCGCCGAACACGGCTGCTGGGCACCGCCGAGCAACGGCTGCTGAGCACAGCCGAATGCGGCTGCTGGGCACCGCCGAACACGGCTGCTGGCACCGCCGAACACGGCTGCTGGGCACCGCCGAGCACGGCTGCTGAGCACGGCCGAGCACGGCTGCTGGGCACCGCCGAACACGGCTGCTGGGCACCGCCGAACACGGCTGCTGGGCACCGCCGAACACGGCTGCTGGGCACCGCCGAGCACGGCTGCTGAGCAGCGCCGAATACGGCTGCTGGGCACCGCCGAACACGGCTGCTGGGCACCGCTGAGCACGGCTGCTGGGCACCGCTGAGCACGGCCACCGAACAGCGCCCGTGATTTTTGATCAAACGCTGAGCTAGAAGGCAAACCCTCATTATGCATGATGGCGTTTCACAATGGATTAGCCCGCGCGCCTCCACTAATGGTAGGTATGGGAGCAACGACGTATAATTTTAGAGCTTAAAAATTGTATCCAGCGCAATACGGTTTATTGGTCGAGTACATAGTCAAGTACGCAACATTGACGGGCGCATTTATTTGTCAGTTTTTTGTTTGTTTGTTTGTTTTTTGAAATCCTGCACTGTATCCATATCGCATGACTGGTCTGTCAGTTATGAGCTTGTATCTTGTGATGTAAATATTCAGCCGTAAAACGGCTAGTATGTGATTGGCCTAGTCCTGATAGCTTTCGGTATGAGCAGCCAGACAACAAGCCGCTAAACATGTGTGATGGCAGTGATATTCCCTTTGGTGAATAATTCAGAAACACTGCAATTATTGCCCATACTAGAGCCGCACGGACAGTGAGGGACGCATGATAAGCTCAGGTGATCAGTGGGCCATTGTCTGATGATATGAAAATAATGCGTCAACCAATGGTAATTGACCGGCCAGCCGTAGCGTGGCTCTACTGCTGGCTTATGATAATGACAGATAACGGCGCAGTTAAATTTCGTATCTGATGACGCAAACAATACACTTTTTTCAAAACCATGTGTTTAGCCCAACGTCGTGCGTCAGACAAAATGTCGTTTTGAAATGATTTGCTTTTTGGGTGTCGCTGAAGTTCAAGATAGCCGACCAAAAAGTTAGGTTTTTGGTGACGGTTGCGAGTCTTGATCGTAGACCTTTGACCGAGGGGGGTCAAGGTCATGACCACCGGGTCAAACCCGCGACGGACGCGGGCCCGGCCTCCGCTCGTCTGTCGCGTTAGGGAAAATTGCTTCAGCTCGCTCACCACTCATGCCCGCCATTTTGTCTGGCACCGGTAGCTGATAGTATCGCTTTATCTTCCCAAGCGCATCTACTGTCGTTTTATATTCATTACTTTGTGCTTTGACGCGCACGATAGTCTCAGCGGAGTGACGTCCTAATTACGGTCAGCAATGTGGCATCAACAGTGGAAGTGATCCCTAAAGACATGGGACTGGTAACCTGCGGCATAGCTGCTGGAAATTATGTTGACCGGGCAAGGAAGGAAATCCAAAAGAAATTTTCCATGAAAGCAGGAGTTTCCCTCCAAGGAGAAGTGGTGCGCCGGTCCGCATGTGCTAGGGGCAGTGTGTGGTGGTGCACTATGGGGGGCGGTGGTGACTGTTGGCTGATGCGGGCTCATCGCACGTCTAAAGGCGACGCTTTTTTAGAAAAAAGCTTAGAACTGTCACTCCGTCCAGGCTTTGGCGATACGCCATTCTCCTTTGGCCGACGTGGCCTACATATGGTTACACTAAGCGTGGTATTCCCATCACCTAACGCGTCGCGTCAAGCACATGCGCACGACAGACAAAATCAAGTCAGCTCAAATGTCAATAAGCTGATCAAAAAGCTTCTTTGACGTTTCGACGCTTTAAGTGTCCTGACCAAATGTTTTCATGTGTTCCTTACACGCAATCATCACAGCCGGCAGCAGGTTTGGCGTAGGTCAAGGTCTGCTGCTGGTGTGTGAATGCATAATTTCAGGTTCTAGTCGCTGTACTCCTTACCAGCGTACATGACTTGACCTAGAGTGCCGAATCTAGCGTGACCCGCTGGTGATCACTGGCTCTTGTCAGACGCGCAGCACTACGCTTGATGAAATATTTAACGGACGATGTGCACTAAATGTCTATGCATGCGGGATGCATGTTAAGCGCTCGAGACTATCACAACATTCGGGGTTTGGCTTAACATTTAGGGCTGATTGCAAGGTGTTGGGATGTGGAGATGTCATTTGTGGCATCGCACTGGCGTCTCGGCAGGTGGACCTACAGCTGTGTGGACGTGGTGGACGGGCTGGGGGAGGATGTCTCCCATCCGGTCCGGCTGGTGTCTTGGCAGGTGGACCTACAGCTGTGTGGACGTGGTGGACGGGCTGGGGGAGGATGTCTCCCATCCGGTCCGGCTGGTGTCTTGGCAGGTGGACCTACAGCTGTGTGGACGTGGTGGACGGGCTGGGGGAGGATGTCTCCCACCCGGTCCGGCTGGTGTCTTGGCAGGTGGACCTACAGCTGTGTGGACGTGGTGGACGGGCTGGGGGAGGATGTCTCCCACCCGGTCCGGCTGGTGTCTTGGCAGGTGGACCTACAGCTGTGTGGACGTGGTGGACGGGCTGGGGGAGGATGTCTCCCACCCGGTCCGGCCGGTGTCTTGGCAGGTGGACCTACAGCTGTGTGGACGTGGTGGACGGGCTGGGGGAGGATGCCTCCCACCCGGTCCGGCTGGTGTCTTGGCAGGTGGACCTACAGCTGTGTGGACGTGGTGGACGGGCTGGGGGAGGATGTCTCCCACCCGGTCCGGCTGGTGTCTTGGCAGGTGGACCTACAGCTGTGTGGACGTGGTGGACGGGCTGGGGGAGGATGTCTCCCACCCGGTCCGGCTGGTGTCTTGGCAGGTGGACCTACAGCTGTGTGGACGTGGTGGACGGGCTGGGGGAGGATGTCTCCCATCCGGTCCGGCTGCGGCACCTTCAAATCCCGTTCAGCTGGGCTGAGGAGGTCTTCTTCGATGATATCAGCTTCAGCACAGAGGAAAAAACACGTCAGTGCCTACTTCATCGGAAATGATAATTGGACAACATCACTGCTGTGTGGAGCGGCCCCTATCAAATATACTTGCTTAGATGAGAACATTTTGTTGTCATAACTGCCCTAAATATTCGTCCTGCTGTCATCACGCTTTATTTAATCGTTCAACATTGTCTGAAATTCGTTGTACTGCAGTGACGGGTCTGACGTCATGTAATGGGGAGGGACCACGTTTTTGGAAGCCGTCAGTAAAGGGAGCGCAGAATAGTACGATGAGCACTGCTCTAATCGTCTGTCCGCTTGCTCTACATGCATTTCGCTTATTTGGCAGGCAAAAACCTCCAGTCGGCCATCTGAAAGAACGCGAGCAGCGTAGATCACTGCACGTCAATATCTAAAAAGATAAAAGTTTGACTTTTCGCTGTTCTCCGTAGGTCATGACTTGTTCATCTCGCTTTTACACCCCATCGAGTCCAAATGTGCTTAGAGGGAATGTTGTCTGTTGCTGCATGTGCCTTTGAGCATTATTTTAACGTCCTTACATTGATGATGGCTGGGAAGTTCTGCGTACCCTGGCCTGCCCGTCATGATATGTTAATGTATTGTATTTGACAATCTATGTGAGCTATGCCGTCGCCGCTAACATTTCAGCTCTGTGCTTAATACACCCGGCGTGTGTTATCTATGCTTCGGGTGTATTTTCACGCTGTCTTATCGTTCCCCAAAGTCAACCGATCAAACCCATACAGTTGCCTTCTCTGGGGACAGAGTGTATGCTGTGTTCGCACATCGCTAACTGGTGGCGGTCTATTTCCAGTTATCTCGCGCCGTCCAGCAGCCCGTCTTGGTGCCGACCCGCTGTTCGTGCGAGATGTCCAGGTCATGAGCTCGTCTGACCCCTTGACCGTCCATATGACCCTGGAGGTGGCCCAGTGTGCATCCAGTCTGTCTTTGTTCCGAGTGGCCGGAACAAACGGGACAGGTACGGCGGAGGGAGGGGGAGTGGACCTGAGCCTTGTCTAAAGCCTGAAGCCTTCTGTTCGAGGCAATGTTTTTCACGCTCGCTGTGATTCAGCCATCCAGACAGGGGTATCGACTGCAAAGGGCCTGAGAGGGAGGCAAATAACGGCTGCATGTAAGGATTTCTGCGTATGAGGGACGCATGTGCCTCATTAACTTGACTGTAAGCTGGAACAAAATTTGTCGAGATTCTCGTACCAAGTTTGCCTGCATTACCTTAGCATCAGTATCAGTTTCTGCATGCGCATCATGTACAGATTGTTTACTCATCTGCCTTGCATGGTTTGATCTTGCCCTGACGTCGTCAAGGTACCGACAGTCACCAGTGGGCCTGATGGTTGATGGCGCAGTTAACGATGACGGTTGATGATGCGGCGCGCAGGCAGCCGTCTGAGGGCCCCAACAGTGCGGGGCGCGGGATACTCCCAGAGCGGAGGCGGACCAGGCAGGGACGCAGGATACTCCCAGAGCGGAGGCGGACCAGGCAGGGACGCAGGACACTCCCAGAGCGGAGGCGGACCAAGCTCATTTGTAATGACAGTCGATTTGTGACTTGCCTCTTTCCGTTCTGGGACAGGAGTTCATACAATGGGGTCCACAGTGTTGCCGCTTTTGTTTCTGAGAGCAGAACAAATGGGTTCCGATAGGGCGCGACTTGGCAATTAGTATGGTGGCTGCACCAAGCGAAACGGCTGTACGTGCACTAACGGAGCTGCGATAGGGCACAACCTGGGAGTTAGTATGGCGGCTGCACCAAAAGAACAGAAGAGGTACCTGAAGCGCTGGGTGTGGGCGAGTACCTAAACGTAACCCACGGCAGTACCGCGTGTCCTTTTACACGTGCTCATTTGAATCCGAGGTAATCACTTCAGCCACCCCACGTTGGGCACGTGACTTTCACCTGGGTACTGCATCCTCACTCCACAGCAGCAATGCAATGCCAGGATCGTGGAGGTCCCGTGTGCGGGGCCATCGGATGATGCCCGCGCGGTGCCGTCGCAGCCCCTGGGGGCAACTGAGGCGCCCACTGTCGGACAACGACATCTCCCACTGAGCGAACGCGGCGTCGGACACGGACCGTGGCGTTCGGCGATGGGGCGCACTGCCGTTGGGGTTGGCCTTGGTTTTCCGTAAGGTGCGCCACGCTGGCGACAGCTCAGTGCACGTCAGGAAACAAATGTCGGGAAAGGAGAAGCGCGCGGGGCAACACGTGGACAAATGTGGCACGCTACACGCGTCGCTATGGTGTCAACGCTCAACTTTATGAAACGTGGCTGGGTCACACTGTCGAGTTGACCCGTCTGTGCTGGCGGTTGCGGTCAGGTCGCGCGGCCATGCACTGCCCGGGCTGATGACGGGGTGCGGAGGAAGGTAGCAGCCGAGGCAGCACGCAGCACGCGGTGGTGCTGTCTCGGCTGCTGGCGTGGCGGGCGACTGGCAGCACGCAGCACGTGGTGGTGGTGCCTCGGCTGCTGGCGTGGCGGGTGGGCCGGCAGCACGCAGCACACGGTGGTGCTGCCTCGGCTGCTGGCGTGGCGGGCGGTCGGCAGCACGCAGCACGCGGTGGTGCTGCCTCGGCTGCTGGCGTGGCGGGCGGCCGACAAGCACCGCAGCACGCGGTGGTGCTGCCTCGGCTGCTGGCGCGGCGGGCGGCCGGCAGCACGCAGCACGCGGTGGTGCTGCCTCGGCTGCTGGCGTGGCGGGCGGCCGGCAGCACGCAGCACGCGGTGGTGCTGCCTCGGCTGCTGGCGTGGCGGGTGGCCGGCAGCACGCAGCCGTCGGTACGCCCGTACCCTACAGGCGACCTCTGCGGTGCACCAGGACCCGCGACCGCTGGGCGGGAAGAGAGTTGCGACGGAATAAATGAGCATGGGCATTCTGGTCGTCTATCAGCTTCAGCCAGCTCGGTGCTCGGATAGGATGCCTATTGTTAGGCAGCACTTGCGCCGCCTGAGCCCACGCGTCAGCCCCGCTTGCTTGCTTCACGCGATGTGTGCCCATTGCGTCCAACCGGCGTTTTCTGCACGGAAGCTGCAGCAAGCCTGCGCATTGTGATAGTGTGGGACGGATCGGTACAAGTGAACACAAGCAGGGCGACAAGAACCAAATAAGAACCGAGGATCCGCTGGATGGCTCACTTCACATTCGGTGTCGCCTCGTAATTGATATTGGGTCTGACACGCTGTCAAGTATTTGTCCCTCCTGACGAGAGCTCCCAGTTCTTTTTGTCCTCCCTTAATTGTACAGACGGAAGGTCCTTCGCCCTCTCATATCCCGTTGAAACGATGCGCAAAGTCGTCGACGATGGACAAAAACTTCTTCATTAGCCATTGCCTCTTCCAATGAGCAATACGCCTGGTTAGAAAAAGGCAATCATTGCTGGATGTAGTCGTAGTCCTCCCTCGTTTTTGTGCCTCTCGTGCGACATGTGACAGTGTCGACCCAAGCCGATCAAGGACGTATTTACACTGCAACGGTGACGGCTGATTATGGACAGCATGCGAGGCAGTGCAGCCCTAGCCGTCGGCCCCAGTCGGCACTGCCCCGTTGTTTGAGCTGCCGCCCAAATCAGACGAAATCCAACCTTAAACACGTGAGTGTAGCAGACAAAACTGTATCCCCGTCCCCACACGCCTCGGAGGTACCACTCTGCGCTGGTCGTCACTCTGCATAGCTCGCGGCATCTCGAGCCGTCCTACATAGACACGCGCACCACGCGGTTCGGCAGAAGCTGTCACCGCGCGGCACTCGCGCGGCCCCGCCAGCACGAGGCTCTGACGCCTCGCCCCGGTCCGCGCCCGCAGCCCTGAGCGACACGTCCAAGCTGGACAGCCTGGAGATGACGGGCGCCGATTGGGGGGGCCGCCTCCGTCCGGGTGGCGAGGAACGTCAGCGCCAGCCCCCCGCCGTCCGGCACCTTGGGACATCATGTTCGACGGACCGCACCATCGCAGGTAGCCGGGCGGTGGCAGTCTGGGCGCGCTGGACGAGGGCTGGGACGTCCTCGTGCGGTGTGTCGGCTGTATTCAGCGGAGCTCGGACTCAGATGTCATGTGGTTTTTGAGTGTGTGCTGTTCGTAATGTGTGAAACGACGCCCTGGTTGCCAGGCAGACAGAGCGTTCTTTACTTCCTGTTGCTCGTCGAATTCCATTCTGACTGTCAGACGCAGTGCTATTCCCACTTCTGGTGTCAAATCTCGTCCTTTCGGGATGATGGCATACCATTTGTCAAACTTCCCTCCCCTGGTATACGGCGGTCACCCCTCTTTGCTCGCTGCATGGCATCAAGCCCTCGCCGCCGTCAGCTAACGCGCCTTCGCCGCCGGCCAGGCGTGCCGACCAATCTGACGGCGGAAGGCATGACCCTGCTGCTGGGCACAGGGCTGGCCATGCCCGGCATGATCGTCGCCCGCTGGGGCGCGTGCCACAACCTCCACTGGAACGTCGCCTTCCGCCACCACGGCGGGCGGCAGCCGCTGCTCGCCGTTAACGGCAGCGGCGTGCTCTTTGACGGGTACGGCCCGCTGGCAGCGGCGCGGTCCCAGCCAGCCGGCCGCCGAGGGACGGTGCTTTGGAGCCGTCGGCGGCCGGTGGTAACAGCGGCCGCCGGACGCTCTTTGATGGTCATACAACGCACAGATATGGTCGCTGAGGGGTCACACGGGGCTGGTCGCTTGCTGGGACCGCTTCTGGGCGCTGGGTGTGACGTGTGGTGTTCACTTGGTGTTCAAGGGGTGAGCTTGCCGGTCATGTGTTCCAAATGAGTGCCGAGGATCACATCGAGAGACATCGCCAAGCACATTTCATTCGAGGTTAAGGCATCGTATTTTCTCCGCCATCTGGGACATGTGTATCGCGGGCGGTCGTGTTATGACGTTGTATAGCACCATAATGATCTTCCAGCCCCATCCGGCTGACTAGGCGAAGCAACATTATTCCCTAGTTCAGGCAACCTACGTATCAGGCTTGGTGTCCACAAAAAGCAACGTTTCCGCGTGTCTGCGTTCTCTCAATCAATAAAAACTATCATGCAACTAAACTCGCCCTTAAAAGGTGCGCTCTTTGTTCTGGACGGCATTCACCTGCTGGCCGGTTATAACCAGACGCCCCTGTTTTGTCCAGTGACAACCTGCAGGTCGGCGTGTGGAAGGACACGACGAGCGGGGAGGGCGGTGTGACGCACCCGTACCTGCCGGCGGACCTGACCCGCCAGCCGCTGGCGCAGGCCGCCCTGCAGGTCCAGGTCAGCGTGGCCGGCGTGACGGGTCAGTGCGCCAGCGACTGTCAGGTCACGTACGACGCCGCGCTCAACTCTCTGGTCACCGCCGTCACATCGGAAATCGGTGTTGAGAACTTGCTTCCAACCGGCCTGTGAGCAGAAATGTCAGCCCTGGTAGTGGCCGACGTGAAACACTGTTTGGCGTATTTTTGGCAGGCCTTCAAGCGAGCTGGTAGACGCGTTGAAATAGCATTCCGAGCGAGAAAAGTGGATCCATATAATTTGCTTTTAACGTACATGGTTTACTGCGCTGCATTTTTGCTTCTATTGTCCATGCTCAGCACAGCCATGCCGTAACCTTGTTAAATCGAATCTTGGAGCAATGCAAATTATTGTTCGACTAACCCTCCGTACTAAAAAAACAACACTCTTCAAGCGGAATGAAACTTGTGGTTGCCAGAGGATGACACAGGAGACGTCACCGTGGCCCTGACCGGGGTCAACCTGGGCTCGACCACCGAGGGGGTCAGTGTGACCTTGACCGGCGCCATGGCCACCCGCAGCTGCACCGTGACCTCTGCCACGAGCACCCAGGTCACATGCACCGCCAACAGCGTGCAGGCGGGGAGGTACAACGTGACCCTGACCGTTTCCAATCAAGGTACTGGACGTTGCTGCGCCTCATTTGGTAGGGTGTGGAGGCTGATCAGTTGCGACAGACAAGAAGGGTTTGCATCCCGGAAATTGCGCTTGTATAACTGGTCTAATTGTTCTATGGCAGTTAGCAAGACATTGGTCAGGAAGACTAGGCTGACGTGGGATGTCATGAAATTGCGTGAAACGTTGTAATTGCATGCTACTTGCATGTCACGTATTCGTCACTTCATGGAAACAGCGTTCCATTCAATGGCTTAAGACCTGCGACAGTTGGTTTCGTATTTGCGATGCTACACTTTCTCCATTTTAGCACCCACACTTCCCGTGCACATCCAGGTTACATGCCTACACGATAGGACCTATACATATACATTTTGCATACGTACACAAGTATAAGTGGATTGTAACATTAAAACCAAAAGCTGTCATGTATTGACATACACGCCCAGCTCCAGTCATACCTTGTCATATTTACGCCGGCACCCACGGCCGGACACGGTGCTCCTCCGGTGAGACGGTGCGGACCGGCAGGCATGGCTTCCGGTGGCGGCTCTGTGGACGTGACCCCGCTGTTGACCTCGGTGACGCCGGGTCAAGGCAGCCCGCTCGGCGGTACCGTGATCTCCGTGCGGGGCCGCCGGCTGCCGCACGCCCTGGCTGGCTGGCAGTTTGGCGAAGTCACCGTAGGCGGCGCCACCTGCCGAGTTATCAACACTACGTCTACAGCCTCCAGCTGCGAGATACAGGGCACTGTGGTGAGATCATGGAGAAGCACGCAGCGCTGGGATGTAGCGATCGTTTTTCCTATCTTGGAGTGAAGATAGGCTGGGCGGAGTTTCTGTCATATTCTGTTTTGTAATACTCTAGGTCACGTAGCTAAGCAGCACGTGCTCATTATTGCATTCATTGATGTTGCGCTGGTAATTCTTAACGACGAGATCCGCACCTCAAGGTGCATTGAGCATATATGACTTTTGTCAGTATGCTGGCAAATCTAGATTGACATATTCGGAAATCATTAGAGTTTGCGTCGTGCTTGGTGTCCAAAAGCTGTAGCAACACGGGCCGTATTTTTTGCGCATCGTCATCACTGACGTTAGCGCAGTAATGATCGCAGTTTGACCGGTGTCATCGCATGCAGGTGCACGAATGTCATCTTGGACTTCAAAAATAGCCCTGGTCGCTCATAAACACACCTGAATTCGTAAAGCACAGACATTATCATGAAGCGTCTCACTACGTTTAAACCATTGACAAATTACTGGACGGAGTCATTTAGCTAATGGGCCTATAAAAAAAGTTCCTACTTACGCAACGTTCACGCAACCCGCTGCCCAGCTTGGCGTCCCTTCAACAAGTCACCGTTCAAGGGGTCCCGCCATCGGTAAGCACTCGTAGAACAGATTGCACTTCCCTGTTCATGACCTCGAGCACGCCTGTGATGAGCGCAGCCCTGCTCGCTGCCAGCGGTGGGCGGGACCGCTGCTCCGCCGTTCTGTCGGTGCTTCCTGCGCCGGCGCCTCTCCGTGCCGTCCTCACCGTGCCGCGCCCACCCCAGGGGGAGGCTGCCACAGCGGCGGACGTGACGGTGACCTTTGGTGACCGGAGTACGGCGCTCGCCGCGGCGTTCAGCCCGCTGGCCGAGAACGCCGTGCTCTTCCGCCATCAACGTGACGTCATCAGGAGCAGCAGGTCAGCGGCGGTCAGCGCTGGGACAGCGCTGGGCAGCGCCGGGAGTGGAAATCGGGGCTAGTCTCAGAACTGGCGCCGGGGCGTTGTCGGAAGATCTCTTCCAATGTTTTGTTTTCGGCCGGCTTTGGGAATTGGAATACCATGTTCACGCATGGAACGTGTGCGGTATCTTTCTGTGTTGGAAGTAGGGTGAGTTTTTGTATGGAAATGCTTTATATGGTTTCTGATCTCATGAACCTCGGGTTGAATGCAGCTGTTGCCTGTTGTTTGAATGCACTTCACATGCGACTGCATTCGGAGGCAAGTAGCAAAGAGTGATTCTACCACATGGAGTAATGGTATCTCAACTCCAAAGTCGGGGTTCCAACGAAAAACTGCCCATGGCCCACCATACGCAGTGGAATCTGTTTCTTACTCAACAAGTACGGGTCACTCGGAACCCCATTTCCCCCTCAAATATCTATGGCCATTTGACTGTGGTATGTTACGCCGCTAACACTGGACAATTACAGAACATGGTTGCTGCACCAAAGGAGTCCGAACCCTGAAACCTCCGACCCCAGACACTCACCGCGGTGCCCGGTACCCTAGGAGGTGGTCCCCAAACACTCCAACGGTGCCCGGTACCCTCAGGAGGTGGCCAACCCAAACACTCAAAAACGCGGTGCCGGTCCCTCGGGAGCGTGGTCCCAAACACTCACAACGGCGCCCGGTACCCTTCAGGAGGTGGTTCCCCAACACTTCACAACGGGACCGGCTCCCTCAGGAGTGGTCCCCCAGACACTCACCGCGGTGCCCGGTCCCTCAGGAGGTGGCCCCCAACACTCACGCGGTGCCCGGTCCCCTCAGGAGGTGGTCCCCCAGACACTCACCGCGGTGCCCGGTCCCTCAGGAGGTGGTCCCCAGACACTCACGCGGTGCCCGGTCCCCTCAGGAGGTGGTCCCCCAAACTCACCGCGGTGCCCGGTCCCTCAGGAGGTGGCCCCCCAAACACTCACAACGGTGCCCCCCCTCAGGAGGTGGCCCCCAGACACTCACCGCGGTGCCCGGTCCCTTCAGGAGGTGGCCCCCCAACACTCACCGCGGTGCCCGGTCCCTTCAGGAGGTGGTCCCCCAGACACTCACGCGGTGCCCGGTCCCTCAGGAGGTGGCCCCCAGACACTCACCGCGGTGCCCGGTCCCTTCAGGAGATGGCCCCCCAAACACTCACAACGGTGCCCGGTCCCTTCAGGAGGTGGCCCCCAGACACTCACCGCGGTGCCCGGTCCCTTCAGGAGGTGGCCCCCAGACACTCACCGCGGTGCCCGGTCCCCTCAGGAGGTGGCCCCCAGACACTCACCGCGGTGCCCGGTCCCTCAGGAGGGTGGCCCCCAACACTCACGCGGTGCCCGGTCCCTTCAGGAGGTGGCCCCCAGACACTCACCGCGGTGCCCGGTCCCTTCAGGAGGTGGTCCCCCAGACACTCACCGCGGTGCCCGGTCCCTTCAGGAGGTGGCCCCCAGACACTCACCGCGGTGCCCGGTCCCCTCAGGAGGTGGCCCCCAGACACTCACCGCGGTGCCCGGTCCCTTCAGGAGGTGGCCCCCAGACACTCACCGCGGTGCCCGGTCCCTTCAGGAGGTGGCCCCCAGACACTCACCGCGGTGCCCGGTCCCTTCAGGAGGTGGCCCCCAGACACTCACCGCGGTGCCCGGTCCCTCAGGAGGTGGCCCCCAGACACTCACCGCGGTGCCCGGTCCCTTCAGGAGGTGGTCCCCCAGACAGGGTGGTCCCCAGACACTCACCGCGGTTCCCGGTCCTCCGCAGGAGGCGGCTTCCTGGGCATCAACCGGTTCCGGGTTCGGCCCGGTGCAGGCCGACCAATCAGTGCCGGTGGGCGGGGGCGCCGTGTGACGTCACCCCGCTGGCGCGAGGAGGCCGTGACGTGCCGACTGCCGCCGCTCGGCCACGGCCAGCACGCCGTCCAGCTGCGCAGGGGTCAGCTGGGCCTGGCCGACAGCAGGTGTGTCATGGGTCCAGGGTCATGACCTGTGCCGTCACCCAGCCGTGTCGAGAGCTCTCTCCATCGCCACGTGAGGCTGGGATTTTAGCGGCTTTTGTGAGTGCAAAATAGCTGAAGATGCTCCAAGACCACCAAGGAGCATGGACAAAATGTATTATTAGCGCGGTCAAGGGAGATTTTAGCGATCGCCTTTAGCGATGGTGTGCTCTGCTGTATGCAAGCCCCAATGGTTGGCCAGATACCAGAAGACGCTCGACCTCGCAGAAAGCTTATCTATCCAGTGGATGGATGAAATATTGTCCAGTCAGCGAACTTTATATTACAGCAATCCGTAGTTCACCGCCAATACATCGCCCGGGTGATAATTGAGGACGTTGTCCACCCAAGCAAACTGTATCGTCCAGAAGTATGACCATACCGTATCTTGCTACCCAGGTAGTAACGCAACATTTGGGCCGGAAACAAAAACGGTAATTATTTTCCACAGTGGCATTGGAGCGATCAGCTACCAGTTTACAGTCTCTGACATATCACCGCGCCTCGTCTCCGCAATGGGAGGATCCACCGTGCGGATCACGGGTCAGGGGCTAGCCGCCGACTGCCAGAGACTGGACATCACGGCCGGGGACGCCTTCGTCTGCGAGCCGGTCACCTGTACCGACACGGAGATCATGTGCCTCGTCAACAGACGCCGGCGCCGCCACGTGATTCGCAACAATGCAACACACCCGCGTACGTCCCGTCCCAGGATTTCCGGGCCGGTTGTTGTCATGCGCCGTTGTGCAGGATGCGCAAGCGATCATGGAACTAGAGGTTTGCAACTGGTATTATGCATGTATGCCATCAGCTTGTCAATGTTTTCACCCCTGTCGCTGTTCTCACCACACACCACATCGTCTTACAGTCCTGGTAGAGCCCCTTCTCACCTGGAGCGTGCTGCGGCCGCCAGCCAGAGCCGATCTCACTGCCGTCCTGGTGGGGGGGGGGGGGGGGGCGGTCGAGCGCCCACACGTACCTCGAAGTCGGGTCCCGTGTGCGGGATGGGGCTCGGCAGCGGTGACAGCCGCCATGATCCCAGCTTGTCCCACCCCTTGCCTGTCCCTTTACTCCCATAGCACTCAAATGTTCAGTTATGGACGAAAGAGGATTAACCTAACTTGCGCAACCCTCTAGTTTTCGGTGGTACATATCCGTGTAGAAATATCCCAAACCTCCAGTAGTATTCAGTGGCGTTCAGCCGCGTAGAAATAGCCCAAATCTCTAGTTGTACTCAGTGGTGCATATGCGCGTAGAAGTAGTTGCGATCGTCGAAGAGCTATCGGAGTATGCCTTTTTACCTACACGCTTATCGTTGACAGTAAAAATACTGCCCTTGCTGTAGGGCCACGTTTTTCGTGCCCGCATCTCCAACCGTTAGCACCGCAGAACAGATCATCTGGTGCTGACGGAGCTGTGCGCGGTCGCCAGGTTACGGCCCTGGCTACCTGTGGCAGCCGCAGCACCTGACCGTGTGGCCCGGTGACCTGGTCACCTGGCGCTGGGCGCCGGGCCAGGTCAGCTCCGACCAGGTGGGCTTCTCGGTGCACCAGACGGCCGACCAGCACTCGGACGCGTACGACGGAGCCGGCTTCAACAGCGGCGACAAGACGCCGCAAGGTGTGTGTCTGGGAGCGGTACGCTGAGAGATGGGCCGAGCCTGGGAGCGGCACGCTGAGAGATGGGCCGTGTCTGGGAGCGGCACGCTGAGAGATGGGCCGAGTCAGCTGACGCACTGCCGGGGATGGCGGCTAATCTGCTGACAACCGACGATGAAAGGGCAGTACCTGCGTCGTCTCAGTCTGTCGTTCGTCCTGATCGTGGGCATTTCATAACTATTGATGTACGTGAATGAAAGCAAGGTCCCTGCGAAGGACTGACAAAGGGTGCGATAACCGTCAAAGCGTCGGACGTTTGCCGCAGGATCATTCACCACCATGCTGGAGGACATCGGCACCGTCTTCTACTCTGGCGAGTCGGTCGGAACCAACGCAGTGCGCATGCGCGGGGTCATCCACGTGGTGGCGCCGCCGGCTGGCAGCGGTGTCCTGTCCGTCCGGGTGGGCTCCGTGGAGGCGGAGTCGACACCAACCGACGGGGATAGTACGTACACTGCTGGTGTAAGCTAGCATGTTGGTATGGATCATGTCACTCGCGTCGTGGTCGGCCAGTGTCGCCCAGTGTGCATTAGCTTGGTGCGGCTTACTAAGCAGGCCTTGCTGGAGCATGAATTGAACAAAGCTGATGGCATTACGTGTCAGTGCGATCCGTGTGATTGGTATACGTGCTCATAATGCGTGCTCATAACTGCTTGGTATTGTCGTTCAAATGGCACCTCCAGGTGTAATGAAGCTCTTTTGATTTCAACAGATGTTTGCACATGGAGGGGCAGCTAAGGGGAAGGAGGTCCCGGGGTCCCAGGAACTTCTCCTTTTACTCAGGGGCCCTGTATAGGCCTTTGCGCTCGGAAACGGGATACAAGTATGCCAACAGGATTGAGATCCCTCCCCTCGCTTTAAGAAATTCTGAATGCTTACACATGTTTTGCGTACCAATCACGGAAGGCACTGTATGGTGGCCGTGATTATGAAAGCTGTGATTTCGGCCAATAACCTTGCCTTTGCTGGTAAAGTCCACTTCCTCTGTGCTCACTGTGCGTGG
>NW_023596933.1:0-50858 GCF_011947565.3 Pollicipes pollicipes | reverse complement strand
CTCTCGCCGCCCGCCCTAGAGGACGGTGGAATCGAGGAGCGACCGCTGGAGGGCGGCGCCGACGCCGCCGGCTGCCTCTGACGGGACTCCCTCCCCTCACCTCTCGCCATGGGACTCCCTCCCCTCACCTCTCGCCGCCCCCGCCCTAGAGGACGGTGGCACCGAGGAGCGACCGCTGGAGGGCGGCGCCGCCGCCGCCTGCTGCCTCTCGGACGCAGACGCGCTCCGCCTGGCGCGGCTCGGGCTTCAGCTGGAGAAGGCGTTCGGAGGCGCGCGCGACGTCGAGTGGGCCGTGGCCGAGGTCAGTGACCCGTGACTGAGGTCAGGGATCTGTGATAGGGTCAAGGACCGCGCGACATATCCTGTCTCCTGCGATGTCTTGGAGGTGGGATGTTGGAGCGTGATTACGGCTGCGTTTGCCCCGACTGGGTTTTTTTCTATACGGTCTATGCACATTGGTATTTTACGATGTCTGTTAAAACTGAAAAGGCTGCATATATAGGTTTGTGGTAACTAAAGTACCATGGCGCCATAGGAGTGTTTAGAATCTGGGTAGATTAGCTCGAAAAGGCACTTTAAGCAGCCTTGATGCGTAAAAGTATCGTCTCGCAATGCCGTGTAAAGTTTCGGATCCGTCTTCGCTCAGTCTTCGATCGCACTCCGATGCGTGCGTGCATAGGGCTCTGCGCGTGTCAGAGCAGGCGCCGTGTCTGACCGGCCGGCCTCCCGACGCCGGGTGTGTTGACCTCCTGCCGCCGGCGCGTGGCCCGCAGGACACCCTGTACCTGCTGCAGTCCCGACCCGTGACGTCATTCACTGGCTGGACCGAGTTCGAGCTGACGCACGAGTGTGACTCAGCACTGCTCACCGATGAGGAATGTCTCACCACTGCCAACACCGGGTGAGAATACGCGTACGCGTGGCGTGATTCCGCGCGAACTCATGGGCCTGTTACACGGAAGAAAATGCCCGACAACCACGTGAGCATTACCTGCATGCCTGCTAAGATGCGCCAAGAACATGAAACTATTTGAGTAAATAGAGATGAGGGAAATCCCTCGCTCTTATGTGTGAATAGATTGCAGTTAGTTACGGCATAGACCTCTCGACTACTTTCTAAGTATGCAGAGGTTCTTGCGTGATAGACGCACAGTATCGCTGGCGTCTCGCTGCCTGCAGGCAAGGTAAGACCTTCGCTCTGGCAATAACGACGCAGGTAAGGCTCACCAATACCATGCGGTCCGCCGCGGCTGACAGTTCCCGCACGCACGGGCCTCGCGCCCCGCGTGTTAAAGCAGCGTCTCTGCGCCGCAGGGAGGTTCTGCCGCGCGCCCGGCGTGTTAAGGCAGCGTCTCTGCGCCGCAGGGAGGTTCTGCCGCGCCCCCCGCGTGTTAAAGCAGCGTCTCTGCGCCGCAGGGAGGTTCTGTCGCGCGTCCCGTGTGTTAAAGTAGCGTCTCTGCGCCGCAGGGAGGTTCTACCGCGCGTCCCGTGTGTTAAAGCAGCGTCTCTGCGCCGCAGGCAGGTTCTGCCGCGCCCCCCGCGTGTTAAAGTAGCGTCTCTGCGCCGCGGGGAGGTTCTGCCGCGCGCCCCGCGTGTTAAAGCAGCGTCTCTGCGTCGCAGGGAGGTTCTGCCGCGCGCCCCACGTGTTAAAGTAGCGTCTCTGCGCCGCAGGGAGGTTCTACGGCGCGTCCCGTGTGTTAAAGTAGCGTCTCTGCGCCGCAGGGAGGTTCTGCCGCGCGTTCCGTGTGTTAAAGTAGCGTCTCTGCGCCGCAAGGAGGTTCTGCCGCGCCCCCCGCGTGTTAAAGCAGCGTCTCTGCGCCGCAGAGAGGTTCTGCCGCGCGTCCCGTGTGTTAAAGTAGCGTCTCTGCGCCGCAGGGAGGTTCTGCCGCGCGTCCCGTGTGTTAAAGTAGCGTCTCTGCGCCGCAGGGAGGTTCTACCGCGCGCCGTCACTCCGCTCACCAGCAGCACAATGTGCTACGGTTTGTCGGTGGAGATGCAGAACTTGCGCAAGTACCTGACGAGCTCCGGCCTGCCGTGTCCGCCCTACGCCCGGCAGTACTGCGTCCTGTCACATCACCGCTTCGGGATGGACGTGACGAAGGTAGGCCGGCGCTCCTGCCGTCGACAGGCTGGGGGAGGTGCGCCGGCCAGCTGGGCTGTGAGGTTTGGCTCAGTGTGGTGGTAACCGTTTTGGTTCCTGATTGGGGCGCCTGGGACGCGACGTGCCCTTGACCTGGACGTGTCCTTGACCTGACGCGGGGTTTCCTTAAATTGACGTGCACTCAGCCTAACACACCCCTGACCTGCCACACCCATGATCTTCCGCACACCTGACCTGCCATACACCCGACCTTCTGCACAACTGGCCAGTCACACTCCTAATCTTCCACACACCTGATCTGCCATACACCTGACCTTTCGTACCCCTGACATGACACACAGCTGACCATTCCACATCCCTGACCCTCCGTGCCCCGAACCTGCCACACCGCTGACCTTCCGGACCCCTCACCCTTCGCACGCCTGAGCTGTCACACCTCTGACCTGAGGCCGACCCTCCCCGTCGCCAGACGTTCCTGTCGACGCTGCAGTCCTGGGAGGAGCATGACGCGGAGCGCACCATTCAGCTGACCATTCTCGGCCACCTGGAGGACTGGACCCGGCCGCGGAGAACGGCCGTCCACCGCTACGGCGTGCTTAGCTGGCACGCCAGGATGCACCAGATGATCTCCATGGCGGGGGTGGGTGCGGCCGTCGGGGCTCGGCCGCACGGGCGGCCGGCTGGCACCGGTCACAGACCACCCAGCCGGCCAGCTGCGGCCCTGCGGTCCGGGTGCAGATCCTCCGCCAGGCTGGCCACGTGACCTAGCTGGCCACGGAGCGCCTTACATTCGCCGGACATACGTTCATACGCGCATGTATGAATACACATGCGCATGCATGGATATATTTATACATAAATACGCACCTGCGCGCATACTTGAATGCGTGCATGCATGCAGATACACGCACACATGACGTGCGTGAAAAGTGCTTCTCATATCTCTCCAGCATTCTCCCTACGTCCACACTTGCACCCATTCATGCAGTTATACTCGTAATCACACGCGCAACCAGACAACCAGCAACCAGTGGACGCCCCACCCCTCGAGCGGACCCTTTGCTGCCCGCCGCCCAGAGTGGGGGCGTCACCAGCTGACCGCGCTGCTCCTCCCCGGCGCAGTTGACCTGGCACATCGCCGAGGACGTGCGCCGCGGCCAGCGCGACTTCGGCCGTCTGCGCCTGCGCACTGATGGTCTGACCACGGCGCAGCAGGCGCTGCGCCACGTCTGCCACGAGCTGCGCCACATGCAGCGCGTGATACAATGCCACCTGCTCAGTTCGACGTGGAGCCAGGCACCGCAGATGGCGCTGCTGCTGCTGCTGGCCGAGGACGGCGCGCGTGAGTGAGCGGCCGCAGCCGGGCGGCGCCGTAGCACCGGCGGCTGTTGATGCTGTTGGCCGAGGGCGGCGCTCGTGAGTGGGCGGCCACAGCCGGGCGGCGCCGTAGCGCCGGCGGCTGTTGCTGCTGTTGGCCGAGGGCGGCGCGCGTGAGTGAGCGGCCGCAGCCGGGCGGCGCCGTAGCGCCGGCGGCTGTTGCTGCTGCTGGCCGAGGACGGCGCTCGTGAGTGAGCGGCCGCAGCCGGGCGGCGCGGCTCCACGCGCCGCTCTGGCGGCTGCTACGCGGCGCCTGGCTGATGACGTCACTAGCTTGGCGTGCCTTCGACGGGGCGCGTGCAATTTGGCTTTAACTGACCCGGGCGTTCATGAATTCGTTGACTGATGACAGCGGATGCGGTGCGATGGCGGTTCACCTCAGATGTCGCTGCATTTTGGTTTTGGAAATCGTCTCCAGGCCGTGGAAACTTGCAGAATCTTGGATTGGAAAGGACTGACCCGTAGAAGTGAGGCAGACAGAGTTTCCGGTATCTCCATTTGGACATATCCAGCAACCTTGAACATCCTTTTGTGCAGCGTTCGCGGTTTAACGCCAAACACAAATGATGCTGTCGTTGTCCTTGGGACTTGACAACGTCCTCACCTGTTCAGGCTATGTAGTATGGTGGCATCACCTGCCTCCCACCCTAGCAAGAAGAGCGGGCCCCGCCGGGAATCGAACCCGAGATCTCTGGATACCCAGATGCGCACCGCACTACCTGCACCCCTATGAATGATGCCACTAAAGGCTTCAAATTAGGTAGCAGTTTTGAAACCTCTGGTTAATTGAGCGAAATTCGGCAGATCTCAACGCTTATGAAAGGCAGCACTGTGTGAGTACGGCTGCACTTACCAAGCCCAGTACCAAGTACAAGTACTGACCAAGTACCAAGCTCTGATACCCAAACGAGAAGTGCTCTGTTTGCACTGACCCACCAGCGTGGTGTTAGCCCGGACCAGAGCAGTCTAGCCCAACAGCCTTCCGATCATTGTAAACGCCATCTGAACACTAGATGCTTCTGAGGCAAACACGCCTGCATTTAGAAGTAAACAGACATCTGTAGGTGCGCCTTTGCAGCGCCGCCGCGCTACGCCCCTGTGTCCTGCCAGTCCACAATGGCCTTCAGCGCCGCCTCACCACGTCCCCGTGTCCTGCCAGTCCACAATGGCCTTCAGCGCCGCCGCACCATGTCCCCGTGTCCTGCCAGTCCACGATGGCCTTCAGCGCCGCCTCACCACGTCCCCGTGTCCTGCCAGTCCACAATTGCCTTCAGCGCCGCCTCACCACGTTGCTGTGTCCTGCCAGTCCACAGCAGCCTTACAGCGCCGCCTCACCACGTTGCTGTGTCCTGCCAGTCCACAGCGGCCTTACAGCGCCGCCTCACCACGTCCCCGTGTCCTGCCAGTCCACAATGGCCTTCAGCGCCGCCTCACCACGTCCCCGTGTCCTGCCAGTCCACAATGGCCTTCAGCGCCGCCTCACCACGTCCCCGTGTCCTGCCAGTCCACAATGGCCTTCAGCGCCGCCTCACCACGTCCCTGTGTCCTGCCAGTCCACAGCGGCCTTACAGCGCCGCCTCACCACGTCCCTGTGTCCTGCCAGTCCACAATGGCCTTCAGCGCCGCCTCACCACGTCCCCGTGTCCTGCCAGTCCACAATGGCCTTCAGCGCCGCCTCACCACGTCCCTGTGTCCTGCCAGTCCACAGCGGCCTTACAGCGCCGCCTCACCACGTCCCTGTGTCCTGCCAGTCCACAATGGCCTTCAGCGCCGCCTCACCACGTCCCCGTGTCCTGCCAGTCCACAATGGCCTTCAGCGCCGCCTCACCACGTCCCTGTGTCCTGCCAGTCCACAGCGGCCTTACAACGCCGCCTCACCACGTCCCTGTGTCCTGCCAGTCCACAATGGCCTTCAGCGCCGCCGCGCCACGTCCCTGTGTCCCGCCAGTCCACAATGGCCCGTGAAGCGAGCACCGCAGAGCCTGTCTTGTGGAGCGAGTGTTACAGCTGTGTCTTACGGTATGCAGACACATATTGTCTGTGTCATTCCAGTGTGCGGCCATCACTTGAGATTGGCATTCATAATGCCACTACTTTCCGTAACTGCATTTCTTCACTCGTCGGCTGGCGTAACAATTTCATTGCACATTTTCGGCAACGTTAACTACCGGCCATTTTCTACGTTTAGGTACCATTAAGGTAATTGTACATCTTGTACACTTTGTACCTTGAGGTACAGTTATGATCGATGTGACTTTTTACATTTTGTACCGCTCTTGTAACCGTGCATGCGTGTGGCTCTGGATTGCAGGTCCTTTCGACCAGGAGGTCTTCTCAGTGTTTGCCATGCTGCTCTCCTCCTGCAGTGGGGCTGTGTCTGCTGACGTTCCCAGCGCTCTGGAGGTGACGGCGCGCGGCCTCTGTCGCCTCTGGCGCGCGGCTTCTGTCGCCTCTAGCGCGCGGCTTCTGCCGCCTCTGGCGCGCAGCCTCTGTCGCCTCTGGCGCGCGGCTTCTGTCGCCTCTGGCGCGCAGCTTCTGTCGCCTCTGGCGCGCGGCTTCTGTCGCCTTTGGCCGGCTTCTAGTCAGGACCTGTCGTTGATCGTGGTTTCGCATAAGCCCGGCTTGCTTTGGCGCTTATAATACTCTTCCAGAGTTCGCTCTTTTAGTTCGATCGTTTGTTGATTCTCTTGATTTATTAAAAGATTCGAGCTGCGCTCTTGCTCAGGATGCCACATTTGCGTGTCGCATGGAGTCAGCGCTGTACAGTACCGGGGGGGGGGGGGGGGAGGAGGGGTACACAGGGCGCCTCTCCAGATTTTGCCTATTGCCTTGCTCCATGCATCTCTCTGCGTGGCATCGTTTCAGGCTGCTCATGTCCTCCATCCGGAGGTCACCTGACCGCTCTGAAAGCTGACCTAACCTGGGGTCACTAACTGGCGGGTGCTCACTGTCGCCAGCGCCTGGCCCGCCTGATCGCGTCCTCGAAGGACGCCGCAGCGTTCCTCTCGGCCTCGCAGGAGGACGGCCTGCACTGGCTGCGGCACCGTCACACCACCGTGGCCGCCTTCTTCGAGGACTTTCTCGCCACACACGGACACAGGGCCCTCAACGAGGTGGGTTCACCGGCGGCAGGCTCAGCACCGCGCATGAACACGCTCAGCTCTGTCAGCCCACAGGCTGTAGGAGTCGGCTACCTCTGGCCACGCATGCTGACAACGAGACGGTTGCATACAGGACTTAAGCGAATGTCGGATGACTGTCGAGGTCACAGCGAGGACGCAATGCAGTATCTCATTTGTTCACGTGAGCATGATGTACGAATGGGACACGAATCTGCCATTCACTGACTTAATGTCTTAATTTGAGCAAATTCGGGCTTTTCAGTTAGGTTATTGTATTACTTAAGTCCGCGTAGCTTGTCTGCCACGGCTGTATCGAATTTAACGTCAAACGCTGGCGCAGCACGAAGGCAGCTTATGATGAAAACTTGTCCCGCTTATCCAAAGGTGTTCTGGGTGTCCATGAAGGGCTGCTGATGACGGCTTGTGGACCGTAGCATTTGTTTTACTGCCACGCCCTTTTCACACGGCATGGAGCACGTCTGCACCGAAAGCACATCTTCCTCGGACGACATTGCCTTCAGCACCTCATTTGTGTGTAACAAACTCATCGCCATGACAAAGAAACATCGTTATCTTCAACCGCTATGTCACCATATGCCATCATCACGCAACGACGGGGCGCCGCTAGAACGCTTAGTCGGAGAAAACTCACAGCTCGCAAAAAAGTGATGGTTTCCTCTTTGGCTTTGTTCCTGCGCGTCACCGACTTCCTACCTGGCGGGATATCTAATCTCCTGCCTGCCGCGCTCCGCCGCAGCTGGAGCTACACACCACACCGTGGGCGCTGGACCCAGGCGCGCTGGTCGCCACACTGCAGACCATGGTGCGGAATCCGGACTCCCTGCGGAACACCAAGCAGGAGACGGACGTGCCACAGGCGCTGTCCCAGCTGACGGTTCCCCTCTCCGGCATGACCAGGTCATTGGTGATGGACACCATTCCAGACCATTGTTCTCGGCAACTCGTTTGCGGCCGATGCTGGGGTGAGGTCTCTCGCTTTGTCCGCATTGTGCTGAACGTGATAACACTGGTGTTTTGTCATGCATTCTTTGACATAGTTATGACGGTTATTACTAGGCATCACTAGTTATATCCAGGCGAGACTCCGGGAGCATCAGTACAGGTCTCTTGTGGGAAGTTACCGCAAATCACATTACATCACGGATTAGACGAGTGATGACGTTGGGGCTAAATGAATACATCTGCTTCTTATGCCATTTTGCGCACGATATATTTGACGCAAATCATAAACAGCACGTATTATACCACCACCAGTGAACAGTACTGCAGCCTGCAATACCATCCATCGACAAGTGGAGACAACCGAATGCTTCCGGGCTGTTGAACGCTGTCCAGGACGTAGGCTTTCTCTCCTATGAAGACACCGAAGCTTGCTTGCAGCGCGGGCTTTCCCGCGGCGGTCACGGCTTCTCTCGCCTCCGCCCTGTGCCGGCGCTGTTCAGGCTGCACCGCTTCCCTGCGGCGGTCACGGCCTCTCTCGCCTCCGCCCTGTGCCGCCGCTGTTCAGGGCTGCACCGCTTCCCTGCGGCGGTCACGGCCCCTCTCGCCCCCGCCCTGTGCCGGCGCTGTTCAGGGCTGCACCGCTTTCCTGCGGCGGTCACGGCCTCTCTCGCCTCCGCCCTGTGCCGGCGCTGTCCGTCAGATCGCCCCTCCCAACCACCGACCTGATGTGTGTCACCTTCCTCACTTCACTCGGCGTGTTTGACGCCTCACGTGGTCGGTTACGTCGTCGCCAACCAACAGAAGATGTGTGCACCGCATCATCATCGCATAATCTGGCCTGGACACGGGAGATGCTGCACCTCCGCACCCCACCGTGACCGGCCGTCCCGTTTCGTCCTGTCCCACAGGCGGCTGGTGTCCTTCGTGCTGCCTTACGCTCGTCGCGGCGTGGTCCAGCGCGAGCAGACCAAGTCGCTGCTGGTCCGGATGCTCCACCAGTTCAGGCTGGCCTTCAGGTAATGCCACTCCGCACCCCGAGAGACGAGTGCGGAGCGCGCCAAAGGTCACCAGGGCGTGTCTTAAGAGCCTGTCAGGTCTGCCGTCACTTCGTCGCAATCTACCTAACATAGGTCGTGACAATGAGGTCAATATATGACATGGGTTACGATCAGCCTGTAGCGGCCGCTATGTCATGATAATCTGTGACGGCCGCAGTCGAAAGCAGTTTGCGGCAGCCGCCGGGTACGTGACAGCCTGCGGTTCAGAGTCGGTGCAGTGCAGCCTATACGGGTGTCTGACGCGGCCCCTTGAGCCTATCGCCTAGTCCGTCCTTCTCAGCCTAAGGAGCCCGTCTGCCGCAGTCACCTCGTCAGAGCCAGCCTGTTACCGCCCACCGAGTGTATCCGCAGCGGCTTGTCTGCCGCGGTCCGCTGCGCGTCACAGCGCGTGCGTCTCACCGGCCCGTGTCGTGACGACAGACGCCTGGCGGAGCTGATGGTGCGGGAGAGCCGCCTGCCCGACTCCGACCTTGTCTTCTTCCTCACCCTCTACGAGATTCAGCGCCTGCTCGACACACGCTCACCGGCCATCGTTACCAAGTCAGTGCCGGCGCTGGCGGTGGAGATTCAGGGGCGCGGCTCAGCTGCAGCTGCTGTTGAGTGACGGAGTACAAACGGCAGCCGCGTTAGTTGCGATGGAACCGCGCCTCATCAGTCCGCCGGACAAACTGCGAACATCTTGCGCTGACACTAGCTAGCAATAATGCACATCTGTTTACTTACTGTGTCCAAGCCACGAATAGGTTCATGATGTGAAATCCTTTCTGTCTGGCGGGCGCCAAGCCACGTTACTTCTGAGCTCGGGACCGATCCCCCGCCGCCGCCGCCAGGGCGCTGCGCCGTCGCCGTCTGTTCCCGAAGCTGGACCGCATGCGCTTCCCCGAGATGATCTACGGCGTGCCGCGCCCCCTGGCGGCACAGAGCTCGAGCCAGGGCACCGCCGGCCACCTGGCGGTGACCGGCACGCCCGTCTGCCAGGGCCGCGTGCAGGGCACGGCCCGCGTGGTGCGCGATCTCGCCCAGGCCATCGAGATTCAGGTGCAAAGTTCACCGCTGGATGTGGGCATCGACATCAATGGGGGGGGGGGGATTGATTATATGTGGCGGCCACTTGTAAGAATTATTTAATATGCAAGTTTTCTGTCCGCCGGGTTTGTGAACCACTTGCTTGAGCATGACGTGATCAGGTGGTCGAAAGCTGAGTGCAAAAACATTATAAGCATCACAAACGTAATGATGGAACCACCTTCACAAACGGTTGTCTCCAAGGAACACGTTTTTCCCTGCCTTAGAACGACGACATTCTGATCACGCACGCCACGGACATCGGCTGGAGCCCGTACTTCCCGGTGCTGAGCGGCGTGGTAACCGAGCTGGGCGGTCTGATCTCACACGGCGCGGTGGTGGCGCGCGAGTACGGTCTGCCCTGCGTGGTGGGAGCCACCGGAGCCACCGACCTGATTCAGTCCGGTCAGTACGGGTGCCCTGGGTGGTTCCCTGGAGCGAACTTGAGCCCGGTGGGGCGATGGTTCCCTGGAGCGAACTTGAGCCCGGTGGGCGATGGTTCCCTGGGTGGTTCCCTGGAGCGAACTTGAGCCCGGCGGGGCGATGGTTCCCTGGGTGGTTCCCTGAGCGAACTTGAGCCCGGTGGGGCGATGGTTCCCTGGGTGGTTCCCTGGAGCGAACTTGAGCCCGATGGGGCGATGGTTCCGTGCTACGCATGTTTTGTGTCCTACCGTTTATGGAGTCCCCAGTGGGAGGCAGGAGGGAGTGAGCCTCATCAGTTTGTGAAATGTTGACGTAAAAACTGAGGCCACCGCGGAACTGGCGGCACGCCAAGCACGATTCCGGCCGAGAGCTCGGGGCACGGAGTTTATCAGTGACAGTTCTCTGACTGTGTGTTTAGCAGATCTCTGACTGTGAGCTTGGGCATGTTTGAAACAGCGTCTTTGTTAGGGATGTGGTTTTCTATTCGTGGTGGTGGGGGGGAGGGGGGGGGGAGATTGGAGGGGGTTGACTGGGGGAGGTCAGCCACTGAACTTGGGCTCCATCCCCAAACTTTGGGAAGTGCGTGGGCCAAATCTGGGGAAAATCTGTTTGCTGCTATGCCTTGGGGTAGTTTGAGCCATTTTTCACTGTTCACACCCCAGCACATTTTGTAGAAATATGCCCCTGGTGCTACTTTTAAAGGGAAAGTTTGACATTTGAAGGCATTGAAGTAAGCACCAGACATGGCGAAGCAAGCCCACCTATAGCTGTTGATAAACTTAAGTAGAAAAGGAAAATGACAATCCTATGTTATTATCCTCAGAGGAAAATGCCGAGGATTGTTTTAATCGAGGATAGTGCCGAGAATTGTTCTGTTTGAGGATAAAACCGACGATTGTTCTGATCGAGGATAATTCCGACAATTGTTCTGATCGAGGATAATTCCGAGGATTCTTCTGATCGAGGATAATACCAGGATTGTTCTGATCGAGGATAATGCCGAGGATTGTTCTGACCAAAGATAATGCAGAGGATTGTTCTGATCGAGGAAAATACTGAGGACTGTTCTGATCGAGGATAATACCGAGGATTGTTCTGATCGAGGATAATACCGAGGATTGTTCTGGTCAGGGACAATACGGGGGATTTTTCTGCTTGAGGATGATACCAAGAATGGACAAAATGTTTTTTGTGACCATCCGTCGGGCTTAGAACCTTGGCTCGATGACGTCAGAACCCAATTAGGGATCTGATCCGGGTCAACAACTGGACCGTTTATTTGTCAAGTGACACGACGCCGTTTGCTCATGAAATGCTGCCTGTTGTGGAGTCAAATAACACCCATCGTCTCTGCTCCGCAGGCGACATCGTCATCCTGGATGGGACACTGGGCACGATCACGCGCCTCCAGCCGTCCAGTGACGCACCAGAGTCCGTCGCAGAGGTCCCAGATTCCGCCACAGAGTCCAGTGACCCATCAGAGTCCGCCGCATGGGCTCTGTAGGGTGGCGTCCCGGGCCGTGATCGGCTCAGTAGGATGGCCCCCCCCCCGGCCGTGATCGGCTCAGTAGGATGGCGTCCCCGGCCGTGATCGGCTCAGTAGGATGGCGTCCCCGGCCGTGATCGGCTCAGTAGGATGGCGTCCCCGGCCGTGATCGGCTCAGTAGGATGGCGTCCCCGGCCGTGATCGGCTCAGTAGGATGGCGCCCCCGGCCGTGATCGGCTCAGTAGGATGCCCCCCCCCCCGGCCGTGATCGGCTCAGTAGGATGGCCCCCCCCCCCCCGGCCGTGATCGGCTCAGTAGGATGGCGTCTCCGGCCGTGACCTGGCGGGCGCACCGTCGGATGGTGCTGCGCTGTCGGCCGGCGCATGGGGCGGGGATCAGGGGCGACCCTGGCTCCCGTGCACAGACGTTGGTTTGATCCCACGTCAAGATCACAATGAGGCTCTAGCGCTACTGATTTCACTGTTGATTTCGCTCCAGATCATGCAACAAATGAGGGCATGGATCGGGCTATCCGCATCGGCACAGGAAAACCTGATGATTATTGCGATGCCTTCAATGCAACATACTTATGATCATCATACACGGTGCTGAACAGTGACTGGAATGCTGGTGATGTCTGCGATGAAAACATAGAACACAACATACAAGTTTAACCACTCTTCAGCATCGGTTCACAGCGCAACGAGATATTGTTCAGAACAATACATTTATTCCGCGTGAGTGACTCAACCGGTGGCGTGGTCAGGGTTTTCAGAGTGCTCAGAACTGGAGGGGGGGGGGGGGGGGGGAGCGGAGGGACGAGCGGAGCTCCTTGCATAAAACAAGCTAAACCCAGCGATTTCCACATATGGCACGGAAGTCCCCGGCTTTGTAGAATCGTATTCCGACGTTTTGGGAGCGGGGGTGACGTTTCCCCGCTGGCCACCTCGTGGCCAAGCCTATGCGAACGACAACAACGTACTTCGAAAGTGGAGCTCAGCACGCACGCACGCGCACACGCACGCACGCACGCACGCACGCACGCACGCACGCACGCACGCTCACACACACACACACACACACACACACACACACACACACACACACACACACACACACACACACACATTCAATATTTACCAGCCAAACGTAGCGAAATATGAATATGTGAGGCTCTTCGGGTGATATGAATCAGGATAGTGCAGAAAACGCGCCAAGTAATGAAGTAATCAGTCATCGGTCGGTGGCCTGTTCCCTGAAGAAAAAAAAACCGAATGCCATCTCATCGTCTCCAAGCGACCGGGCTTCTGGTCTGGCTTCAAACGTTGCAGCTGGCCTTACCCCGCCACCTCCTCGATATCGCTGGCGCCGCTGAGGCTCTCGTCGCTGCGGTACTCGAGGCCGTGCGGGCCGCGGGACGAGTACTCCTCCATCATGGGCAGCCGCAGCATGAACGGCTTGGGCTTGCGCAGCAGGTAGGCCTGAGCGGCGACGGTGGCGCCGCCCGCGGCGTCCAACCGTACCACGGACTCGGCACACCGCTCGTAGTGTCTCGGCACGCCTTCGAACCGGTCCAGCCAAGCCAGCTTGGCGACGTCGACCGCGTACAGTTCGCCGCGCACGCGGTGGCCCTGGCCCGGCGCGTCCACGAGGTACGGGATGTTGTACCTGGGGGACGGGGGCGCGGTGAAAGTAATGGGATGCGAAGAGAGACGGAACAGCCAGCGAAGAGAGCCGCCGTGGTAACGTCGACGCGCGGAATGAGCCACATCTTGAAAAGAAATTCAACAGAGAGACGAGTCAGGACCCAGAGAGCGCCATGTGACAGGCAATAGGGGGGAATTCAGATATAAGCAAGAGATAAGGACGCTAGATACAATGGCTGAGTGGTGTCGCGAGAGGCCGGAGCTCCCCCTCCCCAGCCATGCCGCTGTCGTGCTCCTGCCGCACCCCACAGGCCCCACCTGGAGGCGATAACCAGTGGGAGGCGCCGCTCGGTGACGGCTGGTGCCACTAGACGAGCCAGACCCGTCTGCTCATCCATCAGCAGGCGGTGGTTCGGCTCCCCCGCCTTCAGTGTGCCGTACACGAAGACCAGAGCGCCGTCCATTGAGAGCCTGAAACATCGGAACGCCGGACCTCGCCGTCACGCATCAGTGACAAAGGTCCGTTTGTGCCGACGTCGATCAGTTACAGCTGACAACGACCTCCAGCACCGGCACGGAAGAAGCGTAGCGCTGGTACAAAACGTTAGCGTAGCGCTGGTACAAAACGTTAGCGTAGCGCTGGTACAAAACGTTAGCGTAGCGCTGGTACAAAACGTTAGCGTAGCGCTGGTACAAAACGTTAACACCGTAATGTGGACCCAAAAATATTCACAATTTATGTCCCATTTATGTCTTGATTGCGCTGTAGTAACACTACCCAGTGCTATTGTGAGACGTAACTGATCGTGAGGTTTAACTGGAATATATTTTCTAAAACATGCCCCAAGCGTGGGACAACTCCCTTTAGGATCAACTTCGCTAGATGCGCGCAAAAACGCCACCAACCGCAGCCAACATCAATGCATGTAGACTACGGTGAGACAGGGGATGAGCTAAACTGAATTTGGCTTAGATATACTGATCATTTTGCAGAATGCAGTGAGGTTGCTCGCTTTTAAATAACACCTAACCATAGAATTTCACCCCAAACAGCTCTCAAAAACACCGACACATGTCAGCAGTCTTTAACCCCTGGCCATTAGGTGAGTAGAAGCAAATGACGTGCTGACGGGACAGTCCAATGTGGCAGCGGGCTGCGGTACCTACCACGCTCGAGCGCCTCCCCCCAACACCGTTGCCGCCCCGACGCCACTGGACGGGGCGATCGCCATCAGTCAGCCTGACCTTGGGGGGGGGGGGGGGGGGCGTGCGGTAGAGGTGCAGAATTTTGCGAGTACGGGTACAGACTACAAAATAGATGTGACGGCGGCCCATTGACACAAAACAGCGAAAGGCGCAACCGACGATTTTTTACATGCTTTTGTACTCACATCGAAGTTACGGCCAGGGTTGTCGTTTTCTAAAATTGGTGGAGTGAGGCTGAGCTGATTAAGTGGCAAATAGCCTAACCAGAAGACCGCATTTCCCCCGGAATTCGCTGACCATTGTTGAGGTCCCCATTTACAATAGTAAAAGAAGGCCTTTACTTTATCTTTAGGCTTAGGTCTATGTTTTAAATGTTTAACCAATCCCAAAATTATGTTGGTACTGAGGAATGGCTTCCTATTCGAAGCCAATGTGAAGCTGCATTTTTTAAAAACATGTTAGAATGGGATGTAAGTCACACAAAATCTTAGTGAACCGACCAGCTGTGGTCAACGAACGAAATGTCGTTATTCGTCCACCAGTAGCTGCTCCAAGCGCAAAAAGACAGCCTCATGCAGAACGCCATGACCTGACAGGTGCAGACGAGAGGTTCTACAAATCATTCTACATCTTGGTTCTACATCTTGAAAATCACTCGGTGCAGTTCACAGACCTGCCCATCTTAAAACCTAAATCACTCTGGTTTCTAAGCTAAACGCCCGAAAAATTGTGCAGACTTTTTCGGAGAGACTATTTCAAGGTCACCCAGACATCCATGTCTCAATGATAACATGATCAAAATCCGGCCGTTGCAGTGGCCATGTGGCAATCAGGGCCAAGTAAAATGGAATTATCGCTTCATTTACGCCTGGAGTTCGTGAGCACGACTCACAGATAAAGCGGCGATCAACTGGCTCTAAATCAATGCTGTGCAAGGTACCATAACGCAATCCGATAATGACGATTGGGGAGCATGCTTACTAACGGATAAATTGTGCTGTCTAAAGCATCATTTTCCACTCAAAAGTGCACGAATGGTTGTAAGCAAGCTTATTTCATCATATCTGGCGGTTGCCTCAATACCAATAAATGTTGAACATTCCCTTTGAAGCGAATGGGAGCAGGTATAGCCATGCGAGTACAATATACATGGTGGATGTATGTGAGATAGTTTTTCTCTGCCACCTGTAAATCCCATACTATGTGTGTGTGTGTGTGTGTGTGTGTGTGTGTGTGTGTGTGTGTGTGTGTGTGTGTGTGTGTGTGTGTGTGTGTGTGTGTGTGTGTGTGTGTATGTGTGTGTGTGTGTGTGTGTGTGTGTGTGTGTGTGTGTGTGTGTGTGTGTGTGTGTGTGTGTGTGTGTGTGTATGTGTGTGTGTGTGTGTGTGTGTGTGTGTGTGTGTGTGTGTGTGTGTGTGTGTGTGTGTGTGTGTGTGTGTGTGTGTGTGTGTGTGTGTGTATGTGTGTGTGTGTGTGTGTGTGTGTGTGTGTGTGTGTGTGTGTGTGTGTGTGCGTGTGCGTGTGCGTGTGTGTGTGTGTGCGTATGCGTCTCCGTCCGCACTGCGCCTGTGTATGCGTCTTGGGGACTTCACGACCCACTCAGCAGCTGAGGATACATGCCTTTGGCTGCTTCTCAACATGGCAGGAAGGGCATGCACACTGGAACGAGGCACACAACACCTCGAGCTGCACTCAAGGTCAACTGGCGGTCTGAACGGGCCTCCCGGACATGTCGGAAGGCCTATTTGTATGCGCCAAACCTTCAGGAGGCCTACGTTGTGAGCACCTTTTTTGCAGCGGCGGACAGCTTTCAACTGGCCGGGATTCAGATGGTCATGCTCCACACAAGGCCGCAGGGGGTTTTCATAGGTTCCATGGTTCACAAGCCCACGCAGTTTATGCTCAGGATGCTTACGTCAAGAAGGCATGCGTTTAGAAAGCCTACGTTCCGGATCTTTACTTTCTGAATGGCTGTGCTGAGCAAGGTAAAACATACCGGTTAAAACAAAGTTCAGTAGAAGGACTGCAAGATAAAACTAGAAATGCACTAGATATGCAATTAAGACTAAATTTAAAGTTCACTGTGACCATTTCGCAGCCGGTAATTAAAACTAGCGTGGTGCAGGTGCTGCAATGAACACGAATTTAAAATTGAAAACAATGCTATGCCCATAATTTTTTCAGGAAGCTCCCGAGGCGTTGTACACTGCATTACACTTCTTGCGTCGATGCAATGGACACCGCCTGACATAGCAGTGGGCGCAAAATGGCCGCTGCAGTCCAGGCCCTCATAAAACTGAAATACCATACCGAAGAAACACGGACAACCTAACGGGCGCGGAATGGTAACTGTGGTCGATGCGCCCATAAAACCGAAATGCTACACTTTACCACACACGCACGCGACGGCGCACGCACACACACACACACACACACACACACACACACACACACACACACACACACACACACACACGTTACGTTTAACACACACATACACACGCACACACACACACACACACACACACACACACACAGAAATCACCCCCCCCCCCCCCAAACATACATTACATACTCGTACCACTCATACTCTCATACATACTCGTACTCGCCAACATCTGTATAATCACTGGGATATGGAGCCTTCGCGACGTGCTAGAAGTCAGATGTTGTTATGACTGTGACGTGGTTTCAACATGCAAGTGCCAGTGCAGTTGCACAGGGTATTGTAACAGCGAGTCATGACTCACTGCTGGAAAACCCTGCGCATTATCTGAGCCTGGATATGGTGCATTGTGCATGAAAAGCTCTGCTGCAGGGTGTTTGACCGCTTAGAGAAAATCGTTAAATACTGGGTAGCGGTTATAGGGGTTTTGCATTTTGTTGTTGCTTTTTTGTCCTATGACTGTTTAATAGAACGAACGACGACCTTGCTGGGACGGTAACTCGCAGCTAATGAAATGGGACCTTGCTGCATCACGACTGACAGGAGATTGCTCCGAGGCGTCACTCCGGCTCGACTCCGGAGGCGTCACTAGGCAGCCATTGCGTTTCTGTGTACCCCGATGCGTACCCCTGATGCACACCAAGCTCCCTGAGAAGTCATCAGAACTACCAGCGAGACAGGGTCCAAGTCCGCATAGGAACTTGGAGTGAGCCTTAGCCGCAGGCGTGCGCTGCGGAGTACCAAATTGGCCTGGCTTCCGTCACCAATGGAGTGTTTGTTAATTCTATTCTGATTGGACGCGCCTCGTCCCTGGCGTGGTGCTCGCTGCCCTGTTTACGATCACTCTGGCCATTTATTCTGACAGTGCCCGTGTCGTCAGCCAGTACCAGACCAGCCATCGGCTAGCGCACGTCGCACTCGTCGTGCTCCCCTCGGGCCTCCTCCTGTCAAAGCTCGAGGACACCGCCCTCCGAGAGGACCGCAGGGCTCCCGTTCCATCAGCACACGCCTCTTGCGATCATCATGCGTGATCTGCTCGCCTTGTCTCTGCTGGCCGTGGTGGCGGTCAGCTCCGGGCTGAATGAGGAGCTCGAGCTTCGCCAGCTCCTGCTCTCGCGGCCGGAGCGCATGGTCCGACCGGTGAGCGCCTACAACGACAGCACCAACATCATCGTCGGCTTGATGACGACAGACGTCGAAGTGGACGAGCGCCGCAACACGGCCACCGTCAGCGGCTGGCTGCACATCGAGTGGGAGAGCCCTGCGCTCGCCTGGACCGACTTCCCGGCCGCCGACGACGTTAGCCGCACGCGCCTGCCGCTCTCCGAGATGTGGTCGCCCGACCTTCTGCCGTACAACATGGTGCCTTCGGCGGGCGCCGAGTGGCTGCGCGTCACGCCGGTGGTGATCTGGCCCGGCGGACGCGTCCTGGTCGTCCCGATGGTGACCTTCACCGTCCGCTGCAGCCGCACCGTCACTGACGACTCGGACCAGCTCAGCTGCCCCATCAAGATCGGCTCGTGGACGCACAGCGTGGAGGAGCTGGATCTGCAGCCGACCGCCGACACCGTCGACGTCTCCAACATGGCGGCCAACGGCGCCTGGAAGGTGGCCAGCTCGTCGGTGGTGCGAGAGGCGAAGATGTACGACTGCTGTCCGGAGGAGTACGTCTCGCTCAACATAGAGCTTGTCCTGCGTCCGCAGCGCTGCTAGCCGTGTCGTCGGGCCGCCGCAGCTCCGCCAGACGACAGGGCCGAGCAGGCAGCGGCTGAGGCTCGGGTCCGGCTCAAGACGCCACGTTTACCGAGCAGTGTCAACTAGAGTGGAACAGAATGGCTTTGACCGTTGCCGAGCGAAGATGATGCGCACGTTGTGTGTCTTCTGCACAGCTGCTCGCCGCTTTGTAAGTCTTTTGGTGATTAAATAAATACTTGCGATGCCGCTCCACATTCCACGTGCTTCGCATGAGGGTTGTACGTTGTGGCGACACAATACAATAATTATGGTAAAATTTGGAGGCTGTCTGTCAGGCATGTGCCTGTAAAATTTACAAAAGTATAAAGATTTTAACATGAAAAATAGCAGGACGCACATTCGACATGCAGTGACGATGCAGTGATGGCCGCATTGTGCTAGCACAATTAGTAAGCATACATTTCTCAGCTGGGAAGAACTTAATGCACAATAGCCATGCAATGACAATTCAGTGAGGTCCGTATTGAGTGTCATCAGCTGCCACAGTAAGATCCAACTATTCCCTTTCTATTTATGGGAAGTTTCGAGTCTTGGTTGAGCATTATTCCCTTAAGTTGGTTTTTACGAGTTCATGAAACTTCCGCAATATTTTATCAGCATTGGCATACCAGGAAGAGCATTAACACGCGCCCGGATGACCGGTTGGATACCCTTCACTCGGGTGAGGTCAATTTGACCCCCTTGAGATCTCAAGAACTAAAAGAGCTAGAGAACCCGAATTTACAGGGCGTTTGACCTGTGATCTCACTTGGGCTTCAGTTTGAGGTTCCTAGGTCATGACCATCGGGCTGAATAAGGTATCAGAAGGTCCAACTCGAGGTTGGTCTCCAAAGGACTCCTGGAACCTAAAAACTGCTCTAAGCAAGAAGTCACATACTCATCCAAGGTCAGTGACCTCGTTTGTCCATCTGAAGGTCATGGTGACCAAAAACAAGCAAGGATGCTTTGAGTTTTGCGTTTGGATAAGCGACAGAGATTACGCTCGGCAGTATGTTCCTAAAAACAAAATGTTGACCTGCGTCATTCTAGGGCAGTGACTTATTCTAACCTTTAAGAAGTCTATGGAAGGTGTATAAGGCGGTTTCTGCTGTCAATAAATTGGAAATGAGCACCAGAAACTACCCCATACAGCAAGCTCCGGAGCAATAAGACAGGTTGATTTTGACCTTGGGCTGACTTGCATGCTTGACCTTAGGTCAATGCAATTTGTAATTCAATTGTTATGTTTCCTAAGAAAGCATCTCAGAGGCGTATGGCTTTGTTCAACACTCTGTTGTTGGATCAAATTGAACAATTCCCTAGAAATTACCTTCGCTGAAATCATGGCCTGCCTTTGACCTGCCATGGGTCAGCGACCTTACAGGTACGTCTAAAGTTGTGGTGCCAGACGAACCGCTAATCGATTACCTACAGCTATGCACAATTTGGCGTAATTGCGCATCGTCGTTCGGAAACCATTGCGGAAAAACCTTCGGGGGTGGGGGTCAATTTGACTCCTCACCCGAGCGCGCCTTACATCTTAATCACATCTTAACGCCCCACCACCCAAGAAAAGAGAAGAAAACTACAACCTCCTGCATGTAAGGACAATCTCTATTAAAGCTTTCACGAATGGAACCAAAACCCATTGAACTTGCCTTATGTCGAAAAGTGTTTCCCCATATTACACCGCATCAATCACCTGTGGGGTACGTAAACCTTCGTGAACTTACCTAGCTGAGTTGAAAGGTTCGAACCTTGGAAAAGTTTATTTCTAACGAAAATTGAGATTTGTTCTTTGAACCCTCACAGGCAGTTACATGTACAGAGATGGACATTCTGGTTTGCATTTATTTGAGTTATGTAGTGAATTGCCACAATACGACACGCAAATTTTTCTTCTTCAGAGATCCGATAAAATACAAGCCATGAAAACCAAAACAGGTTGGCGGAAAAAACAACGAAGACAGGTAAACGTTGCACGCTACACACTGGAGAAGGCATACAATATGCGCGTAATATCACAGAGCACCCTCGTGGTGTACCTCTATAATATCCAAAACAACTCTATTTTTAGTTTGATTTTCCTCACTGTACACCTGAAGTGCGATTGGAAATGTCCATGAAGTGCATCGATACAAATTTCTGCCACAAGCCGTTGCCAAAAAGCAATCAAAACTCCCTGTTACTGATGATAACTTGAATTCATAGGTAGAATGTCAGAATGACAGATAGATAAAATGTTGACGCTACCAATTTCAGAAATAAGATATTCATAAGGCCCACGGGTCTGAAGACATGAAACATCGCCAAAGAAGTCAGTTACAGTAGGGCGAATACCGTAAAAATGTTTGCAACTTTAGGTACCCTCTTGAAAATGCGCGCCCACGGGTCTGAAGACATGAAGAATCGCCAAAGAAGTCAGTTACAGTAGGGCGAATACCGTAAAAAAATGTTTGTAACTTTAGGTACCCTCTTGAAAATGCGCGCGCGCGCGCGCACACACACACACACACACATGTACGCGCGCATGTACGCGCGCATGCACGCGCGCACGCACACACACACACGCACCCTTGCTCACTCCCAGCCCAGCGGCGCGGCGAAAAGTCGCGCCACGAGGCTCAGCGGGTCGATTTTGACCACATGCTCACAGAGAAGCTTGCGAATGAAATTCAGAAAAATAGCGTTTCCCCACAAATATTTCTTAGACATCAAAGATTATCCCATTTCGTCTTAAAGCCGGGAAATTAATTTTGAAGTGACGCAAAGAGATGATAATTAGACGGAGTGTATGTCAGGCCAGAATATGCATGATCAAGGATCTATGTGAGGAATTTGCGCTGCACTCGACGGACCCACACCGCGTGGGATTCGACCGAACTCGCCCGATTCATGTCTGCTACATGACGCACCAGCTGCGCCCCGCGACTGAGTTCAGACCGGCCATAGCTCGCTTGAAACGATCGCTTGGGGGCTAAGAGAGGTGAAGTGACTGAATAATGCGGCTGCCAAAAATGGAGGCGCCGAGATTGTGCACTATGCTGTTGCTTTTCATGCTGATAAAATGCGTGACCCGAGCGGGTGGGCACAGAGTCAGCCACGTAACAGAGAATGGCTGCAACGCTGTTGGGATAGAAATTATTTGCGTTCTATGTCATTCTGCCCTTAGTAGACCACACCACCAGACGATCAAGACCCCATTACAAATATCAGCCCACCAGCTAGAGATGCGGCGGCGTGGAGATTGCTAACACCGCGGTGTGCACAAAGAAGACAGATTCAAAGACTCCGACAATCGGTATTCTACAGAGAATAGCATTGGGCGAGGCCAACGCCGTACAAGGAAGGTAAAACTGTCCGGTGATTCTCGCCTCATTCTCGCTTAACAATAGAGTGACATCACTGGTGCCGAAACCTCAATGCGCGTCTGGCGACCAGAGACTGGACGCAATGCTAAGGGGCAATCGGAACATCAAAATATCCGTACTTATAATGAAAAATAACTGTCAAAAGGTACACCTAGCCAAAGAGCCAATTACGTGGAGTTTTGTAGAAAATATATTGACTCAAAATTACGTAAGCTATTCAGTGCATTAGCGAGGACATTAGTCGCATAGCAATTCACTTCTGCTATTGTTTCGATAAAGGCATGTTGCCGAGATATTAACCCAACTATATCTCCATTCGTCTGGGTTTCCTCCAAGAAATAAGGCTATCACCACTGTATTATCTATCAACGTATATTGATGTACTTTTGAAGAAAAAGCGTGCAAATTTTCAAAATTCCGTGGCATAAAAAGTGGAGGCGTACATGATACTCATTTCCGCTAGGGCGATCGGAACATCGGGCTATGTTCGTGCCCCAAACGGACAAAATGTTACTGGCAAACGGATGTGACCAGAAAACCGATTGCGCCGAACTTAACAACTATGATGACGCACGTGACGCACTTCATAACAACTATGATGATGCACGTGACGACCTTCAGCGGCAAGCCGTTCTTCAAGCGCTCTGATCTTACTCGGCCTCGTACCCCGTGGTGCTGCCGCCGCCAGTGATTTGAGTCTCAATTGTCCGCTGCAGCTGAGCAGCGTGGCTGCAGCGTGGCGAGTCCGTCGACTGCTGCAGCACATACCTGTACTGTACCTGTGTCTGTACTTGTCTGCGGAGCCGGCCCGGCTCATTCCGTATCTATCCACGTGCCTGCCGTGTTCGTGACGTACATATCCATGTACCGCAGTGCTCGGTCCATGCCAGTATGCACAACCACCGTTTTCATTACGAGCCTTCCTGCATTCCGTCGTGTTCCTGTCTGCAGGGCCGTCCGTGCTAGGTCTGCACCTGCGCGGGGCCGGCGGTGTTCCGTCCCTTCCTGAAGCATTATGCTTAACGCCAATGTGACATTATAGACAAAGGCGTGTGCAAAACAAAATATGTGTGTGTGAAAATGCTCTTTTTGGCCGAAATGATGTTAACGATTAAATAGATGAATATTTAGGCACATAAATGCGACAGTGCGCTGCAATAATAATATTTACCTGAGCATAGTGTCAAAAGTCACAATAATGTGCACCAAAAAACTGTCATCTGTACGAAGCATCATGAACAGCACGTGCGCCCGTTGGATTTGGCTCATGGCTGGCTGTGTTTGGCGTCGGTCGCCACTTTTTGAGTACTCCGGGGTAACATTTGGGCCTCGTAACAAACGTTGACCTTTCCTGGTTCAATACAGCTCCCCGTGACACTGTGCTACTTAGCCTCACAACAACAAAATTTGCCATCAGCGCTCAGCGTGGGGCAGGCACAGGGCACTGGCCCTCGCGTAGGCACAGAGGCAACGGAAGCTCTCGTGCGCTAGGGGGAGGGGGAAGAGGAGACATCCAATACGTTCGCTTCTTTGCGGTCAGCCCCCATGTGTCGGATGTAAGAGTTTGAGGTAGTTGGGTAGCTCGTTCCCTGTCATGTGCCCTTGTCCCTGAACTCCCGTGCAGATTGGCTTTTGACGGCTTTGCTGAATACAAGCTCGCAAGGCATACGATTATGCTTGCCATTTATTTTCATCTTATCGGTTCCCAGATATACGCACCTGTCAGTAAGCATATACTTGTTACCTTGCTTGTAACAAGGCAGCCCGATGTTCAGGCTGCATATCCCCAGCAGCTTCCGCATGAATGTGTTCCCTTTTCACACATATTATATTTCAGCCGATTGTCAAATAATCTTGCAATTAGCACATCATCATACTTCCAATTAAATTTTACGCATTCGGATCTCTGGTCACGTGCACCCACTCTCAAAAGTTAAGCCATTATTGGTTCGAACGCAATCCGATGTCCCCGTCGCCCATCTAGCCCGATGTCCAAGTCGCCCATGTAATCCAATGCCCCAGTCGCCCATGTAATCCGATGCCCCAGCCGCCCATACAATCCGATGTCCCAGTCGCCATATAGGTCGCTGTCCCGGTCGCCCATGTAATCTGATGTCCCGGTCGCCCATGTAATCTGATGTCCCAGTCGCCCATGTAATCTGATGTCCCGGTCGCCCATGTAATCTGATGTCCCGGTCGCCCATGTAATCTGATGTCCCAGTCGCCCATGTAATCTGATGTCCCAGTCGCCCATGTAATCTGATGTCCCAGTCGCCCATGTAATCTGATGTCCCAGTCGCCCATGTAATCTGATGTCCCGGTCGCCCATGTAATCTGATGTCCCAGTCGCCCATGTAATCTGATGTCCCAGTCGCCCATGTAATCTGATGTCCCAGTCGCCCATGTAATCTGATGTCCCAGTCGCCCATGTAATCTGATGTCCCAGTCGCCCATGTAATCTGATGTCCCGGTCGCCCATGTAATCTGATGTCCCGGTCGCCCGTACAGTTCGATGTCCTGGCCGCACATCTTGTCCGATGTCCCGGCCGCCTATCTCTGCAGCAGTTCGCGCACCAGCGTGTTCAATCTTCGCGCCAATATCAGTGTGGTAGTTGGCCGCATAAGCTTGCAAAGCACATCACAATATTTGACGGAGCCTTCTACGCGATTGGATTGCTGGTCATAAGCACCTGCTGCTAAAAATAGCTCATTATCAATGCGGAAAAAGCTCGCTGTACTGGCCGTCCCATTTTGTATCATCGTCGTGTTTGCGCGTGACATTTTTCATGCCATTGTATTTCAATGGTTAGTGGCATAGGCTTGCAAAGCACACCATCATACTCCCCACTGAATTCTGCGCAGTTGGTTCGTAAGTCATGTGCACCTCACATTAGCAGTTTTCTCACTATCTGTACGAAAATTTCCGATGCTCTTACTGCCCCACAGCTTTACAACTCAATGCTTACCGCGTCGCGCTGAAGTGACGGCACCAGTAACGTCTGGCCTCACGTCTCGGCACCAGTGACGTCAGGCATAACGTTTCGGCACCAGTAACGTCTGGCCTGACGTTTCGGCACTAGTGACGTCAGGCCTAACGTTTCGGCACCAGTGAAGTCTCGCCTCACGTCTCGTCACAAGTGACGCCCAGAGCAGAACGAACGGGCGAAAACCCGACTTATGGCAATGCCCACCCACGACATCTCCTGCGTGGGGCCAGAAAAGACTTTTTAAGGGCAAGGAAAGCCACGAATTTCTAAGTGGATTATTTTTATAAACAACATGTTTCCGGCCCTATCAGACAGATCGAGGCGAAGGAAATAAAAAAACCATTAATTTGTGCTGTACCTAACATTAATGTTTTTAGCCAAACTTTACATAGCTGTAAGCAGCTGAATTGCCCATTTTTAATAAAAGGTTAAACGCACCTCGTTAAGTCGCTGACCTATGGCCGGTCAACGTCAGACCACAGCTGTCAGCGAATGCAATTCCCAGAGAATGGTTCAACGTGATAGGCAACGGCATGATGAATGGATGGATTTCTGGGATTAGAGTTCACGCTAATCAGTGCTTGTTTTGTGAGCCCTAACCCCTACCATCCGTTCGCGCAATTCCAGGTCAACGACATAATTTGGAGGCGAAGGTTTAACGTGTTGCAGTCCGCGGCACGGTCAGTCCTGTCCTCTGACGCCACCTGACCTTTTAGCGTATCGCATATTAGATCGTAGGAATGTGTGTGATAAATTGTATCACATCGTTGCCGGTGTATTGCATCAAGGATACCTACTTGGAGATGATGCACCTCACCCCACTTCACCCTACAAGGCATGTCCGTCATGCATGTACATGCATTGTTGCTGCATACATTGGTTATATATTATTAATCATTACAAAGAATCATTGATAATCGCAGATCATTGCTATGTACAATGAGACATGTGTAGCACATTTGCCACATCATCTGTTGAGAAGGATGTTTCAGATACTGCTTACCTCGTGCCTGAAGAGTTCCTGACGCTGTGCACGGCAGCCAGAAGTCCCCCCCCCCCCCCCGGAGACCTGTCAAGACGGCCAAAAGGGTGCTCTACCATCTTCACAATTTTACGGACGTCTTAAATGATCAATTTGTTTCAATCTCTGCACTGTGCGTAATGATTTGGTAAGCTGCTCAGATGCTTTTGAGTCATGTTGCGAACACAGAAGTCCTGTAACCCACACCTGCAGCGGTTCGCTCAACCCTTCGTTTCGTTGTCCGTTGTCAAAGGGTGCTATATACTCAACAACATGCCTGTGTGGTTTTTGGTTCACAGCACCTGCTGGGCGAGATTCTCCGGGCTACCTCAACCCACCCACCCACGCTTCATCTTTCCTGTGTAACCGGTCTCTAAGGCTCTAGCACGCTACACCAAAGTGAAAATGCTCTTGATATGTTCTTGATATCCCTAATATGCATAGGACTCAAACTATGCAACAACACCGGACCTAATTTTTGTACTACAGACACCAGTGATATGGTTGCCTGCAGGTGTGACTCATCGAGCGCATGCGCTAGTGCCGTTTTTTTACCCAAAAATACTCTGACATTTTACCAAGTGAATAATTGGATAGTACTTGTTTGACACGACTTTCTGCTGAAAGACTACCTGGTGTTACACGACGAGAAACCTATTCTGCACAGCTCAACTTGAAGTGCGCCCTAACATTCCGGTAAACGAATGCGTTCGAATACTGGACTGATCGTGTCTAATTGTATGTTAAAGTGACTGTTCAACATTTGAAAACATTGAGGCAAACCTCAGATACAATGTAAAAGCTCACTTGTAACTACTGATATGCTTTTAAGTGCGTCTGACTGCTCTAAATGATAAAGCTTCACTCATGAGTAAATGAAGTGCAATATAGTGCAAGACAAACAAATACAAGCAAACGAAAACAAATTAAGTGCAGCATTGCATGACGACAACGCGCACACCAAATGCGGGCCACCTACAGGCTAAGAGCTAGCAGATCAAGGGCGTCTGTCACTGCCACCCGGGTGGCACGCTAGCATACGGCCGCACGTGGGGTCTACCAAGTAATCCACGGTATCATTTGCCATACGTGTGGTGTGAAATCTCCCGTGAAACCTCACGACATCTTGCTAGAGCTCTTCTTAGACTCGTGCTGAGTCGATTTCCTCACGCGCCGACCGCGGTATCCCGCCTGGCATGGCCACCTTCACCAGCGCGGGGAACGAATCACCACATCACTTCTAAAACCGGACCTGCCTTCGCTTGAGACAAAGTTGGACAGGTGTGATGAATTTGAGGCCATTCTCAAAGGGAGTGTTCGTCATATGCTCAGGGTTTTGAACTGAAATGGCTTTCTTGAAGACGTTCGGTGCAGTTCACAGTCCCGCCTTTGTTAAAACCAAACTCCTCCAATTTCCAAGCTAGAGCCTGCGGATATGCGTAGATCACCCAGACATCCATGTCGCCACAATAACGCCATTCAAATAATGTCAATCCATTGGTTATGTGGCGATCAAAGCGAAAACAGAAAGTGGTCGAATCGTTCATATCTGGTGTTCGTGGACACAATTTACAAATCAACGGCCGTCAACTGACTTAAATCAATGTTGTGTAGGGTACGGTGATGCAAACAGTGACGTATTGAGGAACGCATGTCCTAAAAAAAGAAATTGTGTTATCTAGAGCATTCTTTTCCACGTAAAAGTGTACCAATGGTTAGAAGTGAGCTATTTTAATCAGATATGTCATATTTGCTCCGATCCCTTCAAATGTAGAGCTTTCACTTTAAGCCGCATATTCGTCGCAAACTCGAAGCTAAATGGTTGCAATATTTTTTGTTGTTCATGTGTTGAAAGCAGGTAAGGCAAGCAATTACTTGGTCCACAGAAGACTTCCTAGCTTCTTCCTGCTCCCCCAAAACAAAAATTCAGCACCTTTTGCATGGTCCGCTGGCAGACAGAGTCATCCGACTCACCCCCCGAATATAAATTTCAATCATGCCCACCAAACTTTCAGATTAAAATGCGAAACAAGTAAGAGGTGTGCGCGACAAACATCTCCAGAGGGCAGAATTTCGCTATCAAACACTTCTGTATTAGCTGCGTCAGGTCTGTCGCAGGGCTCTATATGGCAACCTTGTCTTGCCTTAATAGCCTTGGCAGGTAGCCTGGTGAGTCAGACACTCGAAAGGCTTGAATTTATCGTTGTTGAGCTCCGCCATGAACCAAGAAAGCGGTAAACCGAAAGCTTAAGAGGGCAAAACTGGCGGCAAAAATAAGTTCCATGCTTCAAATTGTCTCCTTCATTCCCTGTAAATTGTTCACGCTTGGGTGCATATCATGTTTGGGCGGCTGGCGAACTAATTCAATTTATGTATGAAATACGTACAAGTTTGCAGTTGGAGCATCTTGCAGAGAAATTGGTTAAAAGTTTAAGCGGTAGATGATACCTCCAAAGAAATCGAAAAGGAAGGAAGAATAAAGCGGTATGACACTGCTACGATACCAAGAAGAACAAAAGTAGCTAAATAAATATAAAGACTGGTGCTTTTCTCGCAAAACTTTGTAATCAGCTGATTTGGCTTAAAATCTGTTAATGTAAGTGCTCAAGTGGTGATATTCATCTTGTAAGTTTAAATTGGAAGGCATTTCTTAAATTTTTCACTCATGCATTTCGAGAGTGATGCAATTTAGTGGTCAAGTTTCCCCGGGAAAAAAAGAAATACGTGGAGTAACATTCTCTACCAGATCTTGCTGGTGTTGACACCGGGCTCTGCTTTCGTGGTGTGATGGTGAGACCAAAAAAAAAGTAGATGCGTGAAAACCTTGCATTTGGCGCACAGCTGCATATTGTGATGCATTCTGCAAACACAAACCAAACTTAATGCGTGCAAGCGGCTGGGGTCGCTCGGGTTCTTGGGCTTGGAGGTACCTGGCGCCCTTGCTCTGTGCATACATATGCATGATTCGGATGTAGGTGAGGCAGGACATAGCCATAGGTGTCCAGGTTCTGCGGAGCCTCGTTTATGTTTGGTGGTTTCAAGTGAGCTCGGTTTTGGATGACATCTGGGAACCTCAGGAAGGGAAATAGGGGTTTGACATACGCGATTAGACCAAGTCAGGCAGAAGTGAAAAATTCACACAAAATACGGAGAAATGGAATGAAAAATTCCTCCTCATAGGGTGTTGCTTTACACCCAAAGTCGGCAAATCTAGGACACTGGTTTCAGCTGGACTGTACCTTCTTCACAAAGGGTCATGGAGAAGGCCTCTTGTGACGGAGGGGGTGAAAAAAGTAACGAGAATCACCAGCACAAACTGTTTGCGAAGTACGGTGGAAAGCCAGATCATCAATCCGGAAATATTTTCGACTTTTTGTAGATTTTCTCTCTGCAATAGCAGTAGCAGCTAGTTCTGTATCCCGCTAGTTTCACACAGTGCCGCCCAGTTAGTGCCACTATGCATGGACGTGGACAACATTTTGTTTACAAGCGCGAAGTGACTTCACCCTGCAAATGCGGGCACGGAAGCAGGAACATTGAAAAATTCCACTTTCTTTATAACCTGCTCGTGGTCCCGAAGATCTACCGCAACTCCGCAGTAAATACATGGTGGTCATGGATGGCTTTCAGTTTTTTTAACCTGTTGCTATTACTGCGGACTACGAATAAAATCTTCCGCCGTGTTTGACTCCCCTATTTGCTCAACTGATTGGTGTTTTTTCACCAGTTATTTCGTTGATGGGGTTGATAAATCGACGTAACACACAGAGGGCCAGATGGCAGATATGAAGGGCGTGTGTTCAGGTGATAAGATGTTCAAATGCACCACCGTCTCGAGCCGGACACACGTTACAAGATAGACAGTCGCTTTGCAGCTGTGTCCGTTCAGCGGAGTGTAAATTGTTTCCATAATAGTGGAGCGTATTAAGAAGATACAGCTATGTGCACTGCAGACATGATAACAATCGTAAATGTGCTCAGTTTGTTTTAATCGTTTTACGATATATTTAGTAATGGAGGTAAAAAAAAAACACACTGTGTACTCACGGCGATAACAGCACAGAGCAGTGCTCGGCGTATATCCGTGCTGGACGAGGCACTGCCTAAGGCGCATGCGCAGCAATGGGAAGCTGCGAGCGGTGGGCGTGGCCGAGAGAGCGGTGGATCGCCCCGTCGTGGACGAGACCCGATGTACCATCGTCCCGTATGGAGCGGTCATCCTGGAGGTCAGGCGAGAGAACGAGTTGTCGTCCAGGTTAGGCACGCCTGGGGTGAACCCAGTAGCCGCGTCCATTTCCGACTGACAGCAAAGTGACCCTATGGACTTTAAGGGAGTGTTCCACATTTGTATGGGGTTTTGGAATGAAATAGCCACCTTGAAGACCATTCGGTGAAGTTCACAGCGCTGTCCTTCTTCAGACCCAAATCCCTTTAGTTTCTGAGTTACAAGCCCGCAAAGATGTGCGGACTATTTCAGGGAGACACTTTCAAGGTCACCCAGGCATCCATGACGCCATAATAACGCCATTCAAATTTTGTCATCCATTGGTGATGCGGAGATCAACGCTAAGTAAAATATAATTGCCGAGCCGCTCATACCCGGCGTTCGCGAGCACGATTGCCAGATATAACAGCGGCCAACTGGCTCTCAAGCAGTGTTATGGGAGGCACGATGACGTAATCAAACAGTAACTCATGGAAGAAGATATTTCCTAAACAGAAACATTGTGTTTTCTACAGCAGTATTTTCCCCTTGACAGTATACCAATAGTTAAAAATGAGCTTGTTTCATCCTATCTCATGCTTGCTGCAAGGGAATGTTCCACATTAAAAGATTTTGAGGTGAGCATCAGGTATGATGAGAAAAGCTTAATTGTAACTATTGGTAAGTGTTCAAGGTTCAAAGTGACGCTAAGTAGCAAAATTTCAAAGTTTGTAAAACTGGGCCCCATTACGTCATTGTTTGATGACGTCATGGAATGGTTTTGTGACGACAACCATACCTGGCAGCATCTGGCACCCAGACTTCAAGAATACGCCAAAACACACAAAAGCTGACGCCAAGCGGCCATTCTCGTCGCGAAGTCTGTGTCGGGTGGGGGTTTAGTGGGTGGGTTATTTGTTGATTTTTTGTCTTGGTGCCGGCCATAAGAAAAGCTTTGGCGGGCTGTTTGACATATGCAACGTCGCGATCGCCAGCTTTTATGTCTGATTGTTAATATCAAGGCACGATATGCTGTGCTGCTGCTGTTGCTCGTATGCTGTTGATGATTTTGTCAATGCTTTATTGTCGACTCATCGCTGCGTGCGGTGCTGTTGTCCGGACATTGATATCATGTGATGTGCACAGTAGTTACTGTGTAACTAGAAACGGGGTGCCATGCGAAAATAAACAAATTTGTAACGTTGTTATGGATTGGTTGCCAAAACATTGCCATTACTGAAATGGTAAAAATGGTAAGGTTGGGCTACCAATATATTTTGTTGCTTAGGATTATTTATGCAATTAGTAGCTAACCTTGATATAAACATTGTGGCGAAATGACACTCTTGCTGTTCATAGTCCTTTGGCATTGTTAAATCAGTTGTTGCCAGTAATTCATAACTTACAAGCTGCTGTCTCAAAGGCTTGACATAGAGTAATCAACCAATGTGGTACATTGTGTAATTGCACGGATCAACAGCTTCATTGTGGCACTACCTCAGTGCCGTACTGCGGCATGACATAATGAACAACCATGTGGTTTTTGTACTGCAATCCATGCTGCTCTCTTAATACATTCCATCATGAAGGAGGCATGACAAGTGCATGTAGTTATGGTTGGATGGGCAAAATGCAAGGAAGTGATAAAGCTGCCAGTGCACACAAGGCCCATGATAAAAAGTATGATAAATTGCTAACCAAGACACCAACAGCAATATTTTTCCACCTTTCTCAGCACCCAGCATCTCATGCAAGTTGCAGTGACTATGATATTGATGACTCACGAGCAGTGCTCACCTGCATACAAAATTTGTGAAGGCAGCACAATGTGCATCAGTGATAAGACGGGTCTATATTTTCAGAATTCTTTAGGGAAAGACAATTTTTCAAAGTCAAATAATGTGAGCCTATGCTGAGCATGTGCATTAGCAAGCTGTGGGCACCAGCCCCTTCTGTCAAAATGAATTGCTGATAAGACACGCAATGAATTAATTACATGCTACAGTACCTCAATAGGCTCATGATGTTGGCAAGATCATAATGAAGTACCAGCTTGCCCTTGTACGCCCCTGCTACATAAGTGCATAAGTGCTACGCTTTTCTTAGTTTGTCAGTTCTTTCAATTTCTTTGCCATGTTCAAACACAAACACAAAGGTAGAGGCAGGTATCAATATATCACATTTTATTGGGAGTCAGTAGACTTAAAGAATACCAAAACAATGTTCTCTCTCAGAGGTATAAACCTTGCACGCACACTCTCCATCACATCAAGATCAGTACAAGCCACTGGCACACACCACCAGTGATAACACACATTTCAAGTCGCCGGTTCACACACTTTTGTCAGATAGGTGTGGTCTTATACTTGCACAGCCCGCGGAACTATCAAATTGCGGGTTTTCTCGCAATTTCCGCACAGATTTTCAGTCATAACACAGCATTTCACCCTGACCTCCCTCCAAAACAAAGTCCCAACGGGAGTCCGTAATGCGGCTCAAGAGGTCTCTTCAAGAGGAAGAAAAAACGCCAGCAGGGTAAACAAGACAGATTGGCCGTCGCGTCTTCTTTTTCACAACTTTCGGGAGAGTGACCGTTTTTTGGGTGCCGTCCTTTTTTACAGACAGTGTCGTTCTTTTCATAGCGTTGACCTGTGGCCTAGAAATAAGGAAAAATGCCCCGTTCGCGACGAGTGCCGCACAACCCGATAGTGCTCACGCTTACGTTTGCGCCGCGCACTCAGCAGCGAAATCTTGCTAACAGCCAATCATCTTCCGCACACTGTATCATACGTGCTGCGTCACGGTTTTTGCGAATGCAGCAGCAGCCATGCTGTTTTGACCATAAGCAGAAAACAGCCTGTAGTATGACTGCGATCTCATGACGTTTCTATGACGTCATTAATACCGAGGCATCTGTGAAATAGGCTCCAAATAAACCTTTTCACTATTTTCTGGGGCATGTAACTCAGGAACAAGATCTCTTTAGGTCTTAAAAACGATATGACCGTGAACTGCATGGAAAGGCCATCAAGGTGGCTTTTTCAGTTCAAAGCGTCATACAAATATGGAACATCCCTTTCAGTATCTTCAAGTATGAAAATTCCCTAGAAAAGGCATAAATGGACGTTTAATGAGTGTTTGAAATGGATGATCAAATGCTTCTTTATCTCAATGGGGACCCGCGTGAGCGAGCCCATTATGATACCAAGGCGCTGCGAAGGGTACACGGAAGGCGGCAGGGGGTCCAACCCGTTTGCGCACCAGGTATGAGTGGTGGGAGGTGGGCGCCGGAAAATGGATAGGCTCGGAGCAAACACGGCGAGACACCGAATTTGTGTGGATTAGTCAAGGACGGGACGCTGCCAGTATTAGTATTTAGTGTAAGGCTCCCAGTTTAATTCACCGGTTGCCCCGGATTCGTTGGTATTCAGTGGAGGCCTCCAGTGTGGCTCACATGTGTGCCTTGACGTCGTGTTTATCGGAGTCCATACGTGCAGATTGAACCATGGGATCTTCAAATAAGTCGTGTTCTTCAGGAGATGGAGTGTACGGAGGCTCCCGCAGCGACATTAGAGAGACACCTCAACAAAAAAAGCGCAGCAGCGGCCGATGGTGTAGACGAACAACAGCGGCAGGGGAACACGCGCACGGACAACAGATCCCCTCACACACGTCGTCATAGGATTATCGCCGAATTCTGGCGCCTGGAAAGCCTAAGCACTCAAAGCCGCCCATGACGTGACAGCTTCAGCTCCTTCACTCCAGCCAGTACTGTTCCTAAAATGATCACTGCCCACGCGTCACTTCGCCATCCTTAGAGGTTTGTGCACAGAAGTGGAAGTCTCATGTCCTCAGGCTTCGCTGCCTTTCTGTTCCAGTGCGAGCTATCATGCTACGGCTATGGCACGCTGCACCGTTCTGTCGTCTGTTCAGCGCTCGCCGTTTATAACGCTGCAGGAACGAACGGTACAACATGCACTGACGTGTATCATTTGCGTCTAGGTGAATGAAGCTCAGTGCCGTCGCTTCGACGCGGCCTTGGTCATATGGTAGTATTCTGCCGGGATTGTGGTCATCTCCGGATAGCCTGCTGTTTGTGTGGTCAGAAGTGGTTAGTTTAGGTCATTTTGACTATTTGCGGCCCGTCTGACCAGACTGTCACCTGTGGTCAGTCTGACCAGACTGCCGCCTGCGGCCAGTATTATCAGACCGCCGGATCTGCAGTCATTCTGACTAGACCGTCGTCGTCTGTGGTCAGCCTGACCAGGCTGTCGGCGTCTGTGGTCAGCCTGACCAGGCTGTCGGCATCTGTGGTCAGCTGAGTCCGGTCTGTTATAGCTGTGCTGAGACGAGGCCAGTTGAGACGAATGTTCTCAGCAATTGTCAGAGTGACTTAACATTTGGCGTGGTCTGCTCAGATGAATGCAGCCAGTTGTGGTTGGTCTGGCTTGACTGTGAGCAGATGCGGTCAAGTTGGCGTAACATACCTTTGCTCATTTTAAAGTTATTTGGATGGGGTCCGAGGACCAAAGCCGGGGAGAAAGGCTCCATCTCTTGACTTCCAAAGTAATATCTAAGTCTGTTTATCAAAAGGAAGTTCGTGTTGGACCATGTCTTGCAATGTGGAGTAACAAGAAGCTATACCCGCTGAGTTTTTGAAACTCGTCTGCTTATTTTCCGAATTTGACATCCCACTCACAAGGCGACATTCTGAATCTGCGTTCGATGGGATTATAGCTGCTTTGACACCCAGTTACAGACGTTGCCTTGCACAGTCGCCGCTCGTGGGGATTTGTGCAGACATTTGGATGGGAATACTGCCAGGGAGAGACATAAAGTTGGGGTTATTGGTGAGCTAAAGCTTTGGATGAGTATAAGGGCCTGAATGTATGGTAAAATGACCGTTATGAGATGAACGTTGTGTCGCTGCATCTCCTCTCACGGCTCAAAAATACTAGTCAGGGCGTTTTCAATATATTTTTGTTAGCGCCAGATGTGTATAGTCGTACTATCCTACCTCCATGCTCGCAAACACTGGTCATCACACGATGAGCCTTCCGAAAATGTGGCGTGCATGCCCGCGCCCCGAAGAGCACAGTCGCTTCGACATGCCTATGAGAGCCACCTGCCGTTGCGAAGCTATGGTGGTTAGTCTATGACACAGCACAGTCTCATTGGCAGGACTTACCCCAGCACCTCGCAATTATATCTCTTTAGGCAACATTCCGGATACACGGCGAAACGGCTGACCGGGACATCGGTGCATGAGCTGTCGGGTTTGGGGACCACCCTGCCGCATCTGAAATACCAAAGACGCGGCATGTCACCCACTCATCGCAAAGATATGCTGTATGAACTCCTTCGATCCATTCCTTCTACACAACATACGGTTTGCATTCCACTTCCATCGTGCCCTTGTGGTGTGAAGCCCCCAAAAATTGTCGTTAGGGTCTACACAAACATTCAAAACTTTTGGACTGCTCTTTGCAAGCACCGTGTAGCTCCGATGCTTAAATGTTGATATTGTTGGTGCCCGGGCTCCCAAATCACAACGGTGCCCATGCGCTCTCATCACTTGCTTGTTTATGCGTTGTGTACGTGAGGCGCAGGCCCAACGACACCGCACGGCACGGCACGGCGCGGGGTGATCTCTGTAGGCGCGGCGTGGCGGACGGACCAGCGAAGGACAGAGCACAGCTGGAATGGCACTGAACTTTCCTGTCCTCTGATCTGTCTATTTACTTTACCTATCGTGCATGTTCTGATCTCCTTCCTCCGCCTCCTCTTCTCTGCTCTCTGTGTGACCTCTATACTCTGACCTCTCCTCTGAATGAAACAATCTGCTCCTGCCCTACCCTGCCGGCTGGCATGCACTATCCTTCCCCTTGCGCTCTCCTTTGTCCTGTTCCGCACTCCCACCGGGTCTCTGTCCTGCTCTGTCCTCCGTTTCGCCTCGTTCTCTGTTTTGAACTGTGTTCATGCTGTGCTCGGTTGTTCCTATCATGCCGGTGCGTGGCAACGCACTGCCGCTGCAGAGGTAGCAGACGACCTCAGAGACAGGCAGACTCTGGTAAAATTTGGCTCAAAATGACCGTTCGTTACAGATTTGTGGCGAGTCTATACAACATTGCAGAGAACCACAACATACTTACGTCTGGTATGTTAAAGAAAGTTCGTCATTCACCATGCGACATCTAAATACCGCGCACTGTCTTAAGTACTTCGTGGCCCCAACTTGCAAGTAGCTCTGGAAGTCTTCAAGGTAGCACTCGTCTTCGTGTCCTGGGCCGGGAATAGATTGTCAGCTCGTGGTTTCATAGTCGCCGTGATGTGCACCGCCTGTGCAGGACAGTGCGAACCCGCTCTCACTGGCATTACCAGTTACCACTCACCAGTAATACAATCAATTACCAATCACCACACAGCACCAATACAATCAGTTACCAATCACCACTCACCAGCAATGCAATCAAGTACCAATCACCACTCACCAGCAATACAATCAATTACCAATCACCACTCACCAGCAATACAATCCATTACCAATCATCACGCAACAACAATGCAACCAATTACCAATCACCACTCGCCAGCAATACAATCAATTGCCAATTACCACTCACCAGTAATACAATCAATTACCAGTCACCACTCAGCACCAATACAATCAATTACCAATCACCATTCACCAGCAAAGCAATTAAGTACCAATCACCACTCACCAGCAATACAATCAATTACCAATCACCAGCAATACCAGCGCGATCGAGGCCGTCAGTCAGCGAGCTGACGGAGCGTAACAAAAATGGAACAAGGGGAAAGGGCGAGTTGGACTGCGCAATACTACGCTCCGGTTTGGTTTCTTATACCACTAACAAAAAAGAAGGATGGAAACGTTAAACAAACTGAAATTGTGTTTAATATTTATCAGCGAAGCCAGGGAGAGGGAATTTCGGACTGATGCTAGATCCTGTTCCAAGTTCTGTGAAAAAGGAAACGACGTACGGGGAACATCACTTGATTGTGAGTTGGAGGTAGCTCGGTGCACTGGGGCTCAAGGGCACTGGTGGTGTTCTGTTCAAACAAATCCAAAGAAGCGCCCGAGGGCACCCACCGAAGTCACTTGCGATGTGGAAATTCACTGACAGTGGAAGGAAGTCACAAAAATGACGCAGCACCATCTTGAAAAGTCACTGGGGAAGATCCTCAGGTGACTTACGTAGATGCATCGGGACGCAAGGGACGGAAAGGCGTTGAACAGCCAAGCATCACACAGCACGCTCAGGCTCGCCAGCTCCAGCGCCCAACAGAATATATTACTTATTATATGCTATTTCATGTGTTACATACAAAAGGCCTCTTCACCATAAACCGTAACTAGTCAAGTTTATTCCGCGCACTTCATGTTTGCAATGGCTTAATCCAAGAAACAAAAGCCTCAGTCTTCCATAGGGGGCGGGGGGGAGGGGGGGGGGGGGGCGAGCAAAGCAAAATCAAGAAGGGGCTGGAGCGCAAGCCAGGGGGAGCCACTCTCCAAGTGGACACAAAAACTGCAATCATTGGTCAACTTTCACAAATTCCCACATTGCTGAAGCATTAACACTGGGTGCCCCTTCTTCAGTCTGCCGTCGGCCGATGCGGCACATGTAATATAATGATAAGGTAGTAATAATAACAATAAGATGCGGTGCATGCGTGTCACAATGTCGGGCTCGCGCTCAGGCGTTTATACGGCATGCGGAGTCGGCACTAAACCAGCAGAGCACCCGTTGGCTCAATAGTGCTTTGAAAACGACGGTGAATTCATCCAGGGCCGTCTCACCTGGGTGGGTAATAGATGACGCTGGATAAACTGATACAGCACGTGCCACACGTGTTGCCGCCTGGCAGCGGGACACTAGCACAATCACAAAAGCCAGAGCTGAGAGGCGGTGCATGATGTGATGGAGCGGTTCCTGTGAAGGATGCAACACAGCGCGACGTGCCAGCAGTTGCACAAAGCGATGAGGCCACTTCGCGGCCCGCGCCAGGTACCAGACTTCGCCAGGCACCGCCAGGTATTTATACATGCACAGAAACGGGCTGATGCAACCATGACCGGTTTCTTTTGCGGAGCTTCAGCGTCCCTTTGCTGTTATGAATTTATGCCTCGAAAGTTTCAGAAAAAGATGGATCCTAAGGTAATAATGCATCTGAAAATTATATCGGTGACCAATCCGATAACCATTGCATTGGCTCCCACATCGGAATACGAATAACTACGTTCTGCCACTGAGTTTTTTGGGAATGCCTGTCTCACATTAATATACCACAGTTCACTCGGACTGCAATGGAGCAAGTTAGAGTGTAATATGTGTGTGGTGGGCCCTGTGTGTGGTGTGAGGGCGATATGTACAAATATTACAAAGCCGTTAGAGTTGTCTTCTCCGCTTGTGTGTCGGGCTGACGCATAGACTTCACGCACCAAACCGGTTAGATCTCTCAATCGACGGAGAGTAAACAGCGCCCATTTTCTGCGCATCGCTGGCAACACTCTCCACATATCTGGAAGTACCACATACCACCGCGGCGTCACTTAAGGCGCAATGACAAACGCTGCATAACCATCATGTTTCCAGCTCTCAACTCCGCACGCCTACACCCGCATTCCTTCACCCGTGCTCCTTATCTCTACCCCTAGCTCAGCTCCCCCGTGACTGCGATCGTGCCGTACGTTGACCTGATCTGGAAACAGTCAACACCAATTCGTTTGTGACTCGTTTGTGATTCGTTTGCTAAAGAAAAGCCACTGCTCGCCGTTTAATGAGCGATTTGCCGCTGCGGAAGAACTGGTTAAACAACGTTGATAACCATCCAATGTCTCTACCGTAAAAATTTGGCGCTTCCAAGGGTGCTCATGGTCAAAGATTTCAAACAAGTTAATTAACAATACAAAAATGCTACCACTCTGGAACCCACTACACAACATGCGTCGTTTCCATTCCTTGGCACCCTTTTGTAATGGAAGTAGATGGGAGAAACTTCACCGAACAGTACTTTATGCCCATGGCAGTCCCCCCGATAAGGCATTACGATTCAGCACACCCCATGGCCACTAATAAAACAGTCATTAATATATCACAACTACGAAGCGCAACTCGTGTATCTTGGGTGCCCAGCCGTGTGAGCATGGTCCTGTCCCTTCTTTGTCCCTTTTCTTCGTAGGAGTAGAAAACCGAAGCACCTTATTAGGTTGACGTCTTGACAAAAAGTAGACTCGCAGTTTGGCGAATGAATTTCGGTCGACTGCTGTAAAGCGATAGCTACATTGGTGACGAGCAAAAAAGTCAACACGTCATAAAGTCAAATCGGCTAAGTGGCAGACTGCAACATGGTGACATGTAGCAAACGCGAGACGCTAAAATAGCGATCTGCTACATGACAAACCGTGAAAAGGCGAAACACTTAAAATGTCAAACCACTAAATGGTGAAATAGACAATCGCAACATGTAAAGAAGATCAATGTCCAAACTTGGTGAGCAACTTAATGGCGAGCTAGTTAATGGTCATGTTAGCACTCGCCTGACAGGGCAGGGACTGTTATCGTCCTTTATAAATGGTGTATCAATCAACCGCACTCGAATCTTGCATGCTCTACTGTAATTTAAAGTAATAGGATCACTTTTAGAATTCCAGCTGCCCAACCGCTGGGATCTTTCTAAAAGGCTGTCACAGTTGCAGCTGCCAGAGTGACAACCGCTTTCTTGCGAAAACAAAAGCTGGTACAAAAAGAGGCTGAGATCTTTGACTTTCGAAAAATCTAAACGGTTCTGCGTAATCTGTAATGCGAAGTGTTTGTCCTTCTCGCCTGCCAAACCTGCAAATTCCCATCAAATGGCGTCACTTTTGTCAGGATCAAAACAAGACGTGGTCAGATCCCACGGCTGTATCACAGATGAGAGGAATGAGATAAAGGTTAGAAACTGGGTGCTGGGACAGCCAGGAAGGTGCCGGTAGTGTAGATCGGGAGGCTGCTAATCGGTCCTCGATCCAATGCTTACGAACTTACAGAAACTCTGAGTAAATGTGAAACAATAGCAGGCTGATTTCCTTTGCGCGTCATCATAGTTGATTCCACGGATGTCGATTCGTATTCTGTTGTGAGGGCCCTGGACCTCCCCCCAATGATGAGTTAGGTACCCCAGTGTTTGCTTGCCCCCAATGTTTTTGGCTGGAATGCTACAAAAAGTGTAGGTAAAAGATGACTATCACACAAAGACTCTTTTTTGGCATTACTGCTTCATGGCGCCGGCATGGAGGATGCAGCGGGGCGATTTGATGTCCGCGACCTCAAAGAAGTTTCTTAAATGATGGCTTACTTTAGATAATGGGATGTCAAACCCTTTTAAATAGAAAATGCTTTTTGCCCGCCAAACATAATCCCAGACGCTAATTTCCCAAACCTAAACATCATTCTGACGTCAACGGTTCACTGGTCTCATGAAGACTTTGATGCCAAGCGTCATTTTGTCTGCTACCCATAGAGGGCTATGAACCTAGCATTGTTTTTTACTTGAAATCCGCCTTTCTTTACTGCATGGTCTCACAAGAACATACAATCACATAACAGAATGTTTTTTTGGTGCTGCTTCCTTACATCAGAATATAGGGTCAGCTATGAAATGGGCGTAAAATACACATAACAGAAAACATAAACTTCGTTGGGACAGATTTTTAATAGGACTCCCTGGTGAAAAAAATCAAATGCGTACATTCTGAACGAACATACCGTTACTGCAATAAAGGTTTAACGGCGGACTAATTCTGCACTGGGCCCTTATCGAAATGGAACTCACTAAGCTGAGGATAGATTAACGCTGCCAAGTCAGCAGCCTCGTGAGAGAATCGTGATGAGCAGCAGGCCTTCTTCGGCGAGCCATACACGAATGCTTGTTCCGCAAGGCGAACCATCCGCCACGTGTTTCGGAACCTCGCGAGTGTGGTCCGGATAATTTCAGTTGACCTCAGTGTTACCAAAGTTGGGCGTCAGCAGCGACAATTGGTGTGTCTTCGCGGCAATATAGCTTTTTGCAAGCATTCTGCCTATTACACCCGACGGGTTCGTAGAAATGCCTGCTACTTGCCAAATCACTATCTTTTTCCCAAAGATTTCACCTGCGACTTATAGATGAGCCATGAACAATTGTATTTGGATACATGTTTGCCACCATGAACAATAGGGTTGGTTTTGCTGCCATACATTTTTACATCTACACCTGCCTAAACACGTTTTGCTACATAAGTACAGGAAATTGGGGTTTCATCTGGAGTCCTGTGGTTATTATGTTTCAAAAGGGTCAGCTGCATTCTTTCACGATTTCCGGGCAATTCACATATTTGTGCTTAAATGGGACTTTCAGACTGCAAAGGAGAAGTGCAACGCCGTGCGCAACAGAAAACATCATCATTTAATAGTGCGCAATCGTACTGTTGTGTACGTGATCAGTTGCTCTCTGTGCTGCCAACGTGGTCATCGTTCTGATAGCACAGTGGTTTAGCGCGCCTGCGTTGTGAGCGTGAACACATTGAGTGTTGGGCTAGAATCTCAAGAGCGGCGGCCTTTCTTTTGCAAGGAGACCTCTTATTTTCGCGTCTGTTCTCGAAACTACGTGCTTACGTGACCCGGCCAATCACAGGCCGGGGAGTAGGTCACGCCTGGTGTCGGGGTCGGCGGTGGGTCGGTGGTGGTCCGGACGGCGCCGAGAAAGGTAAGTCAGCTCTCGTTGATATTCACGACGTAGCTGGCTCATATCCCTCCGCTCCCTTTGACTACCACCCCGGTCCTTCTACCCTCCGCTGTCGTTGATATACATGACGTCAGCGTGTCCTTGTCAACATTGCTTTTCGCGATGCTGACACATCTTTAGTGGCCGTTGTTGTTACCGACGACTGCTACCTCCCCTGGGGATTATTGCCGCCGTGTACTCTTACCGAACATGGTCTAGCGATGTGAGAAATTGGGATGACTTCATGGCTACATGCTCCTGTGATTGATATGCACTGTTTTGGCTAAACGCCTTTTGGTCTACTAGAGATTAAATCGAGCCCGCCCAACATAACAGTATGTATTTAACTGAAAATTATTTTGTAGGCTGATCTGCTACTTCTCTTGTAATACTGAGCTAGAGCTATCCCACACGAAATTACAATGTCTTACGAAATATGACGCACACCCATTTCATGGACATTTCCGCGCGCCCAAGACGCACAACAATTTCATGAGTGCACAGATGGCCGTATTCATCATTATTGAGTCCCGACATGAACAAAAAAAAATCAAACAAAAGTGATGGCTAAGTGGGGGGATAACAGGGCAAAAATGGCGGTAAAAATAAGCTTCGTGCTTCAAATTGTCGGGTCAGACCTTCATACGCCAGTCAGAGGACCGTTAGCGCCGAATGCGGTCCCGCTGAGCCCATGAGGGCCTCTAGGTCGGTCAGGCATCACTGGTACCGGACAGTCTGCTCGGTGTCGGTCAGGGTCTAATGGTCCAGCTCTCCAGCAGGGACCTGGCTGGGGCCAAACTGACGTAGCGCAAGGCCCTTGAGTGAATGAGGAGCCCCTGTGTAGGCCAGAGGGCTCACAGTGCCTGACAGGGGTCCTGTGTTGGCAAGGGGCTTGAGTCCGTCAAGGATGATGATTGAGGGGCCCCGAATAGGAGTCTGATGGGCCCTTCGGGACAGACGAGCAAGAATCCGATTTTAGTGCTGAAGGGTTGGCTGTACATCACATTAAGAACTCTCAATCGCAGGTCCGTGACCTGAAATATCAGTCAGAGGGTCTGTTATACCGATAGGAGACCCCGGAAACAATGTAGCGTTTGTTTCGACCAGAAACCACCAACACCGAACGGCCGGCAGGGACGAGGCTGGTACCCGCTATGTGCTCTGGTCGGGACGCATTGAAACAATGAGGGCCTCTGTGTACGTCGGGGGCTTACAGTGCTTGACAGAGGGCCCTGTGTCGGCAAGAGGCCCCGATTCGGCCAGTGTACATTTGCTGAACAGGGACAGGTACTTGGCTCCAAATGCCAGATGGCCTCTTGCGTTGGTCGGGTCTCTCTGACAATAAAACAAGACATGCGGGCTTTCAACGAGAAACCACAGTGAGACAATGAAGTACCCTGTGTCAGTCAAGGGCTCCGTTATGGACAGGGGATCCATACAATTTTAGCTAAGGGCCCATGGAGCCGAATAGGAGACTCCGCGCTAATTATTGAACCACCTGCGGCTATGTAATCTTGTTGCATCGATGAGAGTTCCTGCATCGATCTGGGGCCAAAGCTTGGGCCAGAGGGCCCTCCGCGTCAGGGATGGGACCAGTGTAAGATACATCCCTCTAAGAACCTCCGGATCGACTAGGAGTCTTCCCCCCGTGTTGCTAGAATGGCAGCTGGTAGAGAACCCGCGCTGGGACAGCATGGCCCTTCTCCACTTGTTGGGATTAATAATAAATAATATCCAATAATAATAAATAATATCCAAAACAACTCTATTTTTAGTTTGATTTTCCTCACTGTACACGTGAAGTGCGATTGGAAATGTCCATGAAGTGTATCGATGCAAATTTCTGCCACAAGCCGTTGCCAAAAAAAACAATCAAAAATCCTTGTTATTGATGACAACTTGAATTCATAGGTAGAATGTCAGAATGACAGATAGATGAAATGTTGACGCTACCAATGTCAGGTATAAGGTATTCATAAGGCACACGGGTCTGAAGACATGAAGCATCGCCAAAGAAGTCAGTTACGGTAGGGCGAATGCCATAAAAAATGTTTGCAACTTTAGGTACCCTCTTGAAAATGCGCGCGCGACACACACACACGCACACACACACACACACACATGTGTATATATGAATATATATATACATATATACACACACACACACACGCACACACACACACACACACACACACACACACACGCATACACACACACACACACACACACACACACACACACACACACACACACACACACACACACACACCACACCTACACACACACACACACTCCCTCCAAAACAAAGTCCCAACGGGGGTCCGTAATGCAGCTCAAGAGGTCTCTTCAGGAGAAAGAAAAAACACCAGCAGGTTAAACAAGACAGATTGGCCGTCGCGTCTTCTTTTCTACAACTTTCGGGAGAGTGACCGTTTTTTGGGTGCCGTCCTTTTTTACAGACAGTGTCGTTCTTTTCATAGCGTTGACCTGTGGCCTAGAAAAAAGGAAAAATGCCCCGTTCGCGACGAGTGCCGCACAACCCGATAGTGCTCACGCTTACGTTTGCGCCGCGCACTCAGCAGCGAAATCTTGCTAACAGCCAATCATCTTCCGCACACTGTATCATACGTGCTGCATCACGGTTTTTGCGAATGCAGCAGCAGCCATGCTGTTTTGACCATAAGCAGAAAGCAGCCTGTAGTATGACTGCGATCGCATGACGTTTCTATGACGTCATTTATATCGAGGCATCTGTGAAATAGGCTCCAAATAAACCTTTTCACTATTTTCTGGGGCATGTAACTCAGGAACAAGATCTCTTTAGGTCTTAAAAACGATGTGACCGTGAACTGCATGGAAAGGTCCTCAAGGTGGCTTTTTCAGTTCAAAGCGTCATACAAATGTGGGACATCCCTTTCAGTATCTTCAAGTATGAAAATTCCCTAGAAAGGGCATAAATGGACGTTTAATGAGTGTTTGAAATGGATGATCAAATGCTTCTTTATCTCAATGGGGACCCGCGTGAGCGAGCCCATTATGATACCAAGGCGCTGGGAAGGGTACACGAAAGGCGGCAGGGGGTCCAGCCCGTTTGCGCACCAGGTATGAGTGGTGGGAGGTGGGCGTCGGAAAATGGATAGGCTCGGAGCAAACGCGGCGAGACACCGAATTTGTGTGGATTAGTCAAGGACGGGACGCTGCCAATATTAGTATTTAGTGTAAGGCTCCCAGTTTAATTCACCGGTTGCCCCGGATTCGTTGGTATTCAGTGGAGGCCTCCAGTGTGGCTCACATGTGTGCCTTGACGTCGTGTTTATCGGAGTCCATACGTGCAGATTGAACCATGGGATCTTCAAATAAGTCGTGTTCTTCAGGAGATGGAGTGTACGGAGGCTCCCGCAGCGACATTAGAGAGACACCTCAACAAAAAAAGCGCAGCAGCGGCCGATGGTGTAGACGAACAACAGCGGCAGGGGAACACGCGCACGGACAACAGATCCCCTCACACACGTCGTCATAGGATTATCGCCGAATTCTGGCGCCTGGAAAGCCTGAGCACTCAAAGCCGCCCATGACGTGACAGCTTCAGCTCCTTCACTCCAGCCAGTACTGTTCCTAAAATGATCACTGCCCACGCGTCACTTCGCCATCCTTAGAGGTTTGTGCACAGAAGTGGAAGTCTCATGTCCTCAGGCTTCGCTGCCTTTCTGTTCCAGTGCGAGCTATCATGCTACGGCTATGGCACGCTGCACCGTTCTGTCGTCTGTTCAGCGCTCGCCGTTTATAACGCTGCAGGAACGAACGGTACAACATGCACTGACGTGTATCATTTGCGTCTAGGTGAATGAAGCTCAGTGCCGTCGCTTCGACGCGGCCTTGGTCATATGGTAGTATTCTGCCGGGATTGTAGTCATCTCCCGATAGTCTGCCGTTTGTGTGGTCAGAAGTGGTTAGTTTAGGTCATTTTGACTATTTGCAGCCCGTCTGACCAGACTGTCACCTGTGGTCAGTCTGACCAGACTGCCGCCTGCGGTCAGTCTTATCAGACCGCCGGATCTGCAGTCATTCTGACTAGACCGTCGTCGTCTGTGGTCAGCCTGACCAGGCTGTCGGCGTCTGTGGTCAGCCTGACCAGGCTGTCGGCGTCTGTGGTCAGCCTGACCAGGCTGTCGGCGTCTGTGGTCAGCCTGACCAGGCTGTCGGCGTCTGTGGTCAGCTGAGTCCAGTCTGTTATAGCTGTGCTGAGACGTGGCCAGTTGAGACGAATGTTCTCAGCAATTGTCAGAGTGACTTAACATTTGGCGTGGTCTGCTCAGATGAATGCAGCCAGTTGTGGTTGGTCTGGCTTGACTGTGAGCAGATGCGGTCAAGTTGGCGTAGCATACCTTTGCTCATTTTAAAGTTATTTGGATGTGGTCCGAGGACCAAAGCCGGGGAGAAAGGCTCCATCTCTTGACTTCCAAAGTAATATCTAAGTCTGTTTATCAAAAGGAAGATCGTGTTGGACCATGTCTTGCAATGTGGAGTAACAAGAAGCTATACCCGCTGAGTTTTTGAAACTCGTCTGCTTATTTTCGGAATTTGACCTCCCACTCACAAGGCGACATTCTGAATCTGCGTTCGATGGGATTATAGCTGCTTTGACACCCAGTTGCAGACGCTGCCTTGCACAGGCGCCGCTCGTTGGGATTTGTGCAGACGTTTGGATGAGAATACTGCCAGGGAGAGACATGAAATTGGGGTTATTGGTGAGTTAAAGCTTTGGATGAGTATAGGGGCCGGAATGCATGGTAAAATGACCGTTATGAGATGAACGTTGTGTCGCTGCATCTCCTCTCACGGCTCAAAAATACTAGTCAGAGCGTTTTCAATATATTTTTGTTAGCGCCAGATGTGTATAGCCGTACTATCCTACCTTCATGCTCGCAAACACTGGTCATCACACGATGAGCCTTCCGAAAAAGTGGCGTGCATGCCCGCGCCCCGAAGAGTACAGTCGCTTCGACATGCCTGTGGGAGCCACCTGCCGTTGCGAAGCTATGGTGGTTAGTCTAAGACACAGCACAGTCTCATTGGCAGGACTTACCCCAGCACCTCGCAATTATATCTCTTTAGGCAACATTCCGGATACACGGCGAAACGGCTGCCCAGGACATCCGTGCATGAGGTGTCGGGTTTGGGGGGCAACTTGCCGCATCTGAAATACCAAAGACGCGGCATGCCACCCACTCATCGCAAAGATATGCTGTATGAACTCCTTCGATCCATTCCTTCTACACAACATACGGTTTGCATTCCACTTCCATCGTGCCCTTGTGGTGTGAAGCCCCCCCAAAATTGTCGTTAGGGTCTACACAAACATTCAAAACTTTTGGACTGCTCTTTGCAAGCACCGTGTAGCTTCGATGCTTAAATGTTGATATTGTTGGTGCCCGGGCTCCCAAATCACAAGGGTGCCCATGCGCTCTCATCACTTGCATGTTTATGCGTTGTGTACGTGAGGCGCAGGCCCAACGACACTGCACGGCACGGCACGGCGCGGGGTGATCTATGTAGGCGCGGCGTGGCGGACGAACCAGCGAAGGACAGAGCACAGTTGGAATGGCACTGGACCTTCCTGTCCTCTGATCTGTCTCTTGGCTTTACCTATCGTGCATGTTCTGATCTCCTTCCTCCGCCTCCTTTTCTCTGCTCTCTGTTTGTGACCTCTAGATTCTGACCTCTCCTCTGAATGAAACAATCCACTCCTGCCCTACCCTGCCCGCTGGCATGCACTATCCTTCCCCTTGCGCTCTCCTTTGTCCTGCTCCGCACTCCCACCGGGTCTCTGTCCTGCTCTGTCCTCCGTTTCGCCTCGTTCTCTGTTTTGAACCGTGTTCATGCTGTGCTCGGTTGTTCCCATCATGCTGGTGCGTGGCAACGCACTGCCGCTGCAGAGGTAGCAGACGACCTCAGAGACAGGCAGACTCTGGTAAAATTTGGCTCAAAATGACCGTTCGTTACAGATTTGTGGCGGGTCTATACAACATTGCAGAGAACCAAACATACTTACGTCTGGTATGTTAAAGAAAGTTCGTCATTCACCATGCGACATCTAAATACCGCGCACTGTCTTAAGTACTTCGTGGCCCCAACTTGCAAGTAGCTCTGGAAGTCTTCAAGGTAGCACTCGTCTTCGTGTCCTGGGCCGGGAATAGATTGTCAGCTCGTGGTTTCATAGTCGCCGTGATGTGCACCGCCTGTGCAGGACAGTGCAAACCCGCTCTCACTGGCATTACCAGTTACTACTCACCAGTAATACAATCAATTACCAGTCACCACTCAGCACCAATACAATCAGTTACCAACCACCACTCACCGGCAATGCAATCAATCACCAATCACCACTCACCAGCAATGCAATCCATTACCAATCATCACGCAACAACAATGCAACCAATTACCAATCACCACTCGCCAGCAATACAATCAATTGCCAATTACCACTCACCAGCAATACAATCAATTACCAGTCACCACCCAGCACCAATACAATCAATTGCCAATCACCATTCACCAGCAATGCAATCAAGTACCAATCACCACTCACCAGCAATACAATCAATTACCAATCACCAGCAATACCAGCGCGATCGAGGCCGTCAGTCAGCGAGCTTGACGGAAAGTAACAAAAGTGGACCAAGGGGAAAGGGCGAGTTGGACAGCGCAATATTACGCTCCGGTTTGGTTGCTTATATCGCTAACAAAAAAGAAAGAAGAAAACGTTAAACAAACTGAAATTGTGTTTAATATTTATCAGCGAAGCCAGGGAGAGGGAATTTCGGACTGATGCTAGATCCTGTTCCAAGTTCTGTGAAAAAGGAAATGACGTACGGGGAACATCACTTGATTGTGAGTTGGAGGTACCTCGGTGCACTGGGGCTCAAGGGCACTGGTGGTGTTCTGTTCAAACAAATCAAAAGAAGCGCCCGAGGGCACCCACCGAAGTCACTTGCGATGTGGAAATTCACTGGCAGTGGAAGGAAGTCACAAAAATGACGCAACACCATCTTGAAAAGTCACTGGGGAAGATCCTTAGGTGACTTACGTAGATGCATCGGGACGCAAGGGACGGGAAGGCGTTGAACAGCCAAGCATCACACAGCACGCTCAGGCTCGCCAACGCCAGCGCCCAACAGTATATATTACTTATTATATGCTATTACATGTGTTACATACAAAAGGCCTCTTCACCATAAACCTCAACTAGTCAAGTTTATTCCGCATACTTCATGTTTGCAATGGCTTAATCCAACAAACAAAAGCCTCAGTCTTCCATAGGGGGCGGGGGGGGGGGGCGGGGGGGGGGGCGAGCAAAGCAAAATCAAGAAGGGGCTGGAGCGCAAGCCAGGGGGAGCCACTCTCCAAGTGGACACAAAAGCTGCAATCATTGGTCAACCCTCACAAATTCCCACATTGCTGAAGCATTAACACTGGGTGCCCCTTCTTCAGTCTGCCGTCTGCCGATGCGGCACATGTAATATAATGATAAGGTAGTAATAATAACAATAAGATGCGGTGCATGCGTGTCACAATGTCGGGCTCGCGCTCAGGCGTTTATACGGCATGCGGAGTCGGCACTAAACCAGCAGAGCACTGGTTGACTCAATAGTGCTTTGAAAACGACGGTAAATTCATCCAGGGCCGTCTCACCTGGGTGGGTAATAGATGACGCTGGATAAACTGATACAGCACGTGCCACACGTGTTGCCGCCTGGCAGCGGGACACTAGCACAATCGCCAAAGCCAGAGCTGAGAGGCGGTGCATGATGTGATGGAGCGGTTCCTGTGAAGGATGCCACACAGCGCGACGTGCCAGCAGTTGCACAGAGCGGTGAGGCCACTTCGCGGCACCCGCGCCAGGTGCCAGACTTCGCCAGGCACCGCCAGGTGTTTATAGATGCATATAAACCGGTTGGTGCACCCATGACCGGTTCCTTTTGCGGAGCTGCAACATCCCTTCACTATTATGAAGTTATTCCTCGGGATTTTCAGATCAGTATGTGCCGCAGGTAACGATACATCTAAGAATTATACCGGTGACAAATCCGACAACCACTGCATTGCCTCCCACATCGGAATACAAATTACTACGTTCTGCGACTAGTTTCTTTTTTGGAAATGTTTGTCACACATTAATATACCACATTTCACTTGGACTGCAATGGAGCAAGTTAGCGTGTAAAATGTGTGTGGTGGGCCCTGTGTGTGGTGAGAGCAATATGTGTAAACATTACAAAGCCGTTAAAGTTGTCTTCTCCACTTGTGTGTCGGGCTGACGCATAGACTTCACGCACCAAACCGGTTGGATCTCTCAATCGACGGAGAGTAAACAGCGCCCATTTTCTGCGCATCGCTGGCAACACTCTCTTCATATTTGCAAGTTGAAGCCACCGCGATGTCACTTAGGGCGCAATGACAAACGCTGCATAACCATCATGTTTCCAGCTCTCAACTCCGCACGCCTACACCCGCATTCCTTCACCCGTGCTCATTACCTCTACCTCCTAGCCCAGCTCCCCCGTGACTGCGATCGTGCCGTACGTTGACCTGATCTGGAAAACAGTCAACACCAATTCGTTTGTGACTCGTTTGTGATTCGTTTGCTAAAGAAAAGCCACTGCTTCGCCGTTTAATGAGCGATTTGCCGCTGCGGAAGAACTGGTTAAACAACGTTGATAACCATCCAATGTCTCTACTGTAAAAATTTGGCGCTTCGAAGGGTGCTCATAGTCAAAGATTTCAAACAAGTTAATTAACAATACAAAAATGCTACCACTCTGGAACCCACTACCACACATGCGTCGTTTCCATTCCTTGGCACCCTTTTGTAATGGAAGTAG